>NC_034603.1:16062159-16095191 GCF_900095145.1 Mus pahari | reverse complement strand
AAAAAAAAAAAAAAAAAAAAAAAAAAAAAAAGAAACACTAAATAAGTCACATGTACAACTATGAGCTATGTTCCTGAGTAAAAACTCTTGATGACAAAGGGCTAGAACCCTGTTTCTTACTGGTGTGTATAAACAACCATGTTAAGGCATGTGGTGATTTATTAAAAACATCATGCAGCTAATCCCTAATTCCTTCCATTACTGCAGGAGAAAAATCAGCATGAGTGACACTAGGAACAATTAGATGAGTCCTTGAGAGGACCCGACTCAAATAGCTAACCTCAAGTCATTTGAACTTTCATTTGTTAATATTCTTCCTGAATATTCCTATCTCAGGTAATGGTATTTAGCAGACCCTTAACCCAGAAGTCAGAACAATTCAGACTCATTTTGAAGACTTTAATTTTCTCAAGCTTCCAAATTCCATAAGTATTTCCTTTTTGTCTTTCTGTCTCTAAATACATCTAGCATCTGCCCTCCTTCACTTTTCCTAATCTCACTGTCCTTGTTGGGTTTCTCATTATGCCTGGCCTGGTTTATAG
Source organism: Mus pahari (assembly GCF_900095145.1). Lineage (NCBI taxonomy): Eukaryota > Metazoa > Chordata > Mammalia > Rodentia > Muridae > Mus > Mus pahari. Next base: position 16,094,649 of record NC_034603.1, on the reverse strand, counting down.
GAATAACCCTATAATGGCTCCTTACAATTCCTATCAACCACAGTCCATCTCTCATTCCACTGCCAATTAACCATCTAAGTCAGAAACCTGGTTATGTCTCTTCCTGGTATATCATCTTCCAGATGATTCTTCATTTGTTTAGGATAAGGTCCCAAACTCAGCTGATCATGATCGGGGGCCCTGCTAATGTTTGACTTTCACTGTCTGCCCATTCTCACAGCCAGAGATCCTCTGTGCTCCACCTGCTGCCTCTGCCATCTCTCCTGTCAGCCTCTGCTCTACTCACTGTGTGTGAATGTGAATTTAAGTCTTATGCAGGTAACAATACTGGTGACAGCATAGTAACTGTCCACATGTCTGGCTCTGTGGGCACAATAGTTGCAGTGATTGTGTGGGTTCTCATATCTGTCCATCTATTTCATCAGATAGATGTAAATCATTACCTCATTACAAGGCCAAGAGTCAGGGAAGCAACTCGCCATTAAATTCTTTAGCTACCAGAGTGTGGCACAAGTTAAAACTGAGTTTTTTTTTTTTTATTTTAGACTCAGGAGACTTGATTTATTGTTGATTTCTGTGGTTTTCTAGTGTTTGATAATCCGAAATTTAACTGGTGAATGACATTCAGGTAAAATTTCTCTCCTATTCTCAATGAAACCTGACTTCTTCCTTTCTACCAGCATCTAAAACAACATCTTGTCCACTCACAGAGGTTATTCCATTTTGTATTTATTTTTTCATACAATTGATATACAACTTTGATATATTATGTGGTGTTCTGATTGTATGCACTGTAGATTAGCTAAATTTATCTAACAGACGTGTGCATTTCCTCAGTGATGTACATGCTTGAAAATGAAAACATTACAGAAGGCCGTCCTATTCTGTATGAAAAAAAGGAAGTCTTGTCACCTGGAACCACACTGACACCACATTACTTAAAATTAGCCACACAAAGATCCATGTGGTCTTATCTTAATGTAACCCATAAAAAGTCAAGGTTACAGATGTAAAGACAACTCTCACCTATGTACATATGATATGATATGTGATATATAAAAATGATATGCATTTTTACAGTCTGGAAGAGAATTTTCCTGTTTAGGAATGGTGACAACAATTTATTTTGCCTTCAGTGAGAAAAAAAAAGAAACTAGTTAAGTTTTCATCCTAATAGCTCCAGCTGACCTCCTTCCACCTGCATCTCCTTGAGCAGTGCTATGAATTGAGTTTCTCACTAGGGAGATCTGACAAGAGGATCTCTTTCTTGGTTCTCAGTTGATAAACTGGGTTAACAATGATCAGGAAAGGCTAGACACAGGTAAGTATATAAGAGTACTCGTCTCAGCAAATGTGCTGTGTTTACTTGACTTAGTTTTTGTCAACTGAGACAAATCTATACATAACTACTAAAAGAATCTTTTAACTGAGGAAGTGCTTCTGTCAGATTATAGGTCTATATGGAGGACATTTTCTTGATTGACGATGAATGAGTGAAGGTCCAACTGATTGTGGACAATGCCAGCCCTTATCAGTTGGACCCAGGCTATATATGGAAGCAAGCCATTTGGACTTGCTTTTCTATGGGGTACATTAAAATAAGACCACATGGAAGTAAGCAGCATTCTTCCATAGTCTCCACTTCAGTTCCTGCCCTGTGTTCCTCCCCTGACTTCCTTCAGTGGATGGTGATTAGTAAGTGTAAGCCAAATAAACCCCTTCCTACTCAATGTGCTTTTTGCCATGGTGTTCATAATAACACTAGAGGGAAAGCTAGATAACTGGCCAGCATAATTCAGTTGCCCATGCATTTTATGTCCAACTGTTATTGTCAGACAGCAACAATTGTTAATCAGTATAATCAGGAATAAAATGAGATCTGGGAAACTGACAAATTTGGAGGTGGTAATTGAGCCCTTAGTGTTAACCACACAAGTTCTTTAAACTTTTTGGACTTCAGTTTCCTCCTTTGCAAAATATCAACATTAATAATGAAATCCAGATTAATGTAAGGGTCTGATGGAAGAGGAAAGATCTACCCTGAACGCTGGAATTGTTCCTGAGATATACCTGCAGCCATGTTGGATCTTTCCAAGGCACGCCTGTCTCTTTCCACTTGGTAGTGTGAATAGAATGTTAAAAGATCGAGGCAGTAAACTGACTTCCTCTTTCCTGCTATTGATGATATCAAAATATCAAATGTGTGCACACCAATCATCTGCCAAGGACTCCATTCCCTTCCTCCTGTGTGACTTGCATTACATTGATTAATTTACCCTAAATAAAACTTTGCCTACATCCTTGCCAGATTAAAAATAATAATCCATCTGTGTTAGTGGTTACTCCTTTAACTCAGGGTTAGCAAGGTTTTCCTATAATTAGTAATGACTAGAGCATATGAATAGACATTACTCACTCTGTCAACATAAGGATTGAATTTAACCCCCAGAATCCATGTACATAAAAGCTGTATGTGACCCTGCATGCATGTAATCCCTGCAAAAGTTACTTTTATTCTCTTGTAGTAATTGTCATCTTTGAGACTTACTGCCTCAGTCTGCTAACCTAGGCCCGATCCTGGAAGCTTCCAGCCTCCATTAAATCTTATCTAGGCCTAGAATATTTTCAGCCTCTGAAACTTAATCCAGAATAAGCCCACTCTTTCTAGTTCTTTCTGAACTCTGTTGCTTAGTTTAACTCAGCTGTTCTAGCTCAAATTCCTCTCCAAGCTGACTGATTCAGTCTGGCTTCTCTCAGCTTTTCCAGGATTTTTCTGGTTGGCCTCAAACTAACTCTGGCAATATGTTCCCACATTCTGTCTCATTCTCACTCTCTGACTTGTTCTGTTTTCACCTGCGACTAGCTTGTTCTCTCTCTCTGCAACCTTTTTCTATAACTGTCCCAATAAAACTGCCTTCCCTTCCTTCCTCCCTCTACAGTGTTCTCTCTTAAGTTGCCTGTTTTTCTTGTCCTGTCTTGTGAGAGTTGGGCGTATCCTATTCTGACAAATCTTTTGCTGATTCATCACTTTGTCTGCCACTCAATTAGACATCATGTTCAAAGATAGTGCTTCTTTCTACAACTTTACCTTCACTGTTGGGATACACGGTGTATACTAAGGGCATGTCTGTATTCCTATTAGAAGGATTAAATGTTTGAGCTAAGGCTGAGCCACACCACAACTGGAGAGAGGTATTTTCAGTAAATAACACATTCTTGGAGGGCATGGTGTGATCACATATCTTGCAACAAACCCCAGTTTCAGGGAAGCAGGAAAACAGTTTGCAAGGGATCAGTAGCTAGCCTAACCTTCCTGGGAAACTCTTGACCAGTGAGAGATATGTCTCAAAAAATGAATAACAAAGAAGGAAGGAAGGGTGGATAGTGCCTGGGGAACAACATCTAAGGTCATTTTTTGGTCTCTGCATTTAGGAACACACACGTGCACATAGAATTATAAAACATTTTAGGCTTAACTGGCTGTATTTTTTTCTGTTGTTATAGCACCAAAACAACCATAAAAGTAAGTATCACTGAAATTTGAATTTCATGTACTTTAGAAATGAAAACTAGGCATAGTGAAGGTCTGAGTACTCGAGAGTCCAGAGCAGGAGAGTTGATTTAGTTCAGGTGTTAGTGGCCACCCTGAGCGACATAGCCTGCCCATGTTTTACAAAAGCACAAATGGCAAAAGGAAAAAAAAATGAAAACCATCACATACAATGTATAAAATAGATAATTATTGACATGTGTGCTCTGGACCTTTTTCTGCCAACTTCTTTCAATGGCACTGCAGTCTTTCCCATAATACCTAGTTAAGCTTGTCATTTAATCCCAGGACTCCTAGAATCTGCCCTCTAATCAAAAACTAGGCACTTGAGTGTGGCCAAGTGGAATTTTAATGTGCAAATTACTAACTCTTATTATGGGGATAATAGCATAGGGTTTGGAGGCAGTGGAATGTATTTTTCATTCTGAAATAGATAGATAATGTGGCTCTGGATAAATACACTTTGGTATAACTAGAACATTCTGAGCTTGTAAGGAAGCAAGAAAAATCAACACCTTCAACAGGTGGTGACCTAGACTCACATGACTGGTCATCTCTGTTTATTTTATCACCATTGGGTTGCCCATATAGGATTAAAATGCCCTTTCCATATTTTCCAACATGGAGATAGTTAATTTGACTGACAGAATTCCATCAGGAGTGCATACATGCTAAGCTGATAGCTTGAGAATTAAAAAAGAAAAAGAAAGAGGCCACATTTGTTTTTTTTTTTTTTTCTTTTGTTCAATTTCTCCATTCTTCCACACTAATTATTCAGGCCCCTCCACCACCTCTGGGCAGCAGCTTTGAAGCCTTGAAGCTCATTATGTCAGGTTGAAAATGAGAGACCACAGCTGTCAGAGGCAGCATTTGATGGCTTTGAACTGTTTCTGCATAGTGAAAAAGGCATACTGAAAGCTGCACAATTGAAAGAATTTGCTGGATTTCTTTTCTCTCTCTCTTTAAGTTCTGAGTAGCTGTGAGACCAAGTTATTCTCCCCTAAGCTAACTTATAAAACACACACACACACACACACACACACACACACACACACACACACACACACACCTGACTTTTCTTTGGTTTGTTTGGTTTGATTCTTGTTTTGCTTGAAGATGTAACAGGGTGTTCACTGTATTCAGATTAATAACAAATTCTTCTGAAACAAGAGAGGTATATAATTTTCAAAGATGGTACATTAAAGTAAAAACAGCAAAGCTTTTATACAGGTGTGCCGATATCAATATTTGCTTATTTCTCCTTCATCAGTGGTAGATACAAGAAGCACATGTATCATCTCAAGTTCAGCATTTGAGTAGATATATTGATGAAGCAGTAGGATTGCCATGAGTTACATGACAAGTTTCAGGTATTCTATAAGAATTTTTCCTGGAGAAAAAAATAGAAAACATGGACTGACCACCCCACACAGGACACCAATGAAAGACAAAAGAAATGATTCTACCAAAGTTGATGAAGTGAATCAATGATTTATCTGGGTTACTTTTACTGAATTCTGAGTGAAGTGTTACATAAAGAAGCATAGATGACCCAAAGGTAGACACTTCACCAGAAAGTCCATCCTAGCCTGGTTAGTGACTAACAAAATTTGTCCCCTGAAGATCCCTGTGTGACTACACAATATAGAGAATACCCTTCCCTGAAGTCATGACTGTTTGTATGACCTAGGGAGGAAGGACCTTGTGAACTTGACAGTTTCATGGGGCTTTTGATTATTTATACAGGAATTCCTTAATCTGGAAGCCTTGATCTATGGTAGGAATGTTATAATCCTAGACCAAACATACCTATATAGGACGACCCTTTCTCACAATAGACAATATATCAATGAGTATATTCATCATCTTTTAATGTACCCATTGCTTATGGCATATATGATGCTGCCATATATGGTACTGTACTTATTTGCTTACTTACTTATATCCCAAGATACTAGCTCTCCCAACAGTCCTTCCTCACAAAGTACCTCCCTCCCTCCCTCCATTCTCCCCTTTTCTTCATAGAGGGTGTCCCCACCTGGTTATCCCCATACCCTGACATATCAAGTCTGCAGGATTAGGTGCAGACAAGACAGTCTTGTTGGGGAACAGATATGAGAGTCAGGCTACATCTTTAGAGAGATCCCCCACTCCAGTTGTTGGGGTCCCACATAGAGATTGAGCTACAAACCTGCTACTTATGCACCAGGGGGCATTAGTCTGGCTTGAGTGTGCTCTGTGGTTGGTGGCCCAGTTTCTGAGAGCTCCTAGGTGTCCAGGTTAATTGACTCTGCAGGTCTTTTCTGTGATGGTTCTCTACTCTTCAGTCGTTTCTCCAACTCTTCCTTAGGGGTCCTTGACCTCTGGCTAATGTTTTGGTGTGGGTATCTATATCTGAAACAGTTCAGTCAGCTTTGGGTAGAGCCTCTCAGAGCACTTTTATGCGGGCTCCTGTCTGCAAGAATAAGAGACTACCATTGACAGCTAGGGAATGCTTACCCAGGGGATAGGTCTCAAGTTGGGCTGCTTATTGGTTGGCCATTCCTCCAGTATCTGCTCCATCGTTATCCCTGCATTTCTTTTAGACAGAAAAAATTTTGGGGTCAAAAGTTTTGTGGGTATGTTGGTGTCTTTATCCCTCTATAGGGGTTCTCCCTAGCTACAAGAGGTGGTCTCTATCATTTGCATGTCCCCACTGTTAGGTGTCTTGGCTAAGTTCAGCCGCATTGACTACTGGGAGAGTCCCCTATCCCAGTTCACTGGGACTTCCTAGAGATTTGCCCCATCCCTTTCCCCTAGACAGCTGTAGATTTCCATTCATTGTCCTGGTCTTCTGGGTCTCTCTCCTGTCTCTCCCACACCCCCGGTCCTGCCCCTTTGTTTCCCTCATCTTCCCCTCTCCCACCCAGGTACCTCCCTCCCTTTATCTCCTATGACTATTTTGTTACAGCGTCTAAGTGAGATTGAAGCATCCTCACTTAGGCCTTCCTTCTTCTTTTAAGTTCTTTGGGTCTGTGGGATGTATAATGGGTATTCTGTACTTTATGGCTAATATTCACTTATCACTGAGTACATATCATCCATGTCTTTTTGGGTGTGGGTTACATCACTAAGGATGATATTTTCTAGCTCTATCAATTTGCCTGAAATTTTCATGATATCCTTGTTTTTAATAGCTGAATAGTATTTCATTGTGTAAAGGAACCATGTTTCTGTATCTATTCTTCTGTTGAGGGACATCTGGGCTGTTTCCAGCTTCTGGAAAACTGCTACAATGAACATAGTGGAGTGCATGCCTTGTGATATGGTGGAACATCTTTTGGGAATAAGCCTAGGAGTATAGCACGGTCTTAAGATAGAAATATTTCAAATTTTCTGGAGAAACCACCAGATTGATTTCCAGAGTAGCTGTATATGTTTGCAATCCTACCAGCAATGGAGGAGTGTTCCCATTTCTCCAAATCCTCGCTAGCTTGTGCTGTCCCTTGAGTTTTTGAACTTAGCCATTCTGATTGTTATAAAATGGAATCTCAAGGTCATTCTGATTTGCATTGCCTGATGACTAAGGATGTTGAACATTTCTGTAAGTACTTCTAGGCTATACAAGATTCCTCTTTTGAGAATTCACTGTTTAACCTCTGTACCCCATTTTTATTGGGTTGCTTGGTTTGTTAAAGTCCAACTTTTTTATTTCTTTTAATATTGTGAATATTAGCACTCTGTCAGGTGTAGAGTTAAGGAAGATCTTTTCCCAATCTGGAAGTGGCTGATTTGTCCTATTGATAGCATTCTTTGCCTTACAGAAACTTTTCAGTTTCGTGAGGTCCCATTTATCAATTGTTGATCTCGGAGCCTGAGTCATATGCATTCTATTCAGGAAATTGTCTCTCATACCAATCTTTTCAAGGCTATTTCCCACTTCTTCTTTTATTAGATTTACTGTATATGGTTTTTAGGTCTTTGATCTACTTGGACTTGAGTTTTGTGCAAGTTGATAAATATGGATCTATTCGCATTCTTCCACATGCAGTCATCCATTTAGACCAGCACCATTTACTGAAGATGGTTTTTTTTCCCCTTGTATGATTTTAGCTTCTTTGTCAAAAATAAAGTATACATGGGTGTGTGGGTTTATTTATGGATCTTTGATTCAGTTCCATTGACCAGGTTGTCTGTTTCTGTACCAATATACAATGCAGTTTTTGTCACTATTGCTCTGTAGTACAGCTTGAGATCAGGGACGATGATGCTTCTAGAAGTTACTTTATTATTCAGCATTGTTTTGGCTACCCTGTTTTTTGTTCTTTGTCTTTTTTTGTTTGTTCTTTTTTTTTTTTTTTAATGAAGTTGAGAATTGTTCTTTCAAGGTCTTTTTAAAAATGTGTTGGAATTTTGATGAGAATTGCATTGAATCTGTAGATGGCTTTTGGTAAGAAGACAGTTTTCACTAAGTTAAACCTACCAATCCATGATCATGGGTGATCTTTCCACCTTTTGATATCTTTTTTAAATTCTTTCTTCAGGGATTTGAAGTTGTTGTGGCAGAGATCTTTCACTTTCCTCGTCAAAGTGAATAATATTTTATATTATTTGGGGCTAATATGAAGGGTGTTTTTTCTTGTTATTTCATTCTCAGTCCATTTATCATTTGTATTAAGGAGGGCTACTGATTTCTTTAATTTTATAGCCAGCCATTTTCTGAAGTTGCTCATCAGCTGTAGGAGTTCTCTGGTTGAATTTTGGGGTCGCATGTATATACCATTATATAATTCCCAAATAGTGATACCTTGACTTATTCCTCTCCAATCTGTATCCTCTTTATCTCCTTTTGTGTCTTATTTCCATAGCTAGAAATTCAAGTACCATATTGAATAGATAAGAATAGACTGAGCAGCCTTGTCTTCTCCCTGATTTTATTGGGATTGCTTCAAGTTCCTCTCCATTTAATTTGATGTTGGCTATTGGCTTGCTGTATATTGTTTTTGTTATGTTTAGATATGTGTCTTGAATCCCTGATCTCTCCAAGACATTTAACATGAAGGGATGTTGTATTTTGTAGAAGGCTTTTACAGCATCTAATGAGATGATCATGTGATTTTTTTTTCCTTCAGTTTATATAGTGGATCATGTTGTTGATTTTTCGTATATGGAACATTCTTTGCATTCCTGAATGAAGCCTACTTGATCATGGTGATTCAGGTTTTTGATATGATCTTGGATTTGGTATTCAAGAATTATATTGAGTATTTAGGCATAGTTGTTCATAAGCGAAATTGGTCTGAAGTTCTTTCTTTGTTGAGTCTTTATCTGGTTTAGGTATCAGGGAAACTGTGGCCTCATACAATGAATTAGGTAGTGTCCTTCTGTTCCTATTTTGTGGAATAGTTTGCTTGCTTTTGTTCTAAAGCTTTTAGGTGTGCTATTGAGATGGTAGTATGAAATCTCTCCAATTTCTTTGTTAAGGCACTTAGTGCTTTGAATTTCTTCTTAGCACTGTTTTCCTTCTGTCCCATATGTTTTGGTATGTTGTTCCTTCATTTTCATTGAACCTAGAAAGTTCTTTAGATTGTTGAGTAGAGGGTTGTTCAATTTCCATGATTATGTGGGCTTTCTCTTGTTTTTGAATTCCAGCCTTAATCTGTGGTGATCTCATAGAATGCAATGGGATATTTCAAACTCTGTCTGATTATATGGCCAATTGAAGAGTGTTTTGTGAAGTGCTAAGAAGAAGATGTTCTTTTGTTTTAAGGTGAAAAGTTCGGTAGATATCTGTTAAGTCCATTTGGTTCATAACATCTGTTAGTTTCATTGTTTTTCTGATGAGTTTCTGTTTCAGTGACTTCCATTGGTGAGAATAGGGTGTTGACTTCCCACATTATTATTGTGTGGAGTTCAATATGTCATTTGAGATTTAGTAAACATTCTTTCACAAATGTACCTGCCCTTGCATTTGGTGCATAGGTGTTCAGAACTGAGACTTCATTTTGGTGAGTTTTTCCTTTGGTGAGTATAAAGTATTCTTCTCCATCTCCTTTGATAACTTTTGGTCAAAAGTCTATTTTATTAGATATTATAATGGCCATTCTATTTGCTTGGAAAACCTTTGTCTAACACCTTATTCTGAGGTAGTGTCTTTCTTCCTTACTTAGGTGTGTTTCTTGTATGCAGCAGAATGATGAATCCTGTTTACATATCTAATCTGTTAGCCTGTGTCTTTTTGTGGGTGAATTGAGTTCATTGATGTTGAGAGATATTAATGACCAATGATTGTTAGTTTCTATTATTTTGATCTTAGAGTTGTTATTATGTGTGTATATGATTCTTTTCTTTTTTGTATTGCTGTAAGATGATTAATTTATTTTGTCTTCTTGAATGTAGCTGACCTCTCACTGTGTTGGAATTCTTCTTCTAGTAAACTCTGTATGGCTGGATTAGTGGAAAGATATTGATTAAATTGACTTCTCCATGGAATATCTTGGTTTCTCCATCTATTATGATTGAGAGTTTTACTGAGTTTACAAGTCTGGTTTGGTATCTCTTGTCTCTTAGTGTTTGCAAGACATCTGTCCAGGATATTCTGGGTTTTAGAGTCTTTGCTGAGAAGTCACGTATAATTCTGATAGGTCTGCATTTATATGTTACTTGGCTCTTTTCCCTTGCAGCTTTTAATATTGTTTCTTTGTTTTATACATTTAGTGTTTTGATTATTATATTTTGGGAGAAATTTGTTTTCTGGTCCAATCTATTTGGTGTTCTGTAAGCTCTTGTACATTTATAGCCATCTCTTTAAGTTAAGGAAGTTTTCTTCTATGCCCTTTGAAATGGGAATCTTTACCCTCTTGTATTCCTATTATTAGGTTTGGTCTTTTCATAGTATACAAAATTTTCTGGATGTTTTGAATTAGGAACTTTGCGCATTTGGCATCTTCTTGGACCCATGTAACAGTTTCTTCTATAGTATCATCTATTCCTCAGATTCTCCCTTCCATGTTGTGTATTCTGTTGTTGATACTTGTATCTGTAGTTCCTGTTCTGTTTTCTAGGTTTTCAGTTGCTTCCATTTGTGCTTTCTTTATTGCCTCTATTTCCATTTTAGGTCTTGGACCATTTTATTCACTACCTTCACCTGTTGATTATATTTTCCTATATTTCTTTAAGGGATTTATTAGTTTCCTTTTTAAGGGTGTTTGATCATGTTTTCCTATATTTCTTTGACAGAATTATTTATATCCTCTTTAAAGGCCCCTATCATCTTCATGAGATGCGATTTAAGGTCACAGTCTTGTTATTCAAGTGGGTTTGGATATCCAGGGCTTACTGTAGTAGGAGAGATAGGTTCTGATGGTGCCATATTGCATCGACTTCGGTTGACTATGTTCTTGTGTTCCCTCTTCATCATCAAGTTGTCTCTGGTGTTGGCTGTCCAGGGTTGAGGCAGGTCTCCTGGGAGGCAAGCAGGTGGGGCATGTTGTACCAATCTGTGACTGCAAGTGGAGGTGGAAGGAAAGTGGAGTTCAGACCAGGAAGGGCAGAGTCCACAGCTGCGAGACTTGCTGGGGTCCCAGAAGCTGTGAGGATTGGGACAGTTGCTGCTCTCACCTGTGGGTCCTGAGCTAGGGAAGCTCTCCCAGGAGGCTAGTTGATTGGTGGCTCAATATGGGACTTTCTTATTCTTAATCCTAAGGTCACTCTTTCCAGTATAATGTTTTAAATGGAATGTCCCCCATAGGCTCAGATGTTTGAACACTTGGACTCCACTTGATGGCATTGTTTGGGTAGGCTTAGGGAATGTGTCTTTGCTGGAGAAAGTATGTCACTCGGAGAAAGAAGGCTCTAAGGTTTCAATGCTTCGTGTCATTTTCAGTGTGTTCTCTGTTCCCTGGTTGTAGCTCAAGATGTGAGCTCTTGGACTCCTGCTCCCATTGTTACGCTTTTACTCCACCATCATGAACTGTAGCCCTCTGGGACCATAAGCCCAAATAAACTCTTTCATCTGTATGTTTGCCTAGCCTTGGTGTTTTTCCAATGCAAAAGAAAAGTAAATAATATACACAATCTCTGGATTTAATCAACCAGACTAATTTAATAATTCCTGCCATTTATTGAATGCTAAATATGTCCAGCACTCCATACATAATTACCACATTATGTAAACCTTACAGCCACCTATTATGGTAACTGTTACTACTTAAGTACTGGTGAATTTTTGATGAAGCTACCAAAGGACTCAGGTTTCAACCTTGGCTCTGGTGTCATCTTTTATACTCTGGACAACCATCTCTTTTTTTGAACCATTGATTTTTAAACCAAAATCTATCTCAGAGCTACCTGGAAGGTAATAAAACCCGTTCTTTGGGCATATTTTCAGTAGTTCTAAGAAGTGCCCAAGGATCTGAATTTCTAACAAGTTCCCAGATAAATGGTGCTGCTGATGGTTCCAGCCCCACATTTTGTTATGTCTTTTATGTAAGTGATATTATGTAGCATCTGTTCAAGGGCTTTGAAGATAGCAACTATTATCTAGACATACATAGTAGTATCTGAGCTATAGATATGTCATTTCTTGGGTACATATGAACACACATACACACTAATAAATAGTAAAGCATCAGAGTTTTCCTTGAGAGGTTTTACCTGCTTTGTAAACTGTGTTTTTTCCAGAGGAATATGGAACACATTTCTATGATTGTTTTTCTTAAATAGTATCAGGAGGCACATGACTGTGGGTGTGAATTCAGGCCCACAGAGACCACACTGAATGGTGTTCACAGCCAGCAAACAGCAGGTGCCTGCCAAAGCAAGTTACTGTTTCAGAGCTGCTACCCCAAGTTCAGGAAAAAGTAGTAAGCATGATAAAGACATTTGAAAAAGATTACAAGATATACTAAAGGGGAAAGGAAGCAATGGATAAAGAGGACCTTTTCTTGAATAAAGATTATTTTTAACAGGTGATGTTTAAAGATCAGTCATATTTGAATTTTCATTTGTAACTATCATATATACCTTCCTTCAAAAACTTTTTTTTTCACTTCTAGTTATAGCATGCTGAAAATACCTCAGATAAAATGAGAATTACAAGCTTCATTGTTAGACTTTTTATTTATTCTTGCTATTTGCATTGAAAGTGTTATCAGCTATAGCAAACGAATAGTTTGATTGTATACATAATCTATGATTATGTTTAAAGAAAAAAAATGTTTCTCTACTGGCTTTGAGTAGGCAACCCTAACCACTCAGCTCTGCTCTCTTACAAGGAAAGAGGGCACTCACTGAAGGTCCTGCATGTGTGGTTGTTTCCTTCACTCAGGTGCCCCAGACTAGTGGACTTGGGACCTCATGCAGAATGTTGTTAAGGAAAGCTTTCCTGGTTTGCGGAGATGTCTTGGTTGATGAAGTGTTTGCTTTGCAGGTATGAACACCTTGGTTTAATCCCCAGAATCTATTTTAAAATGCTGGCCATGGTGATATGCATTAGTCATCCCAGAGCAGGGGTAGCAGTGATGTGAGACTGCCTGGGGCTTGTGAACTCCCTAATTTGTGATCTCCTAACTGAGAGACTCTGTCTTAAAGTAGGTACATGACCTTCGTGTGAGTTGAGTCCTCTCTGTCTCATGCTCTGCATGCACAGATGCATATGTGAATACATGTACATGTATGTATACATAAGTGCACAGACATTTAACAGAAAAAAAATGTTTTCTAAGAAGGCAGAAGTTGAACCGACCTTTATGTAAATCAAGCAGAAAGCAATGTATATCAAGAGAGAAAACATTTGTGTTATTTATCCATCCACTCGACATGTCTGCTGCAGCTTGTGGAACAATAGCCATTGTTTCAGGTTCTGGGTGAGTGGTAGACACATGGGTGTCTAACATTTAAAGATCAGAGTTCATTGAAGAAGACAAACAACACACAAGTAATTCCACAAACAATTAATTTATTTCTATCATGACTGGAGGTGGATGAGAAGGAAGTATTAAAGTCCTTATGGCAATATGGCACAAGGAAAGACTGACCATGTCTTTGGAACTGAAAAGGTCACCTCAAGCCAAGTTTCAAAAAAAGGAGGGTAACAATTGGACCATGGAGGAAAGAAGTTTTTTCAGGATACATAATCCTTCGACTTGAAAGAACTCAGTGAATCAGGGGAAGTAAAAGCATGCACTTATTGCTAGGGCATTGCACATGTTATCAGTTAAGACAAATATTTTTGTCAAGATTCTTTGTTGTATTAAAATATATCCCCCCCCCGTCTCCTGGCAGACAGTACCAGCTAAGTAAGTACCATGCCTGTGAGCTACAACTTTGACTACTGTCCCTTATGTTGAAAGTACCTTTAACTCTTATTTTATTTATTTATTTACTTATTTATTTACTTACTTACTTACTTATTTGGTTCTACATTTGTGCTTTATTGTACAGCTTCCATTACTCTCTAACTAAAGCTTGGTCACCTGTGTCTTTTATTGCATAAATTCCACAAGTACATTTTTGCAGGCATATAAAATTGTTTCCTCAAAATGGGGATTGTATTCTAAGTTCTCCATAGCTGGCATTTTTTGATAATGTTCAAGGATAAGAATTCAGCTTTCTTTCCTAATTATTTTTCTGCCTTTCCTCATTTCTCTCTATATATCATCCTACAAATTGGAGTGTCACTTTTCTACTTCCCTTGTGGCTGAATCTTCAAAGTTCTTCGAGCTTCTCTTTAAACTAGTATATGCCTTTGAATTTTAATGTTCACCATCCGCCCACAAAATACATAGTTTTCTCTGTCTAGTTAGGATATGACTTTCCAATTAAGAACAGAATTTTCTCATCATGAAAAGAAAATGGGATCAGATAGAAAAAGATCCTTAAAACCGGAATGCCTTCTTTCTTGGTCTTTTACACTCATTTTGGAGAATCCATTTCTCTGGTTTTGTATGGGAGATACAAATGATTGTTGCTATTATATTTGCTGTTGGAGGTCTAGACACATGTTCTGTGCTAGGCTTCCTTGAATAGTACAGCTTTAGGAACTGTGGTTAATACTCTCTCATCTTAATAAGAAACCTAGTGAGAATATTGAAAAATAAAGATCACCAATCTCTGAGAATGCTTCTTGTAGATTGATGACAAATAACTTAAATAACTTTTCATATCCTAAATACTAATTGGTAAACATGCAATGCCAGTGGAAACATGCAGAATCAGGAATGTACCTCCCCCTTCTTCAAGATCAAATTAATCAGGGCTGATTGGAATTACCATTGCTCACAAGCCAAAGCTTTGCATCAGTTATTTACTGATACAAAACAAACCGCTCCCAAAATTAGTGCAATTAAGTCCCTGCTAACTGTGCTCTTAGTCTTGTGGGTCAAGAAGGGCAGGACAAAGTTGGAATATCTCTGCTGTACCATATCTGAGGCCTCGACTGGACAAACTGGAACCTTGAAGATACTCCATGATTGGGATAGCAGTCACTGCACTTAAATTATCTTGCCTTCAGGCTTTATGCTGCTGATAATTGTTCTGTGTCCTTGTTAATGTTCTAGGAACTGTATCTCTCATGGATAACTAATTCTTAGAGTCTACAAATGTCAACATCCATTCATATGAAAAGGAAACAACCCTTCCACTTCACCCACATCCTTTTTCCAACTCTTATTCCCTAGGCTACTGGGATCTTGCCCAAATTATTCCTGGGCCAGGTACCAAACACCTAGATATAGCCTCTAAGGCCCAGACCACATGAGTTATTCAAACTACTGCATTATCTCTTCTTCTGACTCTTGTCCCAGTCTGTTGCTTTCCTACATAGTAGGATATGTCTCCTAACTATGGGAATTTCTGTATGCAAAGTGTTGCTTTGGTTTCATGCTGGATCAAAATGAATCCTGGGTACATTTTGAATGAATAATGAGAGTGTGTCTCCATTTACCTATCTATATGTCAATCCTTCTTATTGCTCTAAATATTTTCCCATGAATTCTCTACATGGTTTTTAAGTATGAGAAAGTTTGGGCTTCCACATGGGATAGTGGTTGGTTTCCCCAGAGAGTTCTTCTTTGGAGATCAAGACAGATGTACATAAAATTTTAATGATCTGGTTATGGTATAAAAAAATGTGACACATGTCAAACTCTTTTGATGGAGCCAGTCACAAAGGCTAACCAATGTTCAAAAGAAGAAAGAGATTATACCACAAGACTGGAAAAGTACCGAAGTCAAGTTGAAAATATAGCATAGGAGGACAAGTATTGTAGACACTGGGTTTGGAAAGTGCCATTTATCCTAAGGTATCCACTGAGTATCTCTCAAGTATTAATAGAAATAATTCCAATGGGAGGGAAACAGAAAAGGCCACCACATCCTGAAGTGATAGCAGATCTAATGCTTTTGTTGTTGTTGTTGTTTTTTAAAAATGAGCTCTGGAAGACTGGCTTCTGGCTATGTGACAATGAGAATATATAAAATTCCCTCTGGGTGTTTCTCCTTTCAAAACAGATCTTCAGTATTCTACCTCCTTGGAATCTTTTGGCGATTACTCAGGTGAAGAACTTAACTTGATATCTGTGCTAGGCAGGCTACTCTGTCAAACTGGGCAAGTCAGTATAGCCTCTGTTTTCATCATTTCTAGGACTTGACCTTTGAAAGATGACTAAACTGACTCTTGCTACTGATTTAACAGACAATGCCATAGCTGCCAAAGCTGTGCTAACTAAAAGTTGTTTGAAAGTTATTCTAAGTTGAAAAGTTTCAATCACAATATTTGAAATTAAGTTCTAGCTTTTCTATTATTTATTGAAACTTGCATTATGTGAGTGCTAGGGCTCAAACTCAGTCCTAGTATTTGTATTGCAAAGACTTTACTAACATAACCACCTTCATAAGTCACTGAATATTCTCTACGTGAATTTCTACCCTATCCTATTTCTTAAGTGAACTGTGGTTATAGAAACAATTTGTAAATAGTTCTACTATTGTTTTACAATTAAGCTAACTGTAGAATGCCAGGAGTATATTGCTCTATCAGGAATAACAAAGTTGAAACCATGCATGGAGCTTGAGAACACATTAAATCTACCTCAGTTCTAGACGCTGAGGAAAGGTCTAGATTTAGATGGATTCCTCATGCTCTTCCTACTTTAATGCTTCTATTCCTGCACAAAACATCATGACTAAGATGCAAGTTGGGGAGGAAAGGACTTATTCAGTTCACACTTCCACATTACTGTTCATCACCAAAGGAAGTCAGGACTAGAACTCAAGCAGGTCAGGAAGCAAGAACTGATGCAGAGGCCATAGAGGGTTGTGATTTACAGGCTTGCTTCCCTTGGATTTCTCAGCTTGCTTTCATATAGAACCCAAGCCTACCAACCCAGGGATGGTACCACCCACAATCCTCCCTCCCACCTTTAATCACTAATTGAGAAAAGTCCTTACAGCTGGATCTCTTGGAGGCATTTCCTCAAGTGAGGCTTCTTTCTCTGTGATAACTCTAGCTTGTGTCAAGTTGACACACAAAACCACCCCATATGAATGCCATGGCCTTGTTCTTATCCAGAAAGAGGGAGGCACAAAGAGCAAGTGGCTGGGAAAGCCTGAAATGGGACTCAACTCTCTGAGCCCCATTTATCTTCTGTGCCACAACTTTTGGTTCCCCAAATCCACACTGCCCCTTGGTCCATGGCAGCATCTATAGATACACACTTGACCAGAGTTTTACTGAGTCCCCCTTGTCCACCCCTACTAACTAAATGCAAACAAAGGAGACTATTCCCTTTTAAAGGAAAGGCCTTTAAGTATTTCCCTCCTCTCTGATGGAGGAAACAAACAGCCCAGGCCTTCTTAAGAGGTCAATAATGCACTATAGCTGATGATTTCGTACTGGGTTTTATTTCTGTGATGTTTCCTTTCACCAATCAACGAACAAACAGATTCAAAGTGATTTAGAGCCAATCTTCTGTCTCCTGTGTGAGTTTGTGTCCTAGGTTGGTTGGTTTTAAATTTTCTTGTTTTTAATTTGAAAATCAAAGTTCAAATGTACAATTTTTTCATTCCAATTTGAGGTTTCTATCCTGCTTTTGAGCGTTTAGTTCTCAGATTAAACACACACACAACATTTGTATTTACAATAAGCCTTAATTAAACAGCATAAGAACTGGCTAGATTTGTACCTTCCATGCTGTTAGAACCTACTTTCCTGTTGATGACACCATGTTTTTACTTAATATGTTTCATCTGGACTGCTCTTAACTTGAATTAGCCAGCCATCTGGGCCACATTTTCATGAACTTGTGTAACCCAGGGTGGTTTCTCTTTTCTCCTCACCTTCTTCTCCCTCCTGTGGTTCTCTTCCAAACTCCTTCACCCAGCAACCCTAAACTTTGCCTATGTTTCCTCTTCCCAGCTATTGGTTGTTGGCATCTTTATTTACCAATCAGAAATAATTTGGGGGCAAGGTCACATAGAGTCATTTGGGTCTATATGCAGACTGTCTCCTTTCTGAGGTAACCAGGTCTTGCTTGCCCAATATTAATATTAGAATATAAGCAGGATCAGGCCAACCCACTACACTCAGTGGCAAATCTGATAAACATGCAAGCACACACACACACACACACACACACACACACGTGTGTGTGTGTGTGTGTGTGTGTGTGTGTGTGTGTGCGCGCACGCACATAGGGTTCATCTTATCTGAAGTATGTGTATAGCCAATAACGTTTCAGATTTCTTTCTATTTTTTTTTTTTTAGATTTTGGACTTTGAGATATGTTCATAATGCTGATGAGCTCTTTTAAGGATAGAGCCAAAGTCTAAGAATAAATTTAAGTAAATTTCATGAGCATTTTACACACGTGGCCTGGCATTAATTTAATACAATATTCCTAATGTGCTTATGTTTTGACTGTGATTTGTCATATGAGGGATTTTCTACTCATGACTTCAAAAAGTTTTGTATGTTTTAGTGTTTTAGACTTCATGTTTTAAGATTTGGAATGTTTTATTAAAATACAATTCATGTATTACTTGTATTGGTGTTCCATACTGTGTGTGTGGAGGTCAGAGAGCAGCCGTTTGAGTAAATTCTCTCCTTCCATCACACTGGTTCCAGATAGTCTTCTTAGGGTGTCAGGCTTAGCAGCAAGTGTCTTCCCACTGAGCAATCTTGCCAGACACTGGAAAGCAGATACATACATTGTGTCAAAGTTACATTCATGTGAGAGGTTGAATTAAACATTTGTGCCATAGCAAGTAAATTACCTAAACTGTATGTTGATATAGTTATATTTGTAGTTTGCTTCACTTTCTCACTGACAGTGTGAGGCCACTGGGAAAGTGGTCCTACTAAACATAACAATGATTTGTCATTATTTTGTACTGACTCAAAGTTTGATAAAACGTTAAGCAGAACATGGACAGTGGTTGATTTTCTAAAGTCATGATGGTAACAACTAGTATACCATGTCATTTATAAGTCTGAAACATACCCAGGGTCCTTTGTGCCTTTCAATTATGCTACTATCAATTTCATGTTCATAATATCAATTTCAAGTTCATAATATCAACTTCACTTTTAGTCCAAGAAACAAATCTCTCAGAATCTTGAGAGTTGTGAATGTTCTGCATCAGGGTCTTAAGCTTGGAATACTTGTATAAATCATTATGGCTCCTGAAGGCTTCTCCTATAAGGTGGTTTGGGGTCAGGGAACTTAGAATGTTGACTCTAGTTTATCTTTCATGGTGGAGCACAGCCTTAAGCATGGGGTTCACTTTATCAACAGTCATGATGAGGGGTGGCATGCAATAGGCTTTTGCTCCTCTTGGTCTAAATGAGCCTGAGCATTTATCCTTCTTGTCATGAAGGCAATCATCTGTACTTCATAAGAAGACAGATTGTTAATTGAACGTACCTTCAATCTATATATACACTGTGTTCAAAAGAAATAAGTCATTTGTTTGTATCTCAGAATACAATTATATATTTATATTTATTTTAATATATGTTATATATTAAATAATTTTATATATTTAAAATTATAGATATCAAGAGTGTAGCTTTGTCCCCACATCTTCACATGGGATCTGGCCAAACATAAGAGTTTTTAAAAACTATCAGCCTAGCTAGGTGCAATGGCACAAACTTGAAATTGCAATACATGGGAGGTTGAATCAGGAGATTTTTCAAAGCCAACCTGAGCTACATAGTGAAACCTAACCTCAAAACAAAGAAGGTAAACACAGAAACCTGTCATATTTTATGACTGTTTGAGGCTCTATGGGGCTGCGGGCTTTTACAGATCAGTCATTCCTCAGCATCTTACTTCAGATGTGAATTCCTCATTGTTCCTTCACAGTGAGGGTTATGTAACACGACAGATATTTAGGTTATGCTATTGGGAAGACATATGTAAGCACTGTGTCTGAGTGGGACACATTTGCTTATCTATTACAATGACAGGCACTGCCTTGGGCATCAGAGATGCTACAAAGTTTTAATAAGATCCACATGGCACCGTAATTCTAAAAAGCAATGAAGACTGTAGTTTCACTTGGAAACTGACAATCATGAAAAAAATAATAATAACAGGACTTAGCCAAATGCAGCAGTCTCAAGTAGTCAGCTCTGTACTCTGCTGTAACACACTAGGCAGTGTTACCTACTGAGTATCACCAAAAGTGATGGCAAAATGACCTCTTATTTTTTATAAGGAATTAATTAGAAAGGGTGATTTTTAATTCAGATAAGGGCTTAAAGTGTTACATGGGTGTTTCCTGAAGAAACTGATGACTAGTGTTAATTAATATATCTCTCTTGCTGGGCCTTATTATTAGCTTACGTTGTAATCAGAAAAATATATGAGGTGCCATTATTGATGGCATTGTCATCCCTGTGGTCTAGTTATGAGGTTATCCAGTCATGCCACATCTCTATTTGTATGTGGGTCTGTCTGTTCAGCCTCAAATTACTTAAATAACTTCAGAGTTCCACGCAAGGAAATAACTGTGTGGCATAAACCAGAGAATATAACATATCTTTCTACTTCAGATATCCCAGTAAGTCCTGAAATTTTACAGAAAGTTTATTTAACTAACGTACCATGTACAGTGTTTTAGACTATGAGTAAACAGCATTTATAAAAGATAAGGTATGCAGAGATGGCTATAAAATGGGCAAAGTGCTGGAAATTGTTATTAGTATACATGGGCTACCACTACTGTTTTAAGAGTGGGTCCAAGCTGTGATCTTGTCTTATTTACAGCTGTGAGATTCTACTTCTAAAAGTACTAATTAACTCTGCAGAAGGTAGAATAATTCATATACACAAATTTCCACAAACATTCCCACTCTCTTGATACTTGCATGTTCATGTGTTAAAATTCCAGTCCCACATTTCCCGTTTCCAATATCCCCACAACTATTTCTTAGTACCTCTGATACTAGGTTACCCCTTTGAGCCAAGGAGTGCACAGAGGTACCACATGACGATAGGCATGAAGCCTGGGGCATGTGTAGGGATACAGGGCTTGAGGTTATGTTAGCAAGATAGCCTGTGAATACAAACTGAGAGAATATTTTAGAAGGGCCCAGGCTTTTGGATTTTTCATTCTTATGGATCAGCAGGAAAGGATGGAGTCAAGGGAAGATGGGACGGAAGACCTCTTAAACCTGAAACATCATCCTGTTTTCTCTTTTAAAGAAAACTGTCAGCCTAGGGCTGCATTTAGATACTCTAAAAAAAAAACTCTCAAAAGGGTAATTTTCACAAATAAATCTAAAATAGTTCACGTGAATTGTCAGCTTGATAAGATTAAAAGAGACCTAGGATGGGAATGAGGCTCACCAATGGGTGTGTCCACGAAGGTGTTTCCAGAACAGATTAACAGGTATGAAATGATGTTCCATGTGTGGGACTCACTATTGTGCAAGCTAGAGACCCAGATTCAGTTAAAGGAGTAAAGGAGGAAACCAACTAAGCCTCAGTATTAGCATTTCTCCCACTTCTGACCCATTCAGGTATAAGCAAACCGACTGAAACTTCTCCCATGGACACAGTCATGCACTCTTCCCACACTCACAGCATCCTCACCAAGGTGGACCCTTTCCCTTCAAAGTCTGAGCAGAACAGCCCCCTACCACACGAAAGTAAAATCAATCAGTACCCAGAGAAACCTACAGCATGCCGCCTTGGTTTCCTTCCTAGCCCCACATCCTGCCTGTCACTCTCTTTTTGCTTCTTCCTTTTCTATATCTTACTGCCTAACTTTTGTTTTTTTTTTTTTTTTTTTTTGAAGGCCACATAAATCTTGAAGAGCCCTGCAGTTTGACTGATTTCAAACTATGCAAGTTTGTCCTAAAACTTGAAATCAAATCTTGAAAACTTAATAGAATAGATTGCTGTCTCTCACGTATTTAGCACTTTTCCTCCAAGACATCTAGGATACAGCTGAGGCTTTCTGATAATTTTGAAGTATTTCTGCTGTCTCTGCTTCAGGGACTATGTTGAGGCCTATTGGTTGATGCTCCAGAATTTAGTGACTCACGATCCCTGGGAGCATGCTGTTTTGAATGAACCTATCATACCTTGTCTCTCAGCTATCATTTAGATGGCATGCATTAAAGACGGAAATAGCCAAGGGCTTTGTCCAGCAAACCATGGCATCTCGAAGCTAGACTGGTGTTTCATGTCACACCCTTTCATCCTCACATGTCTGGGCTCTGGGGAATTTTTACATATGGCAACTAGAAAAGGCTATTACATCTCCCCACATTTTGTATCTAGTTTAGAAACTGGTGGTTCTACAAATCTTTTTTTTTTTTTTTAGTTAAAACATAACCATCAAAACAAAATGCGTCGAGTGGGTGGGAAAGTTTCTGTCACTGTGTTTTAACTTGAAAATGGAGACTAATTGGTTTCGTGTGAAACTGGTTGAATTTCAAAATTGTGTCAGTGACTCATTAGAATTTTATTTGTAGTGAGAAAAAAAGTGGTTGTATTCTAATGATCCATTCATCATGACATCGTGGTTTTTTTGTTCTTATGTTGTAGAGAACAGCTTTGGGACAGAATGGGTGTGTTTCTACTCTATCATCTTAATTTTGAACTGTTAATTTTTTTCATTTAAATACTTTACTTGGTAATTAGCAATCCAATTTCCAAAGACTTATGTTCTGGAAGATTTTTAACTGAGAATCTAATTTGCTCAATTTGAGTATTATTTTATCCTCTTACATAAAAATATTATTTGGCCAGTAACTAATGATGTTCTCTTCTGGTTCTGATAATACTGCATATGTGTGATGCCAGGAAACATGTAAGTAAAATACTCATGAAAAAATAAGTTCTTACAATACTAATAAAATATCAGATTAAAACATAACAAAATATCCCTTAGAGCAGTGAACAGAGTATTTTCTACAGATTTCCCAGTAGGTTGGGGATTGCTTTTTTGACAATACTTTATGGTATTCTTATATCTACCACCCTTCTTTACCCTTATGCTACCCAAACCCCTTTCAACTGTCCCTCCCAACACTATGCAGAAGAGAAAGGTTAGAGGGAAAAGGGGTAATACAGCTCTTTAGACTCCTTCCTTCTGATTTGGGGTTTCATTTTCCTTGAGGCAAGTCCAGTCTTTGTCATCATAACATCTCCTATTACTTCTCATCTCTTTGCTCATGACCACCTGAAAAATCACAGCAAAAGGAACCAGTAGCAGCAGCGGAGCAGCAGTCTCCTCAGAGCTTAGAAGAATGACTTATCCCTTCTCAAAAGTTCCTAGAATTCCAAATGTAAACTGCAGCTGGGTAAAAATCATGCCCCTCCTAGTGCATGAGACAAATCATACTCACCTTCTATGAAGCAACCTCATATCCCACACCTGCAATAAAGTGAAAACATATTCACATAACTGGCTTTTTAAAGAAAACAGATTCTCACAGAGATTGTATACTTTTGTACCTTTCTACGCAGTTACTATCTTCTGCTTATCTGTGTTTAAAAATCATTCCTATTACACTTCATTATTTATTTATTCTAACATTTATTTATTTTGTGTGCTGATGTGGGTGTGCAGGCCACAGTACAAATTTGGAAATCATAAGGCAACTTATAGGGGTTAATTCTCTTCTTCTGTCATGTCCTAAGGATCAAGCTCATATCTTCAAGCCTAGTAGGAGGTACCTTTAGCCACTAAGTCATCTCACTGGTCTACTTATTGCACTTAAAATTCCATACTCTCTACCATGTTTGGAAATCTCTGTCAAAGTGTGTCTCCTAAATATTCTATTCATAATTGTGGGGCCATGATAGGCAACCTGTTTTGGTTGAGTGGGGCTTGCTCCAGCAACCCAATTGAGAACTCTACAAGAGACAGAAAAGTCACATTTCCAAATAGGTGCCTGACATCATGCAATGTCCCTAGCTTCTGGCATTATGGCTAGACTCCACCCCCACAGTTACCTGACTTTAGTGAGGTATGCTCCTCCCCACAGTTACCTGGCAACAGCAAGATAGCCCAGCCTATCAGAAAAGGAGCTGCTTGGTCCCTCCTTACTCTCTTTAAGCTCTCACCTTTTTTACTCTCTAGCCCTTCTCTCTCTCCCTTCTCACCTCTCTCCACGTGGCCAAGGCAAGCCTCTCTTTCTACCTCCTCTCCTTCTCCCTGCCTTTCTACAATAAAGCTCTAAAACCATAGACTGTCTCTGCTCATCAAGGCCCACTGTGCTTGAATGATGGGATAGGCTTTCCCCTAATGAGCCACATCTAATCTGCTGGAAGGCCTTCCTGTGCTCCAGCCACAGACTGGACCAAGGATTCTCACCAGCGTGGGAACCATCAAGCACCTTCTCCACTTGCCCTCTCCTCCCTTAGGACCTGGGGCTGATGAGCCACCCTTGGGGCGCTCATTCTGTTCTCAGCTCTTCCACCGTGTCCATTGGTGTGCGGGATTCCCAAGGCTGGGAACCTGGTGCCTAGAACTGCCCCTTGTCCAACACCCGCCTAGCTGGGGTCCATGGCTTCCCACAGCCAGACATCCACCCGGGGCAGGATGGAAAGTGTACGGCAGTCTTCCGCATCTGCCTGCCCAGAGCACCTTAACTCTGGCGGGATGTGGGTTTTTTCCCACTCCCCTTCATTCCCCTGGCTTCAAGGCCCCACATATAATGGTTACAGTACTTTACTTGAGAAATTACTTTTCTGACTCCCCAACTTTCTTACCATTGCAGGTCTCCTCTACTCCAAATGCCTTCCACTTGGCCAAATTCTACTTATCATTCAGCTTCCAAATGTCATTTCCCTTGAGAAATTTATCTCCTCCTCCAGTTTCATCACTTTTTTTCCTCTCTCATGGTTCTGTATTATTTTCCTCCACACAAGGGCCCATTACATTTTGTTTCTTAGAATGTTGTTTGATTTTTTTCATTCTGGGAAATGACCGATGCTGGTAGCTATAGCTGTGATTCAACAAGAAATCCTCCTGCCTCGGCCTCCTGCGTGTTGGTATTCTAATTGTTTGCCACTAGAGTCAGTAAATGACATAACATCATTAATTGTTTGCTCTCTGTCTTCCATAGCATTTTAAGAGTCTTTTTCAAAATAATTCCTCATTGTAAACCCAGCACGCAAGAGTAGTCTTAGCATGTGATCTAAGTCAGAATAGTACATGTTCAATGAATAAAGGAAGGAATTTATATTCATACAACCAAGGAGTGTGAGCAAAGTTCCAGATCAGAGTTCTTCAGATCATTTGGAGAAAGTATATTTTTTCTCTCACCCATGCTTCTCAACTTTCAACATCCTTAATATTAGTTCTCTGGGTTTTTATTTGAAAATGACTTTTCCTGGGATTATGTGAAATGGGATGGGGCTGGCAAAAGGCATTATAGGTAGTCCCTTAGCTCATGGAAATGAAAACTAAATGTTGCCTCCTTTGGTGGTTGATTCATTTGGGCATATTGACAAGATGTTTGACTAGATAAATGACTTCTTGTCCTCAGTCAACCCACATTACAACCTAGGAGGTTGAGAGAGTTATGAACTAAAATTGATCCTGTCTAATATTTTAATTTTTTATTTTTTATTAGATATTTTCTTTATTTATATTTCAAATGCTATCCCAAAAGTTCCCTATACCCTCCCCCCTGCCCCTGCTCCCCTGCCCACCCACTCCCACTTCTTGGCCCTGGCATTCCCCTGTACTGGGGCATATACAGTTTGCAAGACCAAGGGGCCTCTCTTCCCAATGATGGCCGAATAGGCCATCTTCTGCTACATATGCAGCTAGAGACATGAGCTCTGGGGATACTGTTTAGTTCATATTGTTGTTCCACCTACAGGGTTGCAGCCCCCTTCAGCTCCTTGGTTACTTTCTCTAG
Source organism: Mus pahari (assembly GCF_900095145.1). Lineage (NCBI taxonomy): Eukaryota > Metazoa > Chordata > Mammalia > Rodentia > Muridae > Mus > Mus pahari. The sequence goes on along the minus strand of NC_034603.1, from coordinate 16,068,730 downwards.
CTCCTCCATTGGGGGCCCTGTGTTCCACCCAATAGCTGAATGTGAGCATCCACTTCTGTGTTTGCCAGGCACTGGTATAGCCTCACAAGAGGTCGCTATATCAGGGTCCCTTCAGCACAATCTTGCTGGCTTGTGCAATAGTGTCTGGGTTTGATGACTGATGATGGGATGGATCCCCGGGTGGGGTAGTCTCTGGATAGTCCATCCTTTCATCTTAGTTCCAAACTTTGTCTCTGTAAGTCCTTTCATGGGTATTTTGTTCCCTATTCTAGGGAGGAATAAAACATGAAGTTTGAAATGAATTTAGTTTGAAATGTAAGGATAATTTGGGAGTTTTTTGGTTTGTTTGTTCATAGGGGAATTATTTTAAAAATAGTGACCATTGGGGGCCCCAGAAATTTTCCACTAAAGTATGGTTATAAAACAAGCAAACTTCCAGAAGACCTTATATTATCCTTCCTTGATTTGTATATTATAGATGTTTTGATGTTCTTCAAGTGGAAGATCACAGCATTGGGGATCCATTGGATACTGTATTAGGAGCAAAGGTAAGACACTGATTCTGCTTTAACTTGAAAAACAAGTTGCTCTATCTTATAGGGTTTTTTTTTTTTTTTTGATTACTATCTTTGAGAAGTCCATCTATGCTTTTCATGCTTAACGGATTAGGAAGGGGGGAAAATATAAGCAGATCTCTAGAATTAGTGTCTTCAAGGAATAAATACATAAAAAACATCTTAATTATTTTTGTGAGCCTTTCAGTGTAATATGCTATTTGATATTCATAGCTAAAAGCAAAGCATATTAAAAATAAACAAATATATATACTTCCTAAACTTAATATTTGTATTTAGGATTTAACTAGTCCTTAAAATGTGCCTAATATCTGTAATTTATTTTCGTCTATAGCAGGACCATTGCTCCTTCTTCCAACAGCAACACCAATACATTAATATTATCTGTACCCTACTGCTGTTACTTGCTGTAAGGGTAGTTGACCATTTTACTTGAGAAACTGAAGTGTTCCTTCTATCTTCCAAAGTGCTTCTCACATATGGTCTCAGTGAATACTTGCAACAACCCATGAACTAAGTCAAGTGATCGTTTCTATCGCAGACTAGCAAACCTTCAAGAAAAGGCCAGTGATTTTGTACAGGGCTCCCAGCCTGTTAGAGGAAACCTACTCTCGGGTCAGGGGTGCCTTACTCTGAAGCCCCAGCAGCTTTTCACTATTCTGTATCTAAAATAAGAAGTCAACAACAAAATTTTGACACAAAAAAAAATGTGGTGATCTTTTGTATTGTCCTGTTATACTACCTTTTAACAGAATTTAAACTATTTCTATATCATGGGCATGTTCTGTCTGTGAAGTGAATGGATGTAACTTTACAACATATTTATGTGTGTAGCATGAAATATTTAAAAAGCAATCCACACTACATTGACAGGGCACTGGCGGGCAGGCCAGCCTATTCTCATCTTTGTAGACCCTGACTCCAAGCTCCAAAATCTCTCCACCCGACTCACTAAGTTCCCATGGCAGATCGTTGCCATGCCAGCCCCTCAATTCCAAATTCCCATGGCCTTTTGAGGTGCACATCCTATAAACCCACAGTTTGCTTCTGTACCTTTCTCTCTGGTATCCAGTTGTTTCGCTGCCTGAAGGAAAACATCACACAAACTTAGTTCAGAATTAACAGGTAACACAATTGCTGGGTGCAACATCTAGCATCCTAATTTATAAACCATTCTAAGTTAAATCCTTTGGTGGCTGATCCCAATGGATCTGCCACCTGAACCAGGGCCCTCAGCTACCTACATTTTCTCCTCCATGCTCCTATCCATCAGCCAACTCCTTTCTTCTCTACTTCCATCACTTCATCCGACCCAGAAGTTCCGCTTACTAGCCCTTGGTTGGTTCCTTGAAATCTTTATTCATTAGGGAAAGTTTTTTGAGAAGTCACCTGAGTACATGATTCACTCCTTGTCCCAGGTGACCGGAGAAGCAGAATTAGCATCAAAATATGAATAGCTCCAGGGCTATCCACAACACATGTGCATTTATGGCTCTGGCCAGGTGAAAATTATTTTTGTTCTGAGATTGCATCTATCTCTGTCTGTGGTTGTGGGAGAAAATAAGGTTGAGAGGGCAGATGTGGCTCACACCTAAATATAGATGAAAGAATAAAAAGAATTATCAGGTTGAGATGGCTGAATAGGTTAAGTGTTTGCCTTGCAATTATGGGTACCTGAGTTTAACCTTATGGATTTTTGCGTGGGTTTAGACCCAATGCAAAATGATGGACATGGTGTCATGCTTTTACAATCCTAGCCCTGAGTTGTGGAGGAGTTAGGAAGGCATCTGGAGCTTGCAGGCTAGACAACCTAGCCTACTTAGTCCAAACCAATGATAGATAAATTCTGTCTCAGAAACAAAACCAGGCAGATAGTGATGGAAGCCTTCCTTTACCCTTCTACATGCATATACATGTGCATGTGTACCTGGTCAAACCAATGCATGCACATTTATACACACACATATAAAATTACCTTTCCCGTGTGTTTTGAGGGTGACTCTCAGCACTCTCAGGGGGTACTACATCTTGGATACTTGGTATTTAACCACATGGCAAGCATCAATCAGCAGAAAAGAATGCCAAGGCTAGAGCAGGCCAGAAAGCCAGTAGGGTCAAAAAACATTAAAAAAAAAAAAAAAAAAAAAAAAAAACTAGCAGCTGGCCTGGTGGTGCACACTTTCCATTTATCTCAGCATTCTAAATGTAAATGCAGAAAATATCAAAAAAAAAAAAAAAAAAAAAAAAAAAAAAAAACTTCAATATGAATTCAAAGAGTGAGACATTCTCAAGTGAATGGGCGGAAATGACTGGGACTAACTTCTCAGGAAGCAACTGACTTGGAAGATATCTGATGCAGCAGAAAAAGATCCTTTCCACTCCACTTGACTGGCTTACTGAGCTCAGCCACTTCCTCTCCATACTGATTCTAATGGGCTTCCAATTGATCCAGCTCCCCAGCCTTGGCCAAGTCTGTCTCACTGAAAGCCTTCTAGCAAAATTAAGATCTCAGTGAAGGAAATCAATTGCATGGGAATGAAAATCAGGGAGCTTCAAGACTCAGTTGTTAAGCTCAGAGGGTGTTTTAAGCATGGATAGGCTCTCTAGTTCACTGAGTCTTTCCACTGTGCAGTTATATGTGCATCATTAGATAGTGTTGAGAGACACAGGATGACAAAATTATTCCTAAAACTCATGGACTCTGTGGCCAGACGGGCCTCTATTTTAATTCCTATTTCTCCATTGCTTGGCAAATTGCATAGCTGCTATCACAATGCCATACTCACCTTCATAACCCAAGTAAGAAGGGTCGGAACTTCAAATGGCTGTTGGGAAAAGATTAAGCTAGAAAATGAGGCCTTCATTAGCACACTCTGATAGGGAGTAAACCATAAATATGGGTAGATGAAGGTGTTACCCTTATTTGGTGGGGGAGATGCAAAGAGGAAAGAGCCCTGTTAATCATGGAGGAGACTCAAATCTATACAGTGAGTGATAACATATCACCTCATTTTCTAAAGAAAAAGGTCGATGACAATGTTTTTATGTATTCTGGTATTTTCTTTTTTTGGCACTGATATCTTTAATTGAGTACCACAGTTAAAAAAGGGGGGGTGGGGACATATTCTTTCCATTCTTGTCTTCTTTATTAGTGACCGGAAGCGACAGAGGCTTGCTTTTTCTTTACTTTATTCTTCAAGCAGGGTGCACAATTGCAGCATTTCCTCAAGCACAAATGCCTTGTCTGGTGGATTTAAACCTCTTTCCCTCCCAGGAAATGAAAGTTTGCCATTCTTCTGAGCTATACCATGCATCTAGTCATTTGCCATAGCTGAGAGCCGGGGAAATGTGGGTCTGTTCATTTTATGCCAGACCGGAGAAATCCTTCTCTCCGGCAGGCACTGTGTATGATCTAACATAGGGACAGTCTCTCAGATGGCTATTCTTCAGTTTGTTCTGCATGGCCTAGCTAGGAGGTAAGGGGGTAAGTGAACTGATTATATTTTACTTTTAGCTTTAAGATGGAAATCTATGTATTGAGCGTTGCCCCAGCTGCTGGCTCTATTCTTGTTTAGTTCATTTATCAGAAACTCATGGGGAGTTTTACATCACCCCCCACAGCATTTGAGGTTTCATACCTTTTGTTTTTCACCTTGTCCTGCTTGGGATTGAACTTACAGTATCATGCATGCTGGGTCAATCAGTAACCTACACCCTACCGTCCTCGGCCCCTTGCAGTTCACTTTCACAAGGCTGACACTTTGCAGATGCATGTTGGTCCATAAGCAAACCTGGGTACCTTACTGAAGTCATGATATGTTATCAGTCAGTAGCTTCTATTCCAGGAGTCTTTTTTCAAGTAACCCTTGCACATCTTGCTTTCTTCCCTACAACACTCTAGCCTCCGCCAGACCTTCTGCTAAAATGTTCATCACAGCAGGCAGGACTCCACTTTGAGGATGTAGAATCCACTTCTAATTTTGCTGGTGTCCTCGACTCATAAGTGATGCCTGTGCTTGCCTGTCTATCCAAATTCATTCTCAAATCTGAGTTCAACTTTTCGCAAAGAAGGATCTGCCTCTTCTGTAAGAAGTCGGGATAAATTTAATCTTTACACCCTCCTGGCAGATGAAAAAACATATTTTGCTCCATCTTTCTGGGCTTTCCAGGAAAAACAAAGCAGCTAAGTTTTCATATTACAATCTATATTTCCTTCCAGATTCTGTCACAGGGTCCTGTTGTTTGTTTGTTTTTCTCTGAAATGTGCTGCATCTCACTAAGCCTCCAGTCTGGCTGAGTAGCAGAATAGAATTGTGGAAATGCTGCTCATCCCCAAATGCAGGGAACTCAGTAATTATCAGGATCAAGACCAGCCCTTGTAGTACCGGGCCAACTTACAAGCTTCATATGTGAATAGTGGGCAAGTACGCAGGACAGGAGCTAACTTATAAGGTAAGCAGCAAGATTAGCCATCTAGTAAATCCTGAGTTCAAGAAGGGCAAGCACGTAAAAGACATGTCAAAAATAATTTGAATGGGAGCTGAGAAGATGGCTCGGTCACAAGAGAACTTGATGCACAAGCATGAGGACTTGAATTCCTAGAATTCATGGAAAACCAAGCATGTCCATGTACACCTGCAACATCCTTGCTATGGAAAACAAAGACAGGACAATCACTGGGGCTTGCTCACTGCCTGCTTAGCTCCAGGTCTAGTGTGAATCCCCATGTCGAGAGCATAAAGCAAAGGAATAGACTAGGCCATAAACATCCTTCTTTGGAATCTCTAAGAGCATACAGGTGCATATTCCACACACATATACAGACACACAGAGACATGCACAAAAACACATGCACAAACACACACAGGCATACATGGGCATATACGACACACATATACACAAATTCATGGTCATATACCACATATATTCATACAGACTGACAGAAGCAAATGCATACATGTGCACAGATACACACAATATACATACACAAACACACACACATATACATGTATATTCACACAGACACAAGCAAATGCACACATGTGTGAAGACACACACACAATATACATATATATACATATATATACACACATATATATACATACATATATATATATATATATATACATACATACACACGGAGACAGGTAGACACACACACACACACACACACACACACACATCCTGGTGCTAAAAATAAAACAAATGAACTAAGGACAATAATGAAATAAATTATGTCGTCGTGGCCCATTTTGAGTTATTTACTCATTTTAAGGGAATGTAGTTTTGTGTGATTGTTTTTCTGCCCCTTTAATTGAAAGCATTGGCTTTGTGAAGTCATGTGTTAACTTTATCTAGGTCCAAGAGTTTCTCTCCCTCAAGATAATGGATTCCCTCCCAGTAGGACACAATCCAGTCTCCTATGTCTACTATATATTAATCTAAGATTCGATTATTTCTTTTCAATATTATGGTAAATAAATATTAGGTCACCAATGCTCTGCTGCATGGTGTTAAAAAACTGCTCTGACCTATTATCACTAAATCAAGTGGCTTAAAAAATGCCAACATATTTTTTTGAACCTCAGTTTTCATAATACTCAACCAATTTGATGGTTCTCCCTCCTTCTGCCGCAGTCTAGTCTCTCAGTTTCTTGTTGTGTTCAGAAATTTCCTAGAACCATTGGACTGAAATTAGTAGTTTTACACTCTGTGCCTTCATTTTGCTCTCTTGTTTTTATTTCTTCCTCCTCCCTATCCATCCCCTGCCATGTTTCTGTTTGCTGTTTGAAGACGAGGCATGATTAATTAGCCCACCTCAACCTTGACCTCAACCCCCAACTTTTGCCTCGGCATCCTAAGTGATAGCATTACTGTCCTGTGCTACCATGCCTGAGTCACTCTGTCTTCTCTAAGGACACCATGACAAAGGCCATGTCTTTTTTTTTTTTATGTTATTTATTTACATTACAAATGGTATCCCAAAAGTTCCCTAT
>NC_034603.1:16054733-16059079 GCF_900095145.1 Mus pahari | reverse complement strand
GTTCCTCAGAAAATTGGACATAGTACTACCAAAGGCCATGTCTTATCTACTGTTTGCCTCTACTGTCCTGTGCTATCATGCCCTAGTCATTCTGTCTTCCCTAAGGACACCATGACAAAGGCCATGTCTTATCTACTGTTTGCCTCCCCACTTACCAGTCTTTAAAATTGGAGATGCTGCTCAGTTTTTTTCTTGGCTTCATGTGTACTTCTGCTTACTGAGGATATTGGCCAGATGGCTCCAATCATCAGTCACACAACTGAGTCTATTCCTTGGGCTCTGCTCTTGGGTTTTAGTGGGCATTAACAATTGTGATCTTTGAATAATGCTCCTATGTTTCTGACCATGGAGCCCTTTCTATGGGACATATTGGATCTTAACTGCTAATGTAATATTCATTACACATCAGGAGCCAAATAAATATCGGTGTAAAGAAGCCCACAGCTTCTAAGTGGCCCAGAAACCACAAGGGATGAACCTGTTTCTGGCTTTTATAGTGACGCTTAAGAACTGCTAGCTTTTGCGTGGCAAACTTGGACTGCTGTCCTTACCTGATTCAGTCTGCCTGAGTTATGGCTCACTGGAACATCACTGACCATCTATATCCTATCCTACCTATAGACTGATATTCCATCTTGTTATTATTCTTTCTATGAAATGACAACATCTTTAAGTAAAACAGTTTGTTTCTGGAAATCTAAGAATCGGCTTAGACTGAAGTAGTCTAATTTCCTTTCTAAAATTAAATAAATGTTACCAAATGTTCCTCCTTAATGGCCTTGCTTTGCTTAAGTTCAAATATTTTACTCTGTGGTCCACTTACAAGCTTGATGAGTCAGTTAATTAGATCCATGTATATTATTATAGACTCCGAGAGATTTAATTAAAATGTGCTAAAGTGTAAAACCACATGTGAGTCATTGTTCCCTTTACTTTTCCCAAGCTTAGATAAAGTGTTTGGAAGGTAGGTTTGGTCTTGGGGAATTCTATACAAAGCTGCAATTGGATTCTCTGTTTATGAAACATTATCCTGATCTTCACATTAATGTTTATAGGCAGAAGTTCAATGCACTAGTTATTGTATGGCTTTTGACAAATTAAATACTGACAAAATTGTAATTTAGTGTGAAAATAAATTCACTAGCTGTTAAGATGTCAAAACATGTTAGGCAGTACTTACATCCCGTTTCTGAGTGTTAAAAATCCAATTAATGTATCAATTAACTTCATAAATAAGTTGTTAAGGGGTGCATAATCAAATGTAAGATGGAAATAATGTTTCAAGCAGTTTAAATCAGTGAATTGCATAACATGGTCATTATAGAACAATTGTAACCTGAGTATGTGATAACAAGTTCATTTATTAAATTATTACTATTACCCCGTGCTAATTTGACAACTATTGTGGTAAGTAATCTGTACACATCATCTCATTAATCTTTGGCACAAACTTAGAATGTAAGTATGCTTTTAGTGTCTATTTTATAGATTAGAAAGCTTGGGCATGGAGAGCGAGCTCAGTGGTTAAGAACATCTATTGCTCTTGTGCAGGAATCAGCCATCTATAACTCCTGCCATCTGTGCCTTCTGCAAATATGCATGTGGTACACGTATACACATACAAGCAAAACACTCACGCACATAAAATAAATCTTGAAAGAAAGTTCTTGTGCAGTGAAATGTATGTGCACATCCAAGTAATAAGTGAGTTACCACAGATGATCATATGTGATGGCAAAAACAAGATGTGAGTCCATATCTTCCTGATGTCAAGGCTCATGTTCTTCTGGGCTCACCATTATTGCTCTTTCCAGAGAATGCTGTTGCTTATATATACTATTCTGTCTGCTGACATGTCTATAGTTCATACACATAGTATCATGAAACTATTTCATGTTTCTTCCAATCACAGTTACACTGAAGATGAGTAAAATGTATTAAAAATTCAGATAATGAAAAATATACATCTATATGCACTTTACCATAGTAGCACTTAAAAGTATATAAAGGGGCGAGAGAGATGGCTTTGGAGTTAATACACATTGCTTTTCCAGAGGTCCTGAGTTAGGTATTCAGCTCCCAAATCAGATGACTCCCAACTGCCTGGAACTCTCATTCCACAAAATCCAGTGTCCTGTTTTTGGCATACATGAGTAACTCTACCCCCACACACATATCTCAACATAGGCACAATAGTATTACTGTTGTGTTTTATTTATATTTATGCCTATGTACCTGTACAGCTGTGTACCAGATAAATGTAGTGCCCTCAGCGGACAATAGAGGGCATCAGATGCTCTGGAATCAGAGTTTCAGGTGTTTGTAAGCCACCTGATGTGGGTGCTGGGAAACAAAGATAGCTCTTCTTCAAGAACAGCAAGTACTCTTCACCAGATAGTCATCTCTCCAGCTCCACACATGCCTTTTTAAAAGCTGTACTTAAAAATCAGTCATAATTTTTTCAATGTTTTATTCTAATTGATATTTTAGCATGCCTAATTTGGAAGAACTAAAGTTGAACAGAGAAGTAATTGAGTCATAATCCTACCATCCATCCAATGAATTGAAAATGGCATTTCAGTTATTGTTCTAATGGGTCTTTCAGGACAAATGTGTGTCTATCTCTTTCTGTAGAGTTATAGTTCATTAAAAGATGATTTCGTGTGTGTGTGTGTGTGTGTGTGTGTGTGTGTGTGTGTGTGTGTGTATGTGTGTATGCATGTCTCTCTGTGTGTGCATGTGTATATGAGAGAAAGACAGAAAGAGACAGAGAGAGAGAGAGAGAAGAGAATCAGATACATAGCTTGGTTGCCTGTATATTGCGAGCACTTTTCATATTGCTCCATATACAGTAAAGTTTTACTTTAAATGTTGTATAGCATCCCTTCTACCATACCATGTATTCCCATTACCATGCAACTGAAGATTTTGGTGTTTTTCAAGTGATAAGTTTTGTTTCTTTTGCTTTTCAAGTCTGATGAAAATTTAACTCAAAGAATGAAAATATGAGAAAACTCTCAAGTACATAATGTTATTATTCTTTTGACTTCCACTAGACACTGCAAGCTCATGGCACACAGACAGAAATGTGGGGCAAATTAACACATATTAACTAAACAAATAATATTAAATCAGATTAAAATCATCTCTAGCTATACATAAATTTGAAGACAGCTGGATTATATGAGAAACTATCTTTAAAAAATTAATCTAATTCCCTATAATTACTGGGAAGTAGCTATATTACATTAATTATATTGTTAATTTTTATTCATGACTTCCATGTATTTTTGTGATTTATGACATTAGCAGCCTTATAATGACATTTTTTATATTGTTGAAAGCAGAATAATTATGCACAATTCTTGACTTCACAGCAACATTTAGATATATCCTAGGTGTGCTGGTATAAATTCTCCAGTCATTTATAAAGTGGATATCCTGAGAGTCTTTCATCATTATAGATACCAACATATACACCTCATGTCTGCTAAAATGAAACATAAGATTCATTCCATCTTCCCATAGTTTGACTTACAATTAGCGTTTATGTAATTTTTGTTTAAGACCCCGTTTTACTCTCTATCCTTGACATCCTGGAACTCACTCTATAGACCTGGCTGGCCTTTAACTCACAGAGGTCCACCTGCCTCTGACTTCTGAGCTCTGGAGATAAAGGCAAGTGCTACTACACCTAGCTAAGAAAACCTTTAGGATACTTTTTTTTTTCTGCTTAAACTCTAGCCTTTAGTTATTTTTTGTGGGGCCGTGGGTGCATGGGAAGAGGGGGGAAGGGAGAGAGCCCACATCTGGCCAGAGTTCTTGTGCTCTAGGCAGGCAGATGTGGGAGGACTGCTGGACACTTTCCATGCGGCCCTGGGTGGGCATCTGGCTGTGTGAAGCCACTGACCCCACACAGCAGAGGGCAGACAAGGGGCAGACCCCAGTACCAGATTCTCAGTCTCCAACATCCCATGCTGGATATGGCGGAGGAGCTGAGAACAGATTAGGGACCCTGGGGCAACACTTGGCCCTGGAGGGAAAAGGAAGAGAGGTCATGGGAAGAGGGGCTGCTGGGGGGTTCCCATGCAGGCGAGGGCCTTGATGAACAGAGACAGTCTATGGTTTTAGAGATTTATTGTAGAAAGGCAGGGGGAAAGAGAGAAGGTGGAAGAGAGAGAGAGACCGGCCATGGCCAAGAGGAGAGAAGGGGGAAGGGAAGGAGATAAAGAAGGGAAAGAGAGAGGATAAGAAAGGTGAAGGTTTAGAGAGAGAGAGGTAAAAGCTGAGAGAGGAGAGAGAGAGAGAGAGAGAGAGAGAGAGAGAGAGAGAGAGAGAGAGAGAGA
>NC_034603.1:16044252-16054717 GCF_900095145.1 Mus pahari | reverse complement strand
GAGAGGCCAAGCAGCTCCTCTTATAGTGGGCTTGTTATCTTGCTGTTGCTAGGTAACTGTGGGGAGGAGTCTAGCCAGAAGGCCAGAAGCTTGGGACATTGTGTATGTGACTGCTAGCCACGTGCTTCTCCTGTGGGGCTGTGGTGGCGGTAACTTCGACAGGGGCCAGGGGTCCAGGAGACATGAGGGAACACCTTCTGTCCCATGTTGGTGAAAATTATCACCACTGGATCCTACCGGAGTTCACGACCTCAACTTGACAGGAGACCAGCCTGTCTGTGTGTAGCACACTGCCCCACAATTTTTCATTTCAGTAATTATTTTATATATTCACTTTATATCCAAATTGCAGCCCCTTCTCTTCTCAGTCCCCTCATTTACACAGCCTTTCCTGATTCCCCTCCCCCTTCTCCTCTGAGAAGGGGAGGGCTCCTTTGGCTATCGCCCTACCCTGGCACATCAAGTCACTGCAGGACTAGGCACATCATCTCCCACTAAAGCCAAACAATGTGGTCCAGTTATAAAAACAGGATCCACAGGCAGGCAACAGATTCTGGGACATCCCCAACTCCAGTTGCTGAGGGACAAGGCATGAAGACCAAGCTGCTCATCTTTTACATATATGCAGGGGTCTAGGTCCAGTCTATGCTTGCTCTTTGGTGAGTGGTTCAGTCTCTGGGAACCACTATGGGTCCAGGTTAATTAATTCTGTTTGTCTTCTGGTAGAGTCCCTTTCCCATTTGGGTCCCTTATTCCTTCCCTCAACTCTTCCACAAGACTCCCTGAGCTCTGTTTCCATCAGCTGGTGGGTGGGGCTCTCAGAGGACAGTTATGCTAGGCTCCTGTCTGCAAGCATAACAGAGTATCATTAACAGGGTCAAGGGGTTTACCCATGGGATGGGTTTCAATTTGGACCAGTGATTGGTTGGCCATTCCCTTAGTCTCTGCTCTTTGTCCCTGCACATCTTGTAGGCAGGACACATTTTGGGTCAAAGGTTTTGTGGGTGGGTCAGTGTTATTATTCCTCCATTGAGTGTCCTGCCTGGCTACAGGAGGTGGCCACTAAATGATAGACTTTTATCTAGAGCAGCTGGGATATATGACAAACTTCCTCTCCTGTTATCAACCTCTTACTCCAGTATTCCAACACTCTCTTTCTGTCTTCTATCATAATACCAATGGCAATCTCTCAGGCAGTAACAAATAAACAAGAACCTTAAATCAGCAGAGAATGCTACGTATATTTTCAAGTCAAGTCCCACTGACTTTTAACCATGTCATTTCATTTACCTGTAATTCAAAAGCTTTATTGTCTTGTTTATGGGAAAACAATCTGTCAAGCAAGGAAATGCATATTGTCCTCAGAGAGACATTAAATTTATCACTATAAAGGCAAATTACACGTGCAACCATCATCTGTCTCCATATTTCCCATTTGATACATTAAATAAAAATTGCTGCTGGCTTCTAGTACGATAAACTGATCTTTAAGACAAGATAGCATTTCACATTGAAGGAGAGGTGGAAGCTTAACTTGAGACATTTTCTTCCCATTATGTTTTTGTAAAAACATTGCATTCTGATCATGAACTCCCATTTCCCAACTCCTCCCTGATCCTCCCTACCTTCCTCAGCCTTCTAACTTCACACCCTTGCTTTCTCTCTTTACAAAAGGGGCAAACAAAAACAGACCAAGAAACCTAAACCAAACCAAACCAAACCAAAAGCAAAAACAAAGAGAAAAACCCACACAAAACAAATAAGCCGGCAAACAACAACAACAACACAATAAAAACACAAAATCAAAAACCATCGTACACAAGCAAAATACCAGTAAAACAAACAAACAAACAGAAAGAAAATAAATAAATAAATAAATAATAATCCCAAATAAAGCAATATGCAGCAAAAAGTCACAAAAATAGATAATGGGACCTACACTAAGTGTATTTTTTTTTATTTTGTGTTTTGAAAAACCATGTTGTTAAAAATTGTAGCTCAGAACTTTAGAGTCTTCACAGCTTATTTTAAGAGCTGAGACCCAGACCCGCAATGTTGATAGAGACCACGAGTTGATTTGACCCTTTCTCTTCATGTTTCATTGTAAACTTGTGAATTTACCCCCAGAAGTTGAAGAAATCTTTTCCTTTTAAATGAGTTACTTGGAAACTATGTTAGTGGTCTTTCACTTAATAGACCAAATAACATTTCATTGAAAACAGTATCTTCCTGGTGTTTGATTATTGAATGGTGACCAGCCGTTTGGGAGTGGGTGGAAAGTCCATCTCCCACTCCATTCTAGTGACTGAGCCCTTACAAAAAAAAAAGAGCTACCTTCTGTCAGGAAGGACATACGTCTGCATACAGTGGGCAGCTGTGGAATGCAAGGAGAACTACTGGGCTTGCTGGCACCCTCATACCAGTCACTCTGCTGCCTGCTCCCTCTACCCCTGGGACACATCCCTCCTTGGCCATCCATAGCGTGTGCTGGCAATAATTCCACACTTTCTTCTGATCTCCCTCGACTCTGTGGGCTCTATTAAATGTGAAATGTGGCTTTTAAAGTTTTGCACTCTGCCCTTGGTTCATGACTCACATTTCTAACTTCAACACCCTCTTGTGCTCTCTGCTGTAGGCAAATGCAAACCCTTAGACCTCCTTCCATGCACTCACTGCCTCTGTGCCTCCAAGTTTTTGCTTCCTCTGCCAAGAATTTAACCTCAAGGTTTTCTACCTCTAGTTGTCCAAATATGCCATGAAAGTTACTCTGACATGCACATGTTTTCATGTATGTTCAAAAACATAAGAGAACACATGTTACACACCACTTTTCCCAACTTTTTTATTCTTTCCATTTGTAAGCTATCTGAAAGATGCAATATACCTGAGAACATATGAGAACATATACCTGTGTTTTGTTTTTTGTTTTTTTGGTTTTTTTTTTTTTACTTCTATGTATAAATACCTGTTTTTTGTTTTTTGGGTTTTTTTTGTTTTTTGTTTTTTGGTTTTTTACTTCTGTGTATAAATACCTGTATTGTGAGGAAGACACAAAAGCCATTGTTTCATGCTCTTTAGGTAAACATAAAAGTCCAAAGGTATTCGAGAAAATTGAGATGGAGAATAGGGTCATTCTGACTGTCACTCTGCTCTTTGTTTGTAACAAGACATTTCTGCTACATTTTATGGATACAGCCCACCCCCTGATGGATTGAACTTGTCCTGGTGAAGTTTTAACTGATGATAATTGCGTGTCTTAAAGTATTCTGCAAACAATATTGTTTATAATTCTCAAATGGACATGCTGGAAGACTTTCGCAAGGTCGTCCTTAGCTGGCCACATCCTAGCAATGAGTTTCTTGTGCCCTGAGTTGTGATTAGGGTGGTGGCTTCGTACTACCTCCCCTTACCACAATCTAACTCTTCAAAGGAGACCTTTATCATGACTGTCCCCATCACTCACTTGTATTTCTAGGACTTTAGGTTCAAGGCCTGGCAGGTGTTTTATCACTGAGCCTTCAGTGCCTTTCTATGGAGCACAGGTTCTGGTTTTATTTGCCCAGTTAAAGAAGTGGAGGCTTAAAGGAATCAAGCAACTGCAAAGGAAGGATGCAATGTTTGAACTCGGTTTGATAGGTTGCCATTAGATCCTTTCCCAACCACTGATCTCTTCTTTTCCTACCTGCACATAGCTGGCCCGCTGGAAATATTTGCGGATCACTCATGCTTGGAACAAGACCCACGGGAAACCTTCATAGAAAACAAAGCAAACATTGTGCATGGAAAGAAAAGATTTTTCTTTCTTTCTTCCTTCCTTCCTTCCTTTCTTTCTTTCTTTCTTTCTTCCTTTCTTTCTTTCTTTCTTTTTTTTCAATCACAAGCCATCTTTGCAGTTCTGTATGTTATTTTTCTTGAAGGCCTTTGACTTCTGGAGGAAACCACTCGATATGAAGGAATTGGTCTGTCTATCACTCATTCTCATGCTTCTATAAATATCCTTCTGAATAGTGTGCAGACAAGTCTTTTAAAAAGAAATTCTAACTAAATTTGTTTTATAGAAACAGAGAGTAAGAAGATATGGTGGCTTTTCTTGGTTAAAATAAATTATTTTGCTAAACAATTTTTAATTTGGTAAAAGTACTGGCATATCTACTGAGCACGAATTCAATGCTTTGTGCTGTGTTGGCAGCTGGGGAAAATAATAAGCAAGAGCAGACACATGTTAAAAACAATGGATAAATAAGCACATCAATGTCCAAGAGGCATGAAAGTGCTTTGCAGATTCTTTTTTTGTTTTCAGGAAATATTTTTATTAGATATTTTCTTCATTTACATTTCAAATGCTATCCCCAAAGTTCCCTCTACTCTCCCCCCACCCTGCTCCCCAAACCACCCACTCCTGCTTCCTGGCCCTGGCATTCCCCTGTACTGGGGCATATGATCTTTGCAAGACCAAGGGCCTCTTCTCCCATTGGTGGCCGACTAGGCCATCCTCTGCTACATATGTAGCTAGAGACACAACTCTGGGGTACTGGTTAGTTTATATTGTTGTTCCTCCTATACGGTTGCAGACCCCTTCAGCTCCTTGAGTACTTTCTCTAGATTCTTAGAAAGAAGCTGGCAAGGCTGCCTTGGCCATGTGAGAGCTGCAGTCTGGTGTGTATAGACATAACTTTAGTTAAGACCTGGGTAGTATGTTGTGGCAGAGACAATGGCAGTGATGGGGGAAAGAGAGTGTGAAGAGAATAGTGGGGACCAGGTGCAGGTTCTCCTGTAGATGAGATTTTCACTACTGGAAGCTAGGGGAAGGAAATCTTTGGGAAGGAGGAGAATTTATACTTAACGAGAAGTGGATGTTGCATTCTGTAGGTAACTGCTCTTTAATAAATAGCCTTATTGAGATGTAAGTCATGTTCTATACATTTAAGTGTATAGTTCATTGGTTTGTATTTTATTAGGAGATGTAGAGCCATCACCTTGATGCAGAGTATTTCCATCATCTACAAAAGAAACCTAGTACCCCTTTCCTGCCGATCACAATTATCCCTATTCGTTCCAACCAGGTCTTTCATACTATAAATCGTCCTATCTCTATGGACATGTCCATTTGCTTATATTAAAATGGGATCAGACAGAATGCTGCCATTGTGCCTGGCTTCTTTGACTTAGCAGGATACCCAGGTCTAGTCATGAAATAGCATGCATCAGTACTATGTTCTATTTTACTTCTAAGTAATTATTAATTTTTATGACTGAATAATCCAGATTGTACTATATGGTTGTGTCTGTTATGCTTATTTCAGCAGCTTCTAAAAGTAACTTGGGGCCTTTTAAATGTCTCTAAATAAGCTCAAATGCACAAAGTAGAAACATAAAACCCTAACTTCGTTTCTCATTATTATCCTTTTCACATTCATGTAACATGGAGTAGAATTATTTTAAATGTTCAAAGCTGATAGCACACATTTTTATTCTTTAAAACGAATAACTGAATATTTATTTTAGTGTTTACTATTTGGAACATTACTAAGAATGCAAACATAACACATTTTATAATTTCGGTTATAAAATAAAACTGATTGACAGATTTATTATACCTCCTCAATAATGGAAAGATGTGTTTTATTGATGGCACATAGGGCTTTTTTTTCCTGGCTAGTACTTGCACTTATTTCTACTGAAAAGACTTCATGAGACAGACTTACCTTCCACTAAATATTTCTAATTATTTAAAGAATAGTGTTCAAGAGCTAGAGAGATGTCTCAGTCAGTGGTTAATGACATGTACTGCTCTGACAGAGGGCTGAAGTTCAGTTCCCAGTATCCTTGTCAGACCACTTACTGATCCCTGTAACTCCAGCTTCTGAAGGATCTGAGACCTCTTCCGGATTCCTTGGGTACCTACACTCACATACACATATCCACCCTAAGAAACACATAATACACACATAAAGTCCAAAGTAAAATAAATCTTAAAAAAAATACTAGCAATATTTAATGAATTGCCTTTTCTTTTGTGTTGTCGCTTGGGTTTGGCCCCCCACCCCCCATTTTTCCCCATGGGAGAGGGGAAGCAAGGAGGATGCCTGCAAAAGAGTAGACTCCACGAGTAACTACTCTTCTTCCTTTGCTATATGAAAACCTCACTCTGGAACTCTGGAAACTGGCCTTTGCCTTTCAGATGACTCTGACTCTCACAGACGGATGCTACATAGCAGCAGTGCTTTGCCACACTGGTTGACACTCCTTGGTTCCATTGCTAAAGAGCTCATTTTTTTTTCCCAACCTAAGTGTATCTCAGTAGAAAGACACTCACACACAGAATTACAAAGAGCAAGCACAAATAGAATTTGAATTATGACTTGGAGATTCACACTGTCAGTCTTCAGGAAATTGCTTAAGTTCTCCAAATTCCCATTTCTTCACCTCTAAAATGGGAGTGATGACATTCCTGTCTTGAGAGGACTAAACTAGTGAATGTGTGTAAACATTCCATAGTATGTTTTGTACCCAGTAGAAACTCAGTAGAGAGCAGCTATTAAAGATGGAGACCTTTGAATACAGATCTTATAAATGGTTATTTAGACACTGTGTGTTTTATCTCCTGAGTTAAAATTGGATCTTCATATGGCCAAGAACTATGCTTAATGTTCTTATGCCACTTCCTAATAATTGCAGCTAACTAGAGTGAGAATATTAGCTTCAAGAATCAAGGACCTTGTCTGCTTTATTAAAGATCATGAAGCTGAGATTTACCACATATCTAAGAGCATATTTCCCAAATCAATTAGTTGTGTATCTACTGTGTACAAGGCTCTACAGGTAGCACTGTCAGGATGTGGAAAATAGCATAGAGCTATGGAGACCAGTAACAATACTCAACATGAACAATAACTTTTCTTTTTTTTTTTTTTTGGTTTCAGACATCTTTAATGGTCTAACAATCAGGAATTTTCAGGAGACTGTATTAAACTTGTAACTATAGTCATGATCTCAGTTTCCACTCAATAACCTACCAGCATGGACCATTATGTAGAAAGATGGAGAGATTATATCATAACATATAGCACCCTTAGGATGCCTTTAGAAAGCGCCACTATATTCATTACTGGAATAAAATAAATGTCTAGTTATCATGATTTACAACATCAGTAGCAGAAGCAGAAAATGCTGCTTTTTAGATTTGCCGTCTAATTTTATTTTCTAGTACCTTGATTCTTCTATCATATCGGTTCTTTGAATTATCCCCGTTTCCCACAGGTTGAACAATATTTCCTTGTTAAAGGAATTTCTGTGACTGAGGTTTTAAATTCCTGCCACTTAGGTTCCTGTGAGATCTACTTTAGGTGGCATAGTGATTCCCAAAGTGTTTCCACCTTATTTTCTGTATGATTTATAAGAATAAACGGTTATGGAGTCAAATGAAGTCAGGAAAGCCTTGATAGATTGGAATAGGCTATGCATGTTTTTCTCTGTCGTCTCCTTACCACATGAAAGGTTTGTTTCTTACTCCTGCAAAGACCCTTGGCAGCAGGAGGGGGGCTTCCACCTGGGACTTATGAAGCTTCACTGCTTCCATGAGATGGCTATGGAAACAGTGGCTATGGAAACAGCAAGGTGCTCAGCTCCTTATCATCCATCCACAGGAGATGTGAGGGTTGCATGTTTCCACATGGGCAGGTCTCTGGAAGGAATATGTTCTATGTCCACTCAGTACTCCATTGTTGGAGATAGCTATGGAGCCATGCCTAGTCACAAGAACAGGGAAATAGTCTTCCTTCCCAGGGAAAGTAGAAAACCCCAAATCTCACTGAGTGGTGACAACCTCTTCCACCCTGAGAGACGATGTGCTATATATTTATAATGGCATCATTTTCTGATACCTTAGGTGTCATGTTACACTTTTTCTATAAGAGGGACCATGCTCTGTTATGTCTTACACATTTACTTTCTTACAGAACTCTTACTTCACTGGGCTTACTGTACCCTGATTCCACAAGAAAGAGCATTCTGTATTGCTTGCATCACTGTCTGCAAGCCTCAGTTCTCCCTTTTGTCCCTTCAGGTAGTCAGATTTGGCAAACCTTTGTTGTAGAAAATTAAAGGAATATCATGTGTGTTCTTTTGTTATTGGGTTACCTCACTCAAGATGATATCCTTCAGATCTATCCATTTGTCTAGGAATTTCATAAATTCATTGTTTTTAATAGCTGTGTAGTACTCCATTGTGTAAATGTACCACATTTTCTGTATCCATTCCTCTGTTGGAGGACATCTGGGTTCTTTTCAGATTCTGGTTATTATAAATAAGGCTGCTATGAACATAGTGGAGCATGTGTCTTTACTACATGCTGGAGCATCTACTGGGTATAAGCCCAGGAGTGGTATTGATGGATCTTCCAGTAGAACTATGTCCAATTTTCTGAGGAACAGCCAAACTGATTTCCAGAGCGGTTGTACCAGCTTGCAGTCCCACCAGCAATGGAGGAGTGTTCCTCTTTTTCCACATCCTCGCCAGCAGCAGCTGTCACCTGAGTTTTTGATCTTAGCCATGCTGACTGTTGTGAGGTGGAATCTCAGGGTTGTTTTGATTTGAATTTCCCTGATGATTAAGGATGTTGAACATTTTTAGGTGCTTCTCAGCCATTCAGTATTCCTTAGTTGAGAATTCTTTATTTAGCTCTGTACCCCATTTTTAATAGGGTTATCATATGCACTCACGGATAAGTGGATATTATCCCAGAATCTCAGAATTCTTCTTAGAAGGGGGAACAACATACCCATGGAAGTAGTTACAGAGACAAAGTTTGGAGTACAGACTGAAGGAATGGCTCTCCAAAGACTGCCCCACTTGCTGATCCATCCCATAAACAATCATCAAACCCAGACACTATGGCAGATGCCAACAAAAGCCTGCTGACAGGAGCCTGATATAGCTGTCTCCTGAGGGGCTCTGCCAATGTCTGGCAAATACAAAAGTGGATTCTCACAATCATCCATTGGACGGAGCACAAGGTCCCCAATGAAGGAGCTAAAGAAATACCCAAGGAGCTGAAGGGGACTGAAGCCCCATAGGAGGAACATCAATATGAACTAATCAGTACCACCAGAGCTCCTTGGAACTAAACCACCAATCAAAGAAAACACATGATGGAACTTGTGGCTCTAGCTGTATATGTTTCAGAGGATGGCCTAGTTGGTCATCAATGCAAGGAGCAGCCCTAGGTCCTGTGAAGATTTTATGTCCCAGTATAGGGGAATGCCAGGGCTGAGAATGGGAGTGGGTGTGTTGGGGAGCAGGGGGAGGAGGGAGGAGATAGGGGATTTTCAGAGAGGAAACTCGGAAAGGGGGTAACAATTGAAATGTAAATAAAGAAAATATCTAACAGAAATATATTTTAAAAATTAAAGTAATTATGTTGTTTACCACGAGAAGGTTTAGACTAATCCCAGTGACTAAGTGCTTATTCCTGGAGACAGAGCTAACAAGTTGTGGCAGTAGAGGAGAAGTGACTGGCCAGGGCCACAGAAAGATGCACAGGCTAGTTGTAGAATGGTCTGTGCTAGTCTAATAGTCTCCATGCCCTTTCTTTTGACTGAATGGTTTATTGAAGGACAATCAATAGCTGAATTCCTGGTAAGGACAGATCCCATGGCTAGGTTCTTAGGAAATACAGGAAGCTCACCACTGAGCCTGGTAAACAGAAAGACTTTGTGGTAGATATATTAACAATATAGCCAACAAATATTCATTAAAGTACTCTTTGTGGACCAAATATATTGCGAAGAAGAAACTGAGTTTGGTGATAATCATTATAGATTTTAGAGGGCATTGGAAACAAATATGCATTAAGCAGCTGTGGATATGAATATATGAACGTGATCTGAGAAATTGCTCTAAGTAAAAAGGAGTGTGTGAGATCTCATAGTGGGGAGTCTCATGGACATTTGAGATGGGAGTCTATAGAGCTTGAGATACTGCAGGTGAGCCTCCTCAGGAGGGAGCAAAGGCAGACTCTAAACTGATTCAGGAACATCATAGGACTAGAGCCCCCTTTGTATTCCACATTGGCCTCAAAGCCCCAGGTTGTCTGCCTTTGAGACCTATGTGATGGTTTATGGATGCCCAAGTACTTAGTGCACTTTCAGTTTTATAAATAGTGATCTCTCTTTGTAAATTAAAGAGTTCTGTGGGTCTAAACTATTTGAGGGAATTATCCTTAGTATAGCCTACATGAAGTGTGTTAGGTTGACTGACTCTCCAACTTCCTGATGGCAGCAATGGGACATCTCAGAAGAGGCTCATATGTGGTGAGGCGTGTCCCACAGTGGAGAACCTGCCTGATGTTTCAGAATAGGAGATGGCAAACTTTGAGTTGTTTTAATACCAGATATTATATTTTTTCCAATTTTATTAGGTATTTACTTCATTTACATTTCAAATGCTATCTCCAAAGTCCCCTAT
>NC_034603.1:16024177-16044241 GCF_900095145.1 Mus pahari | reverse complement strand
GTTTCATAACTTCTGTTAGTTTCACTGTGTCTCTGTTTAGTTTCTGTTTCCAGGATCTGTCCATTGATGAGAGTGGGATGTTGAAGTCTCCCACTATTATTGTGTGAGGAGCAATGTGTGCTTTAAGCTTTACTAAAGTTTCTTTAATGAATATGGATGCCCTTGCATTTGGAGCATAGATATTCAGGATTGAGAGTTCCTCTTGGAAGATTTTATCTTTGATGAGTATGAAGTGCCCCTCCTTGTCTTTTTTGATAACTTTGGGTTGAAAGTCGAGTTTATTCGATCTTAGAATGGCTACTCCGGCTTGTTTCTTCAGACCGTCTGCTTGAAAAATTGTTTTCCAGCCTTTTGCTCTGAGGTAGTGTCTGGCTCTTTCCCTGAGATGAGTTTCCTGTAAGCAGCGAAATGTCGGGTCCTGTTTGTGGAGCCAATCTGTTAGTCTATGCCTCTTTATTGGGGAATTGAGTCTATTGATATTAAGAGATATTAAGGAAAAGTAACTGTTGCTTCCTGTCATTTTTGTTGTTAGAGTTGGCATCCTGTTCTTCTGGATGTCTTCTTTTAGCTTTCTTGAAGGATTCCCTTCTCGCTTTTTCTAGGGCGTGGTTTCAGTCCTGTACTGGTGTTTTTCCGTTATTATCCTTTGAAGGGCTGGTTTAGTTGAAAGATATTGTGTGAATTTGGTTTTGTCATGGAATACTTTGGTTTCTCCATCTATGGTTATTGAGAGTTTAGCTGGATATAGTAGCCTGGGCTGGCATTTGTGTTTTCTTAGGGTCTATATAACATCTGTCCAGGATCTTCTGGCTTTCATATTCTCTGGTGAGAAGTCTAGAGTAATTCTAATAGGCCTGTGTTTGTATGTTACTTGATCATTTCCCCTTACTGCTTTTAATATTCTGTCTTTACTTAGTGCATTTGTTGTTCTGATTATTATGTGTCAGAAGGAATTTCTTTTCTGGTCCAGTGTATTTGGAGTTCTGTAGGTTTCTTGAATGTTCATGGGCATCTCTTTCTTTAGGTACAGGAAGTTTTCTTCTATAATTTTGTTGAAGATTTTTGCTGGACTTTTAAGTTGATAATCTTCATTCTCATCTACTCCTATTATCTGTAGGTTTGGTCTTCTCCTTGTGTTCTGGATTTCCTGGATGTTCTGAGTTAAGATCTTTTTGCATTTTGCATTTTCTTTGATTGTTGGGTCCATGTTCCTAATGAAATCTTCTTCTCTTCCATCTCTTGCATTCTGTTGCTGATGCTTGCATCTGTCGTTCCTGATTTCTTTGCTATGGTTTCTATCTCTAGAGTTGTCTCCCTTTGGGTTTTCTTTATTGTTTNTACTTCCATTTTTAGATCCNGGATGGTTTTGTTCAATTCCATCTCCTTTTGGTAGTGTTTGGTAGCATTTTCCTGTAACTCTTTAAGGGATTTTTGTGTTTCCACTTTAAAGTCTTCTATCTGTTTACCTGTGATTTCCAGTATTTCCTTCTTAAAGTCCTCCATCATCATCATGAGAAGTGACTTTAGATCCATGTCCTGCTTTTCTTTTGTGATGGTGTATCCAGGATTTGCTATGGTAGGAGAGTTTGGTTTTCATGATGCCAAGTAACCTTGGTTTCTGTTGCTTCTGTTCTTATGCTTGCCTCCTGCCATCCGATTATCTCTAGTGCTTGCTGCCCTCAATATATCTGATTGGAGCCTGTCCTTCCTATAATCCCACTTGATTCAGGACTTCTCAGAGTCCAGATTCTCTGTGATTCTTTGATTGTGGGCTCCTGTGAACCTGAGATTCTGGGTGTGTCTGAGTTATTGGCAGTCAAGCTCCTCTGAGACACTCAAATACTAGTGTGATCCAGCTCTTGTTATCCTGGGATCCTGTTGTCCTAAGATCCTGGCCGTGTTACAGTGCATGGAAGTGGTGTCTCCTTTGAGCACCTTGGAGTTGTCTGGTCTGTTTGAAACCAAGGTAAGCCAGAACTGATTAAAAGGAACCTGAGCCTGTGGTCAGGAAAGGCTCTGGTGTCCTTGTTCCTGCTGTCACAGGCCCATCAAGATTGGATTGTAGCAGCTGTTGTGTTCCACTCACCAGTGATCCTAAGATCACTTGGGCAGTCTGCTAGGGATCATGGGGGTGTACGCCCACTCCGTGCCCTAGATGATCCGGTGCTGGTGCAGACTGGAAGGGGCTTGTGCCCCTGTTCAGGCTGGTTCTGTGCTGCCCTAGTGCTGTCTCAGGTCCTGTAGGCAATTGGATTGGAGCAGATGTTGAATTCCACTCACCAGTGATCCTAAGATTGCATGGGCAGTCCTCTAGGGACTGTGGGGGGTGTCCACCCACTCCGCACCCTAGGTGACCAGGTGCTGGCGCAGACCAGAAGGGATTTGGGCCCCTGGTCAGGCCTGTTCTCTGCTTCCCTAGTGCTGTCTCAGGTCCCATGTGCGATTGGATTGGAGTAGAAGTCATGTTCCACTTGCCAGTGATCCTAAGATTGGGTGGGCAGTCCTCTAGGGACCGTGGAGGTATCCAACCACTCCGCGCCCTAGGTGACCCAATGCTGGCGCTGACCGGAAGCAATTTGTCAACAAATATCTTCTTTAATACATTTTCAAGTAAATTACTTAACTTTCAAGTAAATTAAAATGCACCAGATATTTTAGAGACTAGTCTTTGCTGCTTCTCAGCACTGTCACTGTAGCCTCAAGCAGCAAAATACAACAAATAAAGTCAATGCTCTGCCTCTGTTTCAATAATTTTATTTACAAAATCAAGTACCAGGCAGGGCTCAGCCAATGAAGAGTGTCTAGTTAATCCATAATCTGTAAGTGATTTATTTTACCTGCTGTGAGGAAGTGGGATTTAATTCTTCATCTTTTCTCAACGGGTGCTACCTCTTTGGATTTTGAGCCATCTCATGAAAAGCAGTACATTTTTAGGATCCCCAAAAAAGCCTTTTGGAAACTCTCCCTAAAAATAATCCCCTTTCATCCCAAGTTGATGTTTTAAACTCTATTTTTGGTACCTCATCTATTTTAGGTATTTAAATCCAAGTTGGACATCAAACTTCTAGAAACATAGGCTCTTGAAGTTATTTCAGTTTTACAAGCTTGAAATGAAGAGAAGGCTTTATAGATGAGCTCTGTACAGCTGGAAAGGTTCCCCGAGGACATGCCCACCTGGGCCAATGAAATGTACTATGTCCAACAGACACATCTCCTGTTTCACAACTCTTAAGGGGTATGACACTGATTCTACTTTTCATAGTCTATGATATTTGAGTATCAAAACAGCAATAATCATTAGTTCAGTTTCTCTTTATTTGGTGGAGTTTCTGTATTTAAAAAAACTGTATATATTCTTTCTATAATTTCACACATAATATGCTGAATGTAGGTTTAAACATGAAAGAATCCGAGAAAGAAAAGATTGAAGAAAGGGTGGGTGAGAATCCTGCTACATCTTCTATTTACCAGATTGGTCAATATTCAAAATTCAAATAAAGAGAAATACATCATTGATTTATATTAAACTATTTATTTAGCAGTGAACAAAAGTAGCTGGCTGTCTTAGTCTGTTCCTGCTGCTATGCCAATCTGTTACAGAGTAAGTAGATTACAAATGTCAGAAATTAATTTCATAAAGCTTTGGGGGCTGAGAAGTCCAAGGGCAAGGTGCTAGCAATTTGTGTCTCCAGTGGACTTGATCTCTGCTTCTAAGATGGTAGCTTGTACATTGTGTCCTTCCATGATAGAAAGCCTAGAGAAAGTAAAGCGTGTACTCCAAGTGAAGCTGCTTGTAGAAGGACAAGTTATTGGTAAATATATTTTGAGTCTGAGTCTTATTTCTGGGAGCATGGGGCTGGGATGAAGAACCAAACCAAACTTCTACATTACATTTTTTGAAGGACATGTTTGACAAATAATACTGTGACTAGAGTCAATCAATGTATTTTCATTTCAAGGTTGCCTGTACCTTTTTTGGGTTTCTAGTCTTGGTAGTTATTGCTAACCATGACTGAAGTGTTAAGCCAGAGTGGGATGAGCACCAGGCCAGAAGTATTTCTTGAATATTGCTTCATTATGTTTATTAAAATTTACTGACTTTCTTGCATCTTACCTTAGTACAGTTAAATAAAATGGATAAAGAATGACTTAGCATATGTTACATATATTTTAAACCGAATACAGCAGAGTTTAAACCAAATGACTGTGTAGTCTTAGGTTTGTGATTTGGCCTCTACTAGAAAAACTATTTTCCTGAGTAAAATGATGATAAATATAATCTTTAGCTCAATGTTTGTTATGGTGATTAAATTTGAGAAGTAAATATTTTTCCTTAATAGGAATTGAAAAGTCAGTCCCATGTGGAGAAATGATCCAGTAAATATTTGCTATAATAATAATGATAATAATCAGATTATTACACTTGAAGCTTCCACATATAATGAAGGGACTGATATTAGCCATTAACATGCATACACTATGTTGTATGAAATACAATAAAAGGTATGGAGACTTTTCTCTTTGAAAGTGACTTAATATTTCCCCTAAATCATAATAAAATTTAACAATATTCCTTCACTAGGTAGGGAAAAAATTAGGATGCCACCTTAAACCTACTGTTGCTTTTCAAAGAAATATTGTTAATGTAGTTACTACCAAGAAGTATACACCAGTTGGCACAAACTCACAATTGGCATATAGTTTCTAATGTAGTATAAATCTGTGCATATGAAAAAAAAAAAAACCTGAGGATAACTGTGGAAAATCATCATAGCATTCTGATTCAGCTTTTAGATACCTTTCATCATTTAAGCCATCAAAATGAATCCTCTTGTCCTTAACATATGTATTGAATATGGTTATGAGCAGGTTTTGATTTCATACCATGTTGTATATTCAATGTCAATTAAGGATGAGATGTGTTCAGTTGAGTGTGAAGCATATCTAATGAAGGAATAACATAAACCAAGATGGGGACTATGGAGCAATCAACTCAAACAAGCACTTACTCTTGTTTTGGAATATGTGATGAGAGAAATTTATGGCATTATTTTAGTGGTCAGGGATTTATAGTTAATGGAGTCAAAAGACAATTGATACACACATGGACCCCACAGATGCACACATACATAATTTATTGGCTTCTTATCAACCGCTTACCCATTCTTTCTTTCAGGATATGTCTATTGAGACTCTACCATGTGTCAAGTAGGACTACCACATAACCAACACAGACATGCTTTGATTCTCACTCTTGGCCATACCCTAAAGCACAGGAAGATGACTTGTGTTTCGACAGCAGAGTCTGTGGTTCTACAGGCACATTTGGCTGCCAACTCAATTATCTTCTTTCAGAAAGAGAATTTAGAAGGTAGCCAGGGAGTAATAAACTAACAGGAGAAACAGAGAGGAGATCAAACACTGATCACCGAACTAATAAGAACAAACAATGGGTCTTTTCCTAGTCCTGCCCAATATCCACATTTTGCTCCAAATCTGTTCTCTAGGGCTTTGGCTCTTTGAAGACAATTTTTAAAAGAATTATTCATTTTCCATAAATAGTTTTCCTCAGAGTGCTTTATTTACAGTTACACTCATTTTCTCTGTAGCCACACAGCCTGCTTGGTCACATAGAGCGACTTCCTCCTCTATGCAGTGCTTTCTAAGCACCCCTGACCACATCAGACTCAATGTGCCTGAGCTCTGAACTCCACACAGCTGAAGATACATGATGGAGTACTGACACAACATACTATTAGTCCCATTCTTCCTTAGGTCTTTGGTACTATAGTAATGCAGTAATCATATATTCACAGAGTCCTTTTTAGAGCTAGGGCCTAGAACACAGTGGATTGCTTAGGGTATTAACAGGAAATGAAAACCATAAATGACTCATAATAGTTGCTATCAACTAGGTTGTCATTGTGTGTGTGTACATTTATCACACTTTAACACATACTTTGTTTTATAACTATTTTTCAAAATGTATATTGCTTTATATTATTTTGTTGTAAATATTTTGCCTGTATGTATGTCTGTGCATGCTGTGCTTGCCTGATGCCCATGGAGGCAGATGGGGCATGTGACCCAGTACTGGAGTTACTGATGGTTGTGAACTTCTATGTCATTACTCCCAATTGAACCTATGTCCTCTAGAAGAGCAATCAGTGCTCCTAACTTCCAAGCCATATCTTCAGTCTAAAGATTCATTTTTAGTTTTAATTGTGTGTGTGTGTGTGTGTTTGTATGTGTGTGTGAGTATATGTGCATGTACACACATTTGTATGAGTTTGGAGTTACCCTCATAGTTCAGAAGAGGGTATTGGATTCTCTGGAACTGTAATCACAGGCAGTTATGACCCACATGATCTAGATGCCCGAAACTGAACTGGTGTCCTCTGTAAGAACAGTAACCAATCTTAACATCTGAGTCAACTCTCCAAAAAATTTTAAATTTCATGATATCATGAACAATTTTATCATCAGTAAGTATATTTCCTCACCTTGTCTCAGACCCAGAGAATTGGAGCCAACCAACCATGGCCAAGCCTCTACAGCCCTCAGCCGAGTGTTTCCTCTTTTAAAGTTGCCTGTGGCAGGGATATTAAAAGTGACTAATACAAGAAAGCCAAAGCCTGGGGAAGTAAGGTAAGCTTGCCCACGTTCATAGGTGAGAAACAAAAACTGTTCCCTGCTTATCATCAATGCTTTCGGCAGATACAAGCACATGCCTCCCATACAGAATTTCAGAGTATTGCTTTGTATACAGGAAACAAGACCAAACAGAACGTGCTACAGACATCAGAGCCGACAAGTGATGGTATAGGTGGGTTGATTAACCTCTTTCTCTACCCCCAATATCGATTATCAAGAGACCCTGGTTTCTTGTTTCATATCAAAGATGCCAGTCTTATCAAACTGCTCAGGGATCCTTTCCTTTCTTAATTCCAACCTGGGGAAATTATGTCTTGTTAGTCAAAAGGAGCTGGTGCCTTCTACAGAGATACCCAATAGGGGCAATCCTTATTCACAGTTTAGAGATACTTAGGTGTGCCCTGCCAATTTTTACAATCCTTCCCTCCTAGCCCACTCCTCACACTTGAAGAAACAGTATTTGTCTCCCGCAAAAGGCTCCAGTCATCCTGACAGAAGTGCTTGCTGCTGTTTCTCTGTGAGCTATCCATTGCTGGTAAATGGGGATGACAGGATTTGCAGGTGTTTGAGCAAGAATAAGTGGCACACAGGATGCAAGTCTTAGGGATTGGCTCTGAAGCTCTCATGAATATCCTTCCTCTATGTATTTGAAAGCCTTTGCACTGTTTGTGCAGTTGGTACTTGGCCCACCTTTGGGTTGGGAAGGATAATATGCCAGAAGATATTTCAAGTTGTATGTGGTGCTTAGTCATATAGCTGGGAGTCGGGAGAATAGACTCCACAGCCTCATTGATCTAAGGATTTAAGGACATTAAGTTTTATAAAGCTCGATGTATTCGTCAATGAAAGTGGACTCAT
Organism: Mus pahari; assembly: GCF_900095145.1. Classification (NCBI taxonomy): domain Eukaryota; kingdom Metazoa; phylum Chordata; class Mammalia; order Rodentia; family Muridae; genus Mus; species Mus pahari. The sequence goes on along the minus strand of NC_034603.1, from coordinate 16,036,729 downwards.
CGCACATAGTTTACGTAATTCTTGGTTCTTTGTAGGCAGTAATTATTCCTGGTGTGATTTTTTTTTCAGTATCCAACTGTCTCCCATTGTCTAGGATTGTAGATTTATTTCCCCAATGTGAAATTTGCAGTGATAAATACCAGGAAAGGCCTATGTATATCAGATCCATCTTCTACTCTTAGTTATGCATTAAACATAAGCATTTTCTTGCCAGTGTACAAGCTTCAGGCAGGCAGGGATAGTATGGGCCTTGCTCTATGCACAGTAGTGATGTGTGGTTGCTACTTGGTTAAGTATTTAATGAAAACATCAATCACCAGGTCAAATGGAAATTAAACTAGGTTACATGACTAGTCCACAGGATGCCATGTTTTAAATGCTTAGGAAATGTGAGAAAATTTTGTTAAGGCCTTTCTTTGAGAATCCTCTAATCTCCTAGATTTTACTTTCAGGCTTTAAATTATAAGCCTTCATTTAACAAGTTTCCATTGTAAGTTGTACAGGGTAATTAATGAGACACAGCGGGTGTGGAAAGATGACCATGCCAGTCCTTTGGGGACCGAGCATTAAGGCACTTCAAAGAAGTTATTCTAAATTGTTACTGTAAGTTTTCTTTGGTTGTGCTTACTGTTTGTCTTCCTGCTTTGAAATGCTAATAGCATGTTCTCTTTTTGTCCCACTCATCTTTTAATGTGTAACCACAGTTTTTCCAGCCACAGAACTTTGACTTGAACAAACACTTTCACTGAACCCAGTTTGTGAGCCTGGAAAGTGCAACAGGGCAACAAGTGTACACCTCTATAGCAGCTGAGCAGAATTTCATCTGCCTCTTAGCCATCAAAGAGAATGGGTCCTGAAATGACACATTTCTTGTCTTTTACCCGACATGAGTTACAATGAAGACAAAAGAGCCCATTCTCATTCTTGAAATGCTGTCATTGCAGGAGGCCAAGGTCATTGTCTTGCAACCCAGCATTTAGGTTGTAAATGTAAAGACAGTGGCTGTACTGACATTGTGTTTTGGGAAATGCACAACTCTTTGACCCCTAATAAACAGTCTGAAAAGAGTAAGGAAGGAGCTGGACAGATGGTTCAGCAGTTAAAAGCCTTTACTGCTCATGTAGAAGACACAATTCCGATTCCTAGACCACAAGAGGCAGCTCACAATCATCTGTAACTCTATGTCCAGATCAGATGCCCTCTCCTGTCTCTTGGCCTCCATGGGAACCTAAATCCACTTGCATGTATTTGTGCACGCGCACACAGGCGTGCGCGCGCACACACACACACACACACACACACACACACACACACATACACTCATAATTTAATTAAAAATAAATATTTAAGAAGAAAAGAGAAGCTACAATTTGAATTTGTGGCATGACAATTATCTTAATGATTTCTAGTTATATTATTTAGACTTTTTTTTTTTTTTCCCTTTGGTTTTTCGAGACAGAGTTTCTCTGTATAGCCCTGGCTGTCCTGGAACTCACTTTGTAGACCAGGCTGGCCTCGAACTCAGAAATTCACCTGCCTCTGCCTCCTGAGTGCTGGGATTAAAGGCGTGCGCCACCATGCCCAGCTTTATTTAGACTTTTTTTGAGGTAGGATCTTATAAATGGCCTTGGATCTTCTTTCTCCACTACCAAGAAGTGGGGCTAACAAGCATGAACCAATAAACACAGCCACCACCCACCATTTTGACTTCTTGAGATAAGGTTTGGCTGTGTAGCCCAGGCTGGTCTAGAACTTTTGATTTTCCATCCTTTGCTTCTCCAGTACCAAATTTCCACTGTGGACCACCACACTGAGGTCTTCATTTCCCTCTTAATCTTGTGAGAACTTGACATTGTCTTCCACAAATGAGGATAGACTAAGACCTTGGAAGCCAAATTAATATCCCAAGTTTACAATCAGAGAATTGAAATTTGAGTCCAGATGGGCTTGAGTCTAGAGAACAAGTTTTTTGTCTCTTTAATAAATGATATGCCTAGTGCCTTTTCCCTACCAAAGGCTTCGCTTGAGAGTAGTGATCAGGGTGGAGTGCAGCAGGTAAAGAGCCCATGCTCATGTTGCCTGCCATTTACTAGAGGGCTGGATCATGGCTCCAGTTCCCAAGGTTTTCTTCTGAAAATCTGTAGAGCAATGTGGTCCTTGACATATGCACTGCTCAGTGATTGCTACTTTGCTTTCCTATTACCACGTTATAGCACAGATGAATGAGCGTACATTATTTTAGGCTGTAGAGGAAATGCACATGAAGTTGGGGAAGACCATGGAAGAGGGACGAGGCTGGTGGTAGGTAAACACTTTACTAAAGAAGAAAGAGACAGAACTAGGAGAGATCCAGGCTGAAGTAGCTGCATGTGTAGAGGCCCTGAGGCAGAAGCCAGCCCTGTGTGTCATGTAGTGAAAGGACTGTTGTTACACTGAGCACATGGAGCCATTTCCCTTCAACATTCATGAGAGTTACTGTGGCACAGGGCATTTACTTACGTCTTTGTCTTTCCCTTTTAGTCCCAGGGGATTTACGGTCTTAGAGTTCTGCACAGTTTTCAGACCTTGATTCTTTAATTGTTTTTCAAGACAGCTCATCCAGCCCAGTTTTCATCAAGTGACTTACACACTAAACCTAGATTACAAAGGAAGCTTCCAGAATGTTCTATCTTTACTGATTTCAACCATATATTAGGACCTTTGATTGTGGGTAGAATTTAGATTGTAAAAGATAGCTCTGCCTTTCCAGAAACATGATAATTGGGAATGAGTCATTATCTTTTAAAGGAACAAAAACCCAGGTTAGAAAACACAGGTGCAGGTCTCCCCAGGGTCTGGCACATGTGAGTTTCCTACCAATGTAGGTAGAGGGGGCTCTGGAGGAAGTGGTTCCCTGGGCCATTGAATACCAAAAATAATTCAGGTAAATGAAGTGTCTTCTAAGAAAAGTAACATTTCCTTCTCATTATAGACATGGTCATGTATAGTGGCTTCGGGGTGTGGGGAAAAACAGGGAAATGAAATGAACAGGACAAGTGAAATTTGAGATAAGTCAAAGGTTAATAAATATCTCTACAGAAAACTAGAGAGACAGGCTATCTTGGAGTTGTCATTATAGAAATGTCTCTGAGTTTAGTGCGCAGGTGATGTTAGCCCTAATAGAATGGAGGGTCAGAGAGAGACTAGGGAAATGGATTTCCTTAGGCTCTTTCATGTGGTAGAGGAACTGAGGTCACACAGTCTGTGAGAAGTTAAGCTCAGGAATGGTAGCTACTCAATGCAATCTTGAGAAAACACCAAGCCAGACACTCTGCAATGCGCTCACCATTGCAGGTCAGGGTCGGGGAAGAGGAAAGCAGAAAAAGACTGCTAGAGATGAATCAAGACTGAAGACTAAAGCAATGGGGTAGTTAACATGGAGGGCTCTCCTTAACTGGAGCCAGGAATGGAAAATGGATGTTAGAATTGAGACCGACACCAACACACACACAAAAAAAGCAAAAACTAACAAACAAACCCAGCCAACCAAACACAGAACACCTCTAAACAAAGGCTGCAGGTAAATAACCTTGTGCCCATGGCACTTTTTTTGTAACTGTATTTTGTTTATATCTGATGTTGCAATTGGAGTGACATCTTAGAGTGAGGTATATGAGTACATGGAAAACTCATATTGTATTTATATTTTCTACATATAACATTATCTCAACATTTATAAAAAGTAAGACAAAAGATGGACCACACACATAAAAGTTATGTGACCCACTCTCTTCATAGTTATCGTGTACCTGTATCTACAACCTCCCTTTATTGCTTATTTTATGAGGCTGGGGGAATCTAGAAATCCAGAACATTTCTGTTGCTCTGAAATCCTACATGAATCTAAGGAGATCTTTACAAAATCTGCTCGCTGTTAAACACCTGGAGACTACTCTCCTCATTCTCTGTCTAAAAGGGTTTTCCCATATGTATACAGTGGTGCTAATTATATAAAAACTCAAACCTTTAGCACGATCTAAAGAATAGTACAATTTAGCTTCTTCCTCCTTCCTTTCCTACCGTCCCTTTCTGTCTCTCTCTTCCCTTCTGTTACCCTTCTCTCATTTCCTTTATTTCCTCCCTGTCTTCCTCTCTTCAGTTATGCACTTTTCTGCTTTGAACTCTTTTCTCACCAGAAGGCTAGAACTCCATCTAAGCTCATGTTTCACATCTTTGTTTGAGCTTTGAATTATCTTTAGGGTTGGTCCTTCCTCCTCATTAAGAAATTAAACTAAGTACCTCTCTACTGAAACTGCAGTGTGCTTACTACCATATGTCAGTCAAATGTCTTATGCAGTACACCAATAAATGCAGTTATATTGGACACATAGATTCCCAATTTAAGAGAACATCTGAGATACTCTTTCCTATTTTCAGTGTGGATGTCCTCCCACCTATAACCCCTAAGCATCCCAAACCAGGAGCATCTGCAGCCCAGCTACAGGAAGGAGGTAGGTGACTGTCTTTCCTGGGCAAGTTTTGTTTTGTTTTGTTTTGCTTTGTTTTGTTTTGTGAGATGGTATGAGCCCTGGGTTGCTGTTCTCAAATGCAGGACAAGATTCCTCAGGAGTTCAAGCATGGGGAGACATTTGACCTATCGGTTAAATGACTAAACCATGGGTTGACAACTAGACCATGGAAACATTTGCCTGAAAACCAGTATAGGTAGTTAAGAAAAGGTGAGAGTTGGAACCCTAGACAGGGGTGTTTCATGCATTTACATTTCAGTATTTATGTCTTGCAAGACATTGGTTGCTCCTTTCACTAGAGAGGGTGTGGCCTCTTTCGTCTGTTTTAGATCATAAAGGGAAAAGTGGTGTACCTTGTCTCAGGGAATACATTTGCAAGAAGGCTTCCTATGGCTTCAGCCTTGATTTCTATACAACAGGGGAGAAATCCTCCAAACTGCTCTACAAGCGAGAGGTCTCTGTGTCAGCTCTTCAAATTCTAAATGATTCAGTGTGAAGACAAGTGTCAGTGCTTTTCAGGCCATTTGAGAAAGCAAGGTGTACCAGAAGGGGTTATATGTAGGAGATAGTAGTGTACTGGGGAGTTCCTAGACAGGACTGTCATATCCACCTCGCTTCCAAGTTTGGCTTGTATCTGCCAGTGGCAGGTGCCACAATGTGATGTAGCGTTAAGCTCATGTGTGGCAGCACTTGCAGTTTCCATGTGTAAGCACCCATCACACCGTTTCCTGGAGAAGGACTGTACTGGACTTTCTAGAGCCCTGCTGCGCTGTCCCTAGAGGAGGAGGATGCAGCTCAAGCACTTTGCCACATGACAGCCCCTTCTGAGGATGGCTGCTTGTTTTCTGCGAACAGTTTTATACTCCCATTCCTAAGAAGCAGCCCCACTAATTGTGTGAACTACAAGCTCCACGGGTTTTGGATCTTCCCCTGATTGTACTCTTCTAGCAGAGGAAGAATTCAAACAAAAGGTACTGGTTTTGAGCTCACAATGTGCTAGATGACTGGAGCTTTATGTCTCAGGATGGGAGTTCTGTGCCAGGAATAGACTGCATACCAAATAGAAATTCATTTGCTATGTGTTGAATTAAAATCGCTGGCTATGAAAACTGCCACCATACCCATGGCTGATTTTGCCATTGGGTGGAGTTCTGGGTTCTTCTGCCCCTCCCACAAGGCAAGACAGATAGATGCATGCCTTCATTTCCATTTAGATGACATTTTTTAATCTCTTAGAGTGGGGCATCTACTATTAAGTCTTACATCAAATTATTTTAGGGCTTTTACCGTCCTCTACTGAATCTAATGCCGTGCTGATGGAACCGGTTCCAGAGATGTGTAAGCCTCTGATTTAGGAATGTACTTGCTGGAGGCCCATTCTGGTTTTTATAGTAGCCTATTAATAAAGCATCATCAGATTTGGAATCTTAATGTAAGGAAGGTAAAGCTCTGGGAGCATTCTTTCCCTTGTTGCCATGACGCATAGTCTACAGTGTTCTGTATGCATCTTTTTGAACTACTGTATTCAAACATTTGTGCTCTGTTCTCCTTCCCAGCATTGCCTCACTGTGAGGGCTTGTGAGATTGTCATCAGATGTGTATAGAGGAAAAGACTGGCAGGTCTGGATACTAGTAGACATTATATGCCATTTGCCAGAAAGAAGCTAAAGGAGATTGTTCTGCAGAGAAAAAAAAACTTCTATTAAGAGAGATGACTTTATGGCCAAGGGGAAATGTGTGTGTGACATAATTGGTCTTGACCTGGGAGAGCCTGAGATAAGACAAAGTGTCACAACACAGGCAGCACGATAGAACCCTGGGGGAAGGGGAGGAGAGAGAGAGGAGGGATAAATACCATGGGTACCACAACTAATGTCCTGAAGGAAAAAAAACCTTCAAAACCCCAGAACAAAGACAGTCTTTTACTCTTATAGGCTGTCAAAAGATGGCATGGAGTCCACACCATGTGACCTCTTCTACATTCCAGGATAGGAGGCAGGTACTGTGTGTGGCCTAAGTTCAGAGTTGCTTTCATTCTTGGGGTGATTGGAAGGGAAACATAGGCTTATTTTTCACACCTAGGCATGAGTCAAAGCCACTTCGTGTTTGTCCTTTGTCCTAAGGGATAGACTGAGGAGGAGGACTTGGTGTGATTTCTCTAAGAATGCGTGGGTGGGGGTGTTATCTAAAGACTGATGATGAACAAGATATGCTATGAATCAGTTGATAAGTCAACCTTAAAAATATGACTTAGACAAATGGAATCTCCAAATTCTGGCTTGTTTAATTCTCAGGATGTCACTGGCAGCCGTAAAAGGATTTCTGTCTCCATCCAACAAATCCAGAGAGATATACAATGCATAGTATATAAGACCTATTATTACAGAGTGAGGTGGGGTAACCTCCACTATTATGACTAGACCATGGCCAAAGGGTCATTGTGATGGCCTACATTTTTAGACTGGCTGTATGTTATTTCTTAAAGTTTCTACAACAGGCAGCTCTCTTTGGGTCTTATTCCTGCCCATGTGATTGACAGACCCATTTGGATTAACTCTGAAGCTAAGCAGAAAAGTATATCTTTGTTCTTTACTAGAAAAGTTCCGACTAGATAGTAATCTCATGATTTGAGGGACAGTTGAGAATGCCATCTGTCTAGCCAGGTCCAGAAAACTCATTCTTTTACAGGTCATCAAAGTTCTGCCATTTGAGCCTCTGGTTTTACAAGTTGTTCGCTTTGAGAAAAATATCAACCCCAGTGACCTTCAAGCTTGCTAATATTTGAGTTGCCATCTAGCAAGAGAAGATATCAACAATAGGCTATCTGTATTTAACTTAATTTTAAGTTAACATACAAAGGAGCCAGTTGCATTGTAATATTCTCAGACATACCTTGAATTGGTGTTTTGAGGTTATTAAAGTGTTACAATTCCCTATCCAATAAGCATTATATATATATATATATATATATATATATATATATATATGTATATATTTAAATTATTTATTCATGTGTTTGCCCCAGTGTATACATTCTTACCATGAGTGGTGTGTGTAATACTTGTGGAGACCAGAAGAGGGCATTGGATCCCCTGGAGCTGGAGTTAGAGGTAGTTATGAGTCATTACTTAGTAGGTCAACCTAACTCAGCTCCTCTATAAGAGCAGCCAGTGTTCATAACTACTTCATTTCTACTTTGTAGTTCTTCAGTATGGCATTTGCATGGAAAGAGCTGTTGTGGAACTTTACATAGCTGAAAAAAAAAAAAAAGAAGAAGAAAAGAAAAAAGAAGAGAATCTACTTAGTTGCTCAAGGAAAACCAGTAATGAAGGGCAGAGGCAGGCAGTTAACATAAATGGGTATGACTCCAGTACATTCCTCACTGTGATGAGTTTTTGCTGCTCAGTAGAGTAGGTCAAAAGCTAAAATATTCTAAACGTCTTTTGGGAAGAACAAGAGTCAAGACATGAACCTTCCTGCATTTCTAATTGCATCCTCAGACTATGGCACCAAGCCATCTTGTTGCTAAGATCCATTGCCTTAAGAAAATGGGATTGGATGGCACCTGTCTGCTGCTCAGTGACACATATCAAAGCCCAACTGTTTCACCTTGATTTTTTTCATCTCCACCAGATGGAAAATTGGGCAATTCCTCAATTAAATGTCACCAACCCTCATGCACCCCTAGCAGCAAATGCCTCATTTCTCAGGGGTTTGGCAAAATTTCACCTCTCTGCTCTCTCATTTTCCCTGGCTCAGCACTGGAAAAGTGGGGGCAAAGATGCAACTTTTAGCCTGGCTGCTTCTTGCTTTTAAGACACTCGTTCAGCAGAGAAAGCAGTTTTGTTGCTTGGAACAGGCCCATTTCTTTTCACCTGGTGCGAGACTGTGGAACACTCCAATTCTCATTCATAATTTCCACCCAACTGGAGCAGAATGGAAGGAAGAGATTTCTCCTTTGTATTTTAAATTGGCTAACCAGCCCAGCCCTTTTTAGAGGCAGTTAAAAAGCTATGGTGTGAAGACTGGAGTGGGTGGGTGGGGGAGCACCCTCATAGAGGCATGAGGAGGGGGTATTAGATAGGAGGTTTCCAAATGGGGGACCTGAACAGGGGAAAACATTTAAAATGTAAGTAAAGAAAATATTAATCAATCAATCAGTCAGTCAGTCAATATTGTGTCTCATTAAAAAAAAAAATACCTCAAAACCCCAGGCTTTTTAGTAAAGGGGCCTTACTATATTTGGAGACCAAAATCAGCCTCTGTTTCAAATAAATGTTTACATGTCTCTTGCAATTTTGTGCTATAGTTAGTCAACAAATATTTACCAGTGTCTACCAAGATCATGAGACTATAGAGGAGACTGGAGATATGTAAAGGAATTTTATTTCATGGGAACTCTCAGTGGCCAACGAAGAGGGGAGTTAGACTGGTTTAAAGAGCTGAGGGCTGAGGCTTGCAAGAGTTTAAGAAACACAAGCAATATTGTGTTTCTCTAGAGTTGTATGTTGTTAAGCCACATAAGGCTTTTGGCTGAAATTAGAGTTAAACCAAGGTCTTAAAGAAACTGTGAATTTTTCCCCACTGAGGAAGCTAAGAGAGGAGTCATTTTTCCACTGGTTCAGCGACACTCCAGAGAATAATCTACCCAACTATACTCCTCCAGGTAACCATGACCATTGCACATTTTGGGTCACACAGACTTATACACTGTCACACAAACACGTACACACATACACATAGATATATATGCATAAACACACAGACTCACAAAGACATGAACATAGGTGAACGCTTGTTGGGGGCAAGGAGAGAGAGAGCATGGGAATGGAAGAAAGGGGGTGCTGGAGGGTTAGTATGATCAAAATACATGTATAAAATTGCCAGGGAATAAGTGGGAGACATGCTTTAAAATGGAGAAAATTGGTTGAGAAAGAATAGAGACTTTTGTGGAGGCATTTCAGGAACAAAAATAACTCAGTGTCACACACAGGAGCACAGCAAACTTAGCTCAGCAAACCAATAAAGAAGCATTTGTCAAGACCAAAACTGGGCTAACAAGCATAATTAGCCAAAATGGCTTTCTACGTGTAAGTGGTGACTCTGTCTCCTCCTGTTGTAGAAGCTTGATTTCACACTGTGGCATCACTGGTTAATTGGAATGTCAGGTCTTTTGGTTAGACCTCACTAAATGCCAGGTCCCTATCAGACACTAATATAGTCACCAAGCATCATTTAGAAATGTATATCCAGAGGCTATAGAAATTCTGAAGACACTGAAACATTCAGGATTATAATTTTAAATGACTTAGTATTCTCAGAAAAAGTTAAGTGTAACACAAGCTACCAAAATATTCTATATTAATACATTCTATATTAATACATTAAAATGAAGTCTGTGTTTGGTTCTATTAAACCTTTCTCTCTTTTTTACTTCTGAATTTCAGTGTCTATGTTACTACTACACTATTCTATTTTCAAAGATCTTTTTCATCATTTTTAAAAAGATTTATTTATTTTTTATTAGATGTTTTCTTTATTTACATTTCAAATGTTATCCCCTTTCCTAGTTTCCCATCCAAAAATCTCCCGTCCCCTCTCCCCTCCCCCTGCTCCCAACCAATCACTCCCATTCCTGGCCCTGGCATTCCCCTATAATGAGGCATAGAAACTTCACAGGACCTAGAGCCCCTCCTCACATTGATGAACAACTAGGTCAGCCTCAGCTACATATACAGCTAGAGCCACAAGTTCCACCATGTCTTTTCTTTGATTGGTGGTTTAGTTCCAAGGAGCTCTGGGGATGCTTGTTAGTTCATATTGATGTTCCTCCTATGGGGCTTCAGACCCCTACAGCTCCTTGGGTACTTTTTCTAGCTCCTTCATTGGGGACCTTGGGCTCTGTCCAATGGATGATTGTGAGCATCCACTTCTGTATTTGCCAGGCACTGGCAGAGTCCCTCAAGAGACAGCTATATCAGGCTCCTGTCATCAGGCTCTTGTTAGCATCTACCATAGTGTCTGGGTTTGGTAGTTGTTTATGGGATGGATTCCCAGGTGGGGCAGTCTCTGGAGGGTTGTTCCTTCAGCCTCTTCCCTGAATTTTGTCTCTGTAACTCCTTCCATGGGTATTTTGTACTCCCTTCTAAGAAAGATTCTGAGCTTCTTGGATAATATCCACTTATCAGTGAGTGTATATCATGTGTGTTCTTTTGTGATTGGGTTACCTCATTTAGGATGATATCATCCAGATTCATCCATTTGTCTAAGAATTTCATAAATTCATTGTTTTTAATAGCTGTGTAGTACTCCACTGTGTAAATGTACCACATTTTCTGTATCCATTACTCTGTTGAGGGACATCGCGGTTCTTTCCAGATTCTGGCTATTATAAATAGGGCTGCTATGAACATAGTGAAGCATGTGTCTTTATTACATATTAGAGCATCTTCTGGATATATGCACAGGAGTATATTGCTGGATCTTCTCGTAGAACTATGTCCAATTTTCTAAGGAACCTCGAAATTGATTTCCAGAGTGATTATACCAGCTTGCAGTCCCACCAGCAATGGAGGAGTGTTCCTTTTTCTCTACATCCTTGCCAGCATCTACTGTCACCTGGGTATTTGATCTTAGTCATTCGTACTGTTGTAAGGTGGAATCTCATGGTTGTTTTGATTTGCATTTCCCTGATGATTAAGGATGTTGAACATTTTTTAGGTGCTTCTCAGCCATTCAGTATTCCTCGGTTGAGAATTCTTTATTTAGCTCTGTACGCCATTTTTTTTTTTAATACAGTTGTTTGGTTTTTCTGGAGTCCAACTTCTTCAGTTCTTTGTATATATTGGGTATTAGTCTCCTATCAGATTTAGGATTGGTAAAAATCCTTTCCCAATCTGTTGATGGCCTTTTTGTCTTATTGACACTGTCTTTTACCTTACAGAAGCTTTGCAATTTGATGAGGTCCCATTTGTCAATTCTCCATCTTACAGCACCAGCCATTGCTGTTCTGTTCAGGAATTTTTTTCCCTGTGCCCATATCTTCGAGGCTTTTCCCCACTTTCTCCTCTATAAGTTTCAGTGTCTCTCATTTTATGTGGAGTTCCTTGATCCACTTAGACTTGAGCTTAGTACAAGGAGATAAGAATAGGTCAATTTGCATTCTACATGATAACTACCAGTTGAGCCAGCACAATTTGTTGAAGATGCTGTCTTCTTTCCACTGGATGATTTTAGCTCCTTTGTCAAAGATCAAGTGACCATAGGTGTGTTAGTTTATTTCTGGGTCTTCATTTCTTTTCCATTGATCTACCTCTGTCACTGTACCAGTACCATGCAGTTTTTATCACAATTGGTCTTGTAGTACAGCTTGAGTTCAGGCATGGTGATTCCACCAGAGGTTTTTTATTGTTGAGAATAGTTTTTGCTATCGTAGAATTTTTGTTTTTCCAGATGAATTTGCAAATTTCCCTTTCTAATCAGTGAAGAATTGAGTTGGAATTTTGATGGGGATTGCATTGAATCTGTAGATTGCTTTTGGCAGGATAGTCATTTTTACTATATTAATCCTGCTGATCCATGAGCATGGGAGATCTTGCCATCTTCTGAGATCTTTGATTTCTTTCTTCAGAGACTTGAAGTTCTTACCATACAGATCTTTCACTTGCTTAGTTATAGTCACACCAAGGTATTTTATATTATTTGTGACTGTTTTGAAGGGTGTTTTTTCCCTAATTTCTTTCTGAGCCTGTTTATCCTTTGTGTAGAGAAAGGTCACTGATTTGTTTGAGTTAATATTATATCCAGCTTCTTCACTGAAGTTGTTTATCAGGATTAGGAGTTCTCTGGTGGAATTTTTGGGGTCACATATATACTAATATATCATCTGCGAATAGTGATATTTTAACTCTTCCTTTCCAATTTTTATTCCTTTGATCTCCTTTTGTTGTCTAATTGCTCTGGCTAGGATTTCAAGTACTATATTGAATAGGTAGGGAGAAAGTAGGCAGCCTTGTCTAGTCCCTGATTTTAGTGGGATTGCTTC
>NC_034603.1:16010025-16022917 GCF_900095145.1 Mus pahari | reverse complement strand
TACTCCTCTTGGGTGAATTTGCTTCCTTTTGTTCTAGAGCTTTTAGGTGTGCTGTCAAGCTGCTAATGTATGCTTACTCCAACTTCTTTTTGGAGGCACTCAGAGCTATGAGTTTTCCTCTTAGGACTGCTTTCATTGTGTCCCATAAGTCTGGGTATGTTGTGGCTTCATTTTCATTAAACTCTAAAAAGTCTTTAATTCTTTATTTCTTCCTTGATCAAGTTATCATTTAGTAGAGTGTTGTTCATCTTCCACATGTATGTGAGCTTTCTATGATTTATGTTGTTATTGAAGATCAGCCTTAATCCATGGTGATCTGATAGGGTGCATGGGATTATTTAATTTTTTTGTATCTGCTGAGGCCTGTTTGGTGACTGATTATATTGTCAATTTTGGAGAAGGTACCATGAGGGGCTGAGAAGAAGGTATATCCTTTTGTTTTAGGATGAAATATTCTATAGATATCCGTTAAATCCATTTCTTTCATAACTTCTGTTAATTTCACTGTGTCTATGTTTAGTTTCTGTATCAAGGATCTGTCCATTGATTAGTGTGGGATGTTAAAGTCTCCCACTAGTATTGTGTGAAGTGTAATGTATACTTTGCGTTTTAGCAAAGTTTCTTTAATGAATGTGGATGCCCTTGCATTTGAACCATAGATGTTCAGAATTGAGTGCTCATCTTGGTAAATTTTATCTTTGATGAGTAAGAAGTGTCTCTCCTTGTATTTTTTGAGAACTTTAGGTTGAAAGTCGATTTTATTCGATATTAGAATGGCTACTCTAGGCTGTTTCTTGGGACCATTTGCTTGGAAAATTGTTTTCCATCTATTTACTCTAAGGTAGTGTCTGTCTTTGATCCTGAGGTGGGTTTCCTGTATGCAGCAAAAAGTTAGGTCCTGTTTATGTAGCCAGTCTGTTAGTCTATATCTTTTTATTAGGGAATTGAGTCCATTGATATAAAGAGATATTAAGGAAAAGTTGTTGTTGCTTCCTGTTATTTTTGTTGTTGGAGTTGGAATTCTGTTCATGTGGCTATCTTCTTTAGGTTTGTTGAAAAATTACTTTCTTGCTTTTTCTCAAGCTTAGTTTCCCTCATTGTGTTGATGTTTTCCCTTTATTATCCTTTGAAGGGCTGGATTTATGGAAAAATATTGTGTAAATTTGGTTTTGTCATGGAATACCTTGGTTTCTCCATCTATGGTAACTGAGAGTTTTGCTGGGTATAGTAGCCTGGGCTGGCATTTGTGTTCTCTTAGGGTCTCCCAGGATCTTCTGGTTTTCATAGTCTCTGGGGAGAAGTCAGGTGTAATTCTGATAGGCCTGCCTTTATATGTTACTTGACCTTTTTCCCTTACTGCTTTTAATAATCTTTCTTTGTTTTATGCATTTGGTGTTTTGATTATTATGTGACTGGAGAAATTTATTTTCTGGTCCAAACTATTTGGTGTTCTGTAGGCTTCTTGTATGTTCATGGGCATCTCTTTCTTTAGGTTGTGGAAGTTTTCTTCTATAATTTTGTTGAAGATATTTACTGGCCCTTTAAGTTGGAAATCTTCCTTCTCATCTATACCTATTATCCTTAGATTTGGTCTTCTCATTGTGTCCTTGATTACATATATATTTTTGGTTAGGATCTTTTTGCATTTTTCATTTTCTTTGATTGTTGTGTCCATGTTTTCTATGGTATCTTCTGCACCTGAGATTTTCTCTTCTATCTCTTGTATTCTGTTGGTTATTCTTGCATCAATGGCTCCTGACTTCTTTCCTAGGTTTTCTATTTCCAGAGTGGTCTCCCTTTCTGATTTCTTTATTTTTTTTTCTACTTCCATTTTTAGATCGTGGATGGTTTTGTTCAATTTTTTTACCTGGTTGGATGTGTCCTCCTGTATATCTTTAAGGGAGTTATTTATTTCCCTCTTATACTCCACCCCACCACCTTCTTTCTATGTTTGTGTTGAATCTGTTCTGTTGACCCCACCAGACCCCTCTTATCACCTCCCCACTTGCTGTTTCACACTAGTTGTTTTAGGCTTTTCAAGGATGTATACTTATTTACATACTTATGTGCTTAAAATAAGGAAGCTTCTGATAGACTATGTGAAGATATAGTAATGGAAAAAGCCTGACATTCACATGTGACTGTGATGTAACTGACATCTATGCATGTCAGTTCTAAGTGTAAACCACTAAATAGTGAGTTTCTTCTAAGGGTCACTGGAGAAAACCAGAAATGGATTTATCTTCGCCTCTCATTGATTATTGGGTTTCCTCTTCATGTTAATGCCAAAGGGGAGATCAACCTACTTAGAATAAGAACATGCTGGAAGTTATGTCGACAGCATCTTTTTTCCCATGATTGTATGGGGATTGTCATTCTTTTTCAGCAAGTTACAGTGACTTGCATTTGTTTCTTTCTTGAATTTACACTGCTATTGCACAGCCAAGAAAAGATGTTTCAGGAGATAATTTTTGACTATCTGTTTTAATGGAACCATAATTTTCTAGGAAAAAAAAAGCACCCCAATTTATCTCAAAACTTCAACCTGAGGTAGCACAATGCCTTATAAACCTAAGAAGTTGATAAGTATTAATAAGACTTAAATTGGACATGAATCTCTTTCATACCCAGAGTCATTCAAACTAGTTCAGCAGCCGGGGGGTGGGGCAGTCTGAGAATTTAATTCAGTAGGTAGGTAGTAAAATCAGCCATTAGGAAACTATGCTTTCTCATGCTTAGTGGAATAAAAACAGAATAAATGGGTAAAATGACATTGACTTCTGAGAAGTTAGTGTGCCCTAAGGCACACAAAATTCACTTGAATTTTATTCTCTCTTAAAGCTGGGGGGTAAAATGTCAAAAGCACCTGCTATATCCCTTTCATTTTACAAGGACGACACTATGGCCTAGACTTAGTATTCAAAGTTAGTGAGTATCTCCCGCAGGCTCCCTTCCACCTATAACTGTTGGGCTCCTTTTGAAGGTAGCTTTGACTCCTTTCAGTAAAGCATCCATCAAATACAACTTTACTCAGTATAAGAGACTGTGAAAGCAATTTTATAAAGCTGGAGTAGAAATTGGGCCATTACTAAATAAGTTTGGACTGGTCTGGGCAAATGGCACATCTACACAGGATCATCAAACCATTTGAAACTGTGATTCATGGAAAATAGCTTTGGTTGCCAGCAATAAGGCAGTGATTAAATCAGCTCTCCTCTAGCCATCAAAGTAAAACTATAGAATATATAGTGATATAGAAAAATATGTATAGTGCAATATACAAAAGTATGTACTACATTATAATACAATCTCATGACTATATGCATTGTCTATTGCTAGATAGAGCAGCCACCTTTTCAAACTCTTTTCCAAGATAACTTCCTACATGGTTAAAGTACTTGATGCATAGGGATGAATACTAGACATCCCCAGAAACCATGTAAATGCCAGGCATGTGATTTAATTCCAGTGCACTGAAGGTGGTTATAGATAGGGGATCCATAGAACAAGCTGATTAGCCAGACTGGTTTTAATCTGCCTGCTCTGTGTTCAATATAGTGACCCTGCCTCAAAAATATGGTAAAGTATAATCAATAAGACTTCTTAGACAGATATATAGACCCTCATAAATGCAAACTGTAATCATACACATTTAAGTGTGCCCATTCACATGAAAGTGCACATATATGAGAGAGAGAAATATTATTCTGTGCAAACACCACAAGCCAGCAAAATTTGTAAATATCAAATAACTGAAAATAACCTAAAAGTCTAAGCCATTGAGCCACTGGAGCTCTCTAGAAATCTGGCAGAAAAGATTAACTGGAAACTCTGTCTGTTTAATTAAGATCCAGATGTTTTGTATAAGAGGAATGATAGATGAAAGTTAGATAAGCAGGCTTAAATAAAATCATATAGGATTTGATTTTTAGAATTACATTAAAGTTATAATGACTTTATCTATAAATACAGTTCTAGGTCTAATCTGTGGAAATAACTAAAGAACAGAGACCATCACTGAGTCTTAGAAATATTACTAATGTAGGTCTGAAGTAGAAAATGTGGGAACTGGGTGGAGGTTATCATGCAAGGCCAGAAAACTGGGTAGAATACCAATGGCTGCTGAGAATGTATCTCAAAGAATAAGGAGCTAGCTTAGTGGGGATTCTGGTAGAGAGTAATAGAGAAAGGCTTTAGCATCATTGTAATAGCTGTAATATTGCAAAACATCAGATACTCTTAAATTCATGTATTTATAAGACTTGAAAGGGGCAGAAGTTGAAAGAGCTTTTTGCTCTTTCAGGGAGTGTAAATTTATTACCAGGCATCCAAGTAAGGTGGCTTACAATTGCCTATAACTCCAACTCCAAGAGATGTGACATCCTCTTCTTTGCTGTTTTGGTATCTGTATTTATGTTCTATGTAATTACCAAGACACACATATGTACCCACAAAAGAGAGGATGGTTTGAAAAAAATCAGTGATTACCTAAAGCATGTCTAGAAACTAATTTTAAATTTACTAAATAAAAACAAATTTGAAGAGAAAATAAATAAAGAGAAGGACAGAGTCAAACTTTTACCCTGCCTTCCTTGGGGAGACATAACTCAGGGAATTCATGTAGACAGTGAGACCAAGATATGCTTTTTGGAAATATCAAAGCAACCAAAGGGGAAGTTAATGGGACTGTCTGCAGTGTCAAATGAAATCATCCATCCACAAGGATTCTTCAAGTTGCAACATCAAAAATGAGTTCCTCAGATTGCATGTGCTTCTTCACAGTACCATGCACCACGACTTCCAATTTATTCACTATCCCGAACATTGAAACAGGCTTTGGTCAGACTGCAGCTATGTTAAACACAGATGACAGAGGAGCATGGAAAGTAATCCTTTATTAATAATATTCACACTATGGGATGCTCCAGAACACACAATCTAGTTTCATCTAAAAATATTTAAGAAAGAAGCTGAGGCAGAGGCATTTGGAAACTATAGTTTGGAAGTGAACATAAGCCAGTGAACCTTTAATCATAGTTAATATGCATGGGAATCACCTGGGATCTTATGCAACAGATAGCCCGCTTCATTTGCTCTTGGGAGATGGAGGATGATATTCTGCAGTTCTGATCATCTACCAGGTGAGCCGATTCATCTATGCATCAATCATACTTTGAGACTTTAGGTTTTAAGGCATGCACCGACTTAGCACTCCATTGAACTCAGTGATTTAAACCCTTCTCCTGAAATACTTATGAAATGATGGAGATGGAGATGTATATGAATTACTGATACTTTTTGATACTAGATCTTAACTATTGAGTTTGTAGATGGGACAGTGGTGCTAGGTTATCAATGCTTAGCTCACTTTGATAAGGATAAAAGGATTGACATCTACCATTGAGACAAGTTACTCTCTGGGATGACTTCAAATACCCTAGAGGAAGGAGGAAACTGCAGGACTGTGGATAAAAAATGATTGGCCATGAATTAATTGTGCTGAGTGATGGACTCATTAGAGCTCCTTACCCTAGGCTGACTAGCACATATTTGAAATTTTTTATGAGCAAAACTGTCTTTAAATGATCAGATATGCATACAATAAAAAGATTACATGAATGAGCTCTTTGCCTGTTATATGTTCCAAAAACCTAAAATGTTTCAGAATGCAAAACTTTCGGAGTGTCCTCACTTTACCACAATTGGAAAAAATTCTACCTGATGTATTAATAGCAAAATGCAGATGCACAAAATCTTTAAATAAGGCCTTCTGATCCACTTCACTTTTGCATATGAACTCTATTTCATGGACAAAATAAGGAAACATATTGGCATAAAATTACCCAAGGCAATATATATATATATATGGTTCTAACCTTAAGATATTACATTATGTATGTGTAACTATTTCAAAATCTGAAACAATTAACAAGCCAGAACAGTTCAGATAAGAGATAGTCAAAGTGTATTACTAAATATAACAGGGATATAAAGCTTTGTTGTAGTTCATTTGTAGTTTTGCAAATCTGCTGTATGTGTGTGTGTGTGTGTATGTGCACTTGTTTATAAATCTAGAATGACTGGTTGCTCTTCATTTCTGAGTGCAGCTCCATAGATTTAACTATTCTAGCTGGTAAATAACAGGGCTTGCAGCAAAACTAAGCACTGGCTAGGAAGAGAGTTAAAGTATTTTCCTAGTAAAACTGGGTGCAGAAAGGAAAGTGACTTGATGGAGTGCCTACTCTGACAGAAGGTTGTGTGAAGAGGAAGCATTGCAGTCCTTTCTGAGGACACAACCTCCTAATGAGTAAGGGTTTGAGAAGCAGAAGACAAAGGGTAGGGGAGCCTGAAATAAGGATTTGAGGCTTCTCTTTTGCAGAGGGACTTTAAACACCACCAAATTCCAGCACGCATTAAGATTTCTTTTTGGAGTAGCATGTGGATTTAACTTTGTTCATAGCATGCGTTGGTAGGGGTCCCGGTAACAAATAGTGTGTAAGGAATGTACCATCTTTTATCCACACTTTCTTTGGAGAGGGCAGTGAATCCCAGCTCCTTGACTCTCCCCCCTTCCCCCCCCCCCCCCCCGCATTCATAAGGAGCAAAGCAGTGAGGCCTTTCCTCAAGCCTGGCAGTGAGGTGACTGGGAAGCACCACATTCATGCTTGAGATGATGCTACACACGCAATAAAGGTACACACCATTTCTATGTGATCACTGCCAGTAGGAAGTAGAATCTCTGTGTCTGCCGTGTAAACCAATCTACAAACCACTTCTCATTTCACTGATAATTTCTCTTCCTATTTCTCTTCCTTTCTCCTCTGTCATTGTTAACAGCCCTCAGAGTTTGAATCTCTAACTCTGTTCCTCAAGCCTCTATTTAAGGGTTAGATCTGTGCCCAGGAAGTAGATCACTTGCAACCTTAGTTTCTGCCTTAAAGAATGGGAGAATCAAAAATTGAAGTTACCGCACAATGTTAATAAATTAAAACTTTTCCTAGAAATCGTGCAAATTTTGGGATATAGTTTTAATGTATACAAACTGAAGTGCAAATTTCAGCTCTGCTAGGTAACAACAGAAACAATGTGCATAACTGTTAATTAAGAGGGACAAGAAGAGAGAAGGCAAAGAAATGTCTTTTTTTATTATTTATTTTTTTATTATTATTATTTTCTTTATTTACATTTCAAATGCTATTCCAAAAAGCTTCCTATCTCCCCCCACCCCCACCCCTGCTCCCCTACCCACCCACTCCCACTACTTGGCCCAGGCCTTCCCTTGTGCTGGGTCATATAAAGTTTGCAAGACCAAGGGGCCTCTATTCCCAGTGATGGCCGATTAGGCCATCTTCTGCTACATATGCAGCTAGAGACTCGAGCTCAGGGGGTACTGGTTAGTTCATATTGTTGTTCCATCTACAGGGTTGCAGCCCCTTTCGGGTCATTGGGTACTTTCTCTAGCTCCTCCATTGGGGACCCTGTGTTCCATCCAATAGCTGGCTGTGAGCATCCACTTCTGTGTTTGCCAGGCACTGGCATAGCCTCACAAGAGGCCGCAATATCAGGGTCCCTTCAGCAGAATCTCGCTGGCATGAGCATTAGTATCTAGGTTTGGTGGCTGATGATGGGATGGATTCCCGAATGGGGTAGTCTCTGGATAGTCCATCCTTTCATCTTAGCTCTAAATTTTGTCTCTGTACCTATATCCTTTCATGAGTATTTTGTTCCTTATTCTAAGGAGGAATGAAGTATCCACACAATGGTCATCCTTCTTGGTTTTCTTCTGTTTTGCATAATGTATCTTCGGTATTCTAAGTTTCTGGGCTAATATCCACTTATCAGTGAGTGCATATCTAGTGACTTCTTTTGTGATTGGGTTACCTCACTAAGGATGATATCCTCCAGATACATCCATTTGCCCAAGAATTTCATAAATTCATTGTTTTTAATAGCTGAGTAGTACTCCATTGTGTAAATGTACCACAGTTTCTGTATCCATTCCTCTATTGAGGGACATCTGGGTTCTTTCCAGCTTCTGGCTATTATAAATAAAGCTGCTATGAACATAGTGGAACATGTGTCCTTATTACCAGTTGGAAGATCTTCTGGGTATATGCCCAGAAGAGGTACTGTTGGGTCCTCCGGTAGTACTGAGAAACCGCCAGACTGATTTCCAGAGTGGTTGTACAAGCTTGCAATCCCACTAGCAATGGAGGAGTGTTCCTATTTCTCCACAACCTCGCCAGCATCTGCTGTCACCTGAATTTTTAATCTTAGCCATTCTGACTGGTGTGAGAAGGAATCTCAGGGTTGTTTTGATTTGCTTTTCCCTGATGGCTAAGGATGTTGAACATTTAAGAAATGTCTTTTTAATGGCAAGGAAAAAATAAGGAGCATATGTAAGAAATGTGTGACATGCTATTGTAAGAAATGTGTAACATGTTATTATAAGAAATGTGTAACATGTTATTGTAAGAAATGTGTAACATGTTATTGTAAGAAATGTGTAACATTTTATTTGGATCCTTCCAGAGACCATTCTGCAGGTGTATGGACATATGTTGAGGTGGTCTGTCAACATCTGTTAAAATAGGTATTTAACTAATTGTGGCAAAGAAACCTGCAGGGGAAATGTCTTTGATGATGATGTATCTATTAATTCCTAATCTCATGTCCGGGGATGCTCAGTGTATAAGCTCACAAACATGAGGACCTGAGTTTAATTCTCTAGTATGTAGATCAAAAGCTGAGTGTAGCTGTGTGTGTGCCTGAAACATACTATAGGGAGCAGACATATGAAGACTGTGGGGCTTGCTGGCTGGCCACCATATTAACTGCAGGTTTAGGGAGAGAAGCTCTATAAAAGAATAATTTGAAGGGAGAGTGGACAGACCCCTCCTTTGGCCTCCCAATCCAGGTGTAGAGGTGTATGTGCCATCAGGTGTACATTTGCCTAGATCACAGTTGCACATGCATCTACACATGTACTTAGACACACATACAAAAATAGATAAATAAAGGGAAAAAGACGGTTGCTGAGGGGGTTATATGCAGTTGCAACAGGCTGGGTCATCTTCTTTATCATCTGCCTGATTTGTCCTCATGCAATCCCACAAAGCACTAATTTTTTTTTTTTTTTTTTTTTTTAAGGATGTGTAATAGTCACTGTTCTATTGCTGTGAAGAGACATCTTGACCAAGGCAATTCTTATAGAAGAAATATTTAATTGGAGGCTTTCGTACAATTTAATGCATTACTATCATGGTGTGGAGCATTGCTTGCAGGCATTCTTGGCATGATGCTGGACAAGTCTTGGGGAACTACTTCCTTTTCCACAGGGCAAGAGAAAGAGAGAAACACTAGGTGGGCTTTTAAAAACCTCAGATCCCACCCCTGGTGACACACTTCTTGCAACAGAGAGCACTTCTCCTAATCCTTCTAATCCTATCAAAGAGTTGCACCCTCTGGTGAATAAGTATTCAAATGTATGAGCTTATGAAGGCCATTTTTATTCGATCCACTACACTCGAACTAAGTAGAATATTTAAAGATCCAGGTTTTATTGTAAGAAATTCAAGAGGAAATTTGGTTGAATTTGGTGGGATGTTTGCTGTCTTTGGTCATTGATGAATCTACCATGCACATGTGAACATGTAAGATACCTTACAAAATTACACAGCAAAGTGTCCATTTTATCTATAATGCTAGTTGAGACTCCTCACAGCATCCCTTCTCTGTAAACCTTTTGTGTTGACAGTTTCTTAGGAGCTCAACATCACTTGAAGAGTCTAATAAAAAAAATTATAAAAGACAGAAATTCTTATAGACTAGAACATAGAGCAGAGAAGCTGTAAGGAACATATCACGGAAGAAGGAGTGTATGGTTGAGCCTTATGGGATGACAGAAGGAGCCTGGGGTTGGAGTGAGAAAGAGGAGGAATGACGGTACTTTGCTTTCTTGTGGCCTCCAATTCTGTGGTTTATGCATTTGTTTGCTGTGCACTGTCTGTTACAGCTTGAATATGAAATGTCCCCTACAAGGTCATGTGGTAAATGCTTGATCTCAACTGATGGTAGTGCTTTGGGAAATAGTATAAAGTTTAGGAACTTTACTAGGAGAAGAAAGTAGGTCCCAAGAGATATGCCTATGAAGGTTATACCTGGCCCCCATTCCCTTCCCTTCTCTGCTCTCTGTGTGCCCCTTAATGAATAATTTCCTGTATCTTCTCAGATATGACCTACTATGTGAGGTCATTTAACTACATCAGAGTATAATTTCTCACTTTCCTCCAATGATTCTGAGTTTGAAGAGAAGAGGGAATGGGGAAAGGTTAACAACAGGTACTCACAGTCGAGACAAGTAGGCATTTTTGAAGTAATATTGTATAGTATAAATTATAGTATAACTATAAGTATAGATAAAATTATAATGTGTTTACCATAAAGCTGAAAGAGAGAACATTGGATGTTTTCATAGATACAGTTGATGTTTAGAGAGAAATATTAACTATTTTAACCAAAAGCAACTTATGAAAGAAATAGTTTATTTTGGCTTATAGTTCCAGAGGGAGAATCTCTAATGGTAAGAAGACATGGTGAAAGGTAGTTGGATCTGGGAAGTCGCTGATCATATGTCCCACAGAAGCAGGAAGAACAATCTGCA
This sequence comes from Mus pahari, assembly GCF_900095145.1. Classification (NCBI taxonomy): domain Eukaryota; kingdom Metazoa; phylum Chordata; class Mammalia; order Rodentia; family Muridae; genus Mus; species Mus pahari. The sequence goes on along the minus strand of NC_034603.1, from coordinate 16,012,254 downwards.
AATGGAGTTTATAATTTTAAAAACCCTTCAACCCTGCAATCAGCAACATGCTTCCTCCAGCAACAAACAGGGCCACCAACTGAAGACATAAGCCTGGGTGGGCATTTTCCACTAAAGATCTATAATGAGTTACCACACAAAGTCAAGCAATAAAAATGTAAGAGAAACAATAATAACAGCAACCAATTACAATAACAGGAAAGGCTTTATCATTCTTCCCAAGGCCCGTGCCAAACTCCATAGAGTAGGTGAAAAGAAGCTTTTGTGGTTGTGATACTTTGGGGTTCTCTGTTACCCCACGTAGTTCATTTGTTTGTGTGGCGTAGGAGGCAAGTGCTCTACCAATAAGGTGTATCCCTATTCCTGCTTTTTAGTATTCATTAGTAATTTCATTAAAAGATATGAATTCGTTTATATCACTAAAATAATTTTAGAAGGTTCCAGGTACCATATACACGACTTCTCCCAAAAGTGATAATTTGCAAAGTTATAATTTACAAGCAGAATCTTGATTTTTTTAAATATAATAAACAAATCATTAGGCTTTCTTTGGTTTTACTTGAATGAATGCATTAAATACTACACATTTTTTGTCACCTGCTTAGGTTCAGTGCAGGTAATTCTAATTTCTTAAAATTAAAAGATCTAGGGTTTTCTCTTTTTTTCAAAGAGATTTATCTATCTTTATTTTTATGTATATGAGTATTTTGACTGCTTGTGTGTATTTGTACCACATATGTGCCCAATGCCTATGGAGGCCAGAACAGGCTTAAGATCTGGAGCTAGAGTTACAGTTGGGAGCTGCCATGTGAGTAGTAGAAATCAAGCCTGTCTGGAAGAGTTGCATGTGCTCTTCACCATGAGCCATTTCTCTAGCTACACATGATGCTCTTGTATAATCATACTTGGCTCTTTCCTCTGTGCCTTCTGGATCCCTGTTTTTAAACATTGGCCCAGAAGATTCATCCAAATCTGTAAAGGCATACATAGTTCTTCCTTTGTATTAATGGTTAGTAAGCTATGGCTCGTATGTGAGACCATTTGTTTACCCATTTCTCTTTCAAATCATGTATAAGCTAGTACAAATTTTCAGTTGCAAATTAAACTACAATCAACATTCCTGTACCTGTTTTTGTGTGAACATTGTTTTTGAGAAGTAGTTTAATTTGCAACTGGACAGATGACAAGAATATAATTGCTGGGTCATATGACAGTTGAACAAGCTTACAAAACAGGCTTTAGACATTGTCATCTTGTGATCATGCTGGCAACCCCTGGGCATTTTTGTTCCTTGTTATTCTAGCTGGCACTTGATATCACCACTTTTGTTTTTATCCATCCTATTAGGTGAGGAGTGGTGTCTCATTGAAGTTTTAATTGGGATTTCCCTAATAGTCAATGGTATCTTAAGTGATTATTGGCCCTCTGACTATCCCTTTGGGTGAGATGGCTGTTCATAGCTCTCAATCATCTTTGATTGCATGGTGTCCATTTTACTGTTGAGTCAAGAACTTTCTGCATGTATTCAAGATGCTAGTCTTGTTAGATATACTTAAGTTTGCCAATGTTTCATCTCAGTTGATAGCTATTATATTCTCTTAACATAAAATTTCTGTCTTCAGATTCTTAATTTTGTTGACACACAACTTCCCAGTTTTTCACTTTATGACACAATCAGTGCCATGTGTCAAGGTCTTGCCTTAAGCCATCAACATCCCCCCCCTTCCTCTTCTCTCTCCATATATATATATATATATATATATATATATATATATATATATATGACAGGATAATTATCAGTTTTATATATATATATATATATATATATGTATATGTCATACACACATGTGCATACTTATACATTTATCAAGTATGATGTTACATATAACATTTAATGTTTTTTTTTTTTTTTAAATTAACTTAGGGTGAGATCTGAATTCAGTTCCTAGCACCTATTTCTGGAGGCTTGCAACTGCCTGTAATTCCAGTTCTAGCAAATCTGACACCATCTTCTGGCCTCTTCAGGCTCTGAACTCATATAATTCCTCAGCCTTACATACAAGCACACACAATAATTTTAAAAAAATGAATTTTGTGAGGTGGTTTCTATTTGTTATTTTGAACTTGCAGCAAGTATTTCTCGTGAATGCTTTCTTTTCTATTTTAATTATTATTTTCTTTATTTACATTTCAAATGCTATCCCGAAAGTTTCCCATACCCCTCCCCCC
>NC_034603.1:15968097-16010014 GCF_900095145.1 Mus pahari | reverse complement strand
GACCAAGCCTTAGTACTGCTCTCGGGCGCATACCCCTCCTCGGGTGGGGAAAGGCGCTGGATGCCGGGGGGNTACTCCCAGGCGAACACCCCTCCTCGGGCGGGGAAAGGTGCCGGGTGCCGGATCAGCCTGGGGACTGCTGCCAGGCGAACACCTCGTGAATGCTTTCTATGATCATGTTTCTTGTTTACCTTACTGATAAAAATTCTATTAATCATTTCTTTTTAATGTTGAGCCAGTCTGTAATATCTGGAATATGTTTCACTTGGTTATGCTGTTTAATGCTTTTCACAGGCTGTTGGAGTTGATTTGCCAAAAATTTTTATGAGGACTTTTGAAACTAAGTTCATGAGAAATAGAAGTTTTCAGTCTTTTTCTTTTGCAGTGTTTCTATCTTTTTGTTTTCTATATTAGTACTATTTAGTTTATAAGTCTAACTGATAATTATCCTGTCATCTGTTTTGTGGGTGATATTATATAAAATTGATGTTCATTAAATATATGTTAAGGTTTTCCAGTATCTTTGGACCTAAGGGTTTCTTTTTTTCATTTTTCCTCAATGATTTGTTATTTTTATTCACTTTACATCCCAATGACAGCACTCTACCTCTCTTTCCAGTCCCGCTTTATAAATCCCTCTCCCTATTGTCCCCTCCCCTTCTCCTCAGAGAAGGTAGAATCTACTTTGGGTACCACCCCACCATGAGACACCTAGTCCCAGTAGGGCTAGTCCCATCCTCTCCCACTGAGGCCTGACCATGCAGTCCAGATAGAGGAAAAGGCATCCAATGGCAGGAAACAGAGACTGAGATAGCCCCCACTCCACTTGTTAGGGGATCCACATGAAGACCAAGCTACATATTAGCTACAAATGTGTAGAGGGACTAGGTCCAGTCCCTGCATGATCCCTGGTTGGTGGCACAGGCTCTCTGAGTCTCCCTGGGTTCAGGTTAGTTGACTCTATAGCTCTTCTTATGGTGTCCTTGACCCCTCCAGCTTGCTCACTTCTATCCCTCACTCTTTCTGAAGACTCCCAGTGCCAGGCTAAGGTTTGGCTGTAGGTCTCTGCATCTACCTCCATTCATTGCTGGGCAAAACCTCTCAGGAGACAGTTATGCTAGGTTCCTGTTGGTTTTCACAGTCTTTTAATTACCTATTTTATCTGTTTAATATTTTAGACCATTCAGATTGCCTGTTTCATTTTGATTAAGCATTAACTGTTCTTAGTCTATTGTAATGAACTGCCACAGACTAAACGGTATCAGGCAGGACTGTCTCACAATTCTGTAGGTTAAAATATGATGTGTGTCTCCTGAGCGAAGATCAAAGTCTTGGCAAATCTGCATTCCTTCCTGGGAATAGTGTTTCCTAATTGTTTTCCATTTCTGGAGAATGTTGTTTTGCTTGGCTCACTGACTACCTCCTACTGAACTCTCCAGTGCTCTGAAGCCTCACACAATGCTATCTTGCTGTCCTTCATCATTTTTCTTTACCTTTTGTCACCAATACAGAGTCCCGCTTGTCTCATAAGGCAGCATGGTCTTCAAACAGTAGGATGCCAGTATCCCAAGAAATGGCAGTATATTGATGACTGTTTATGCTTGAAGGTGGTGTGTAGTTTTCGAGGAATTGGTCCATTTGTACTGGGATGTCAAATTGATGAGTGAAAAGTCGCAAGTAGGACTGTTTTTTATTATATTATTATTATCATAGAATATGTAATGATTCCGTTTTTGTGCCTGGTTGTGATGCTTTTCCTCATCCCTCTTGATAGACAGTTATCAGTTTTGCTGATTTGGTTTTAAAGATGTAGTTCTTAGTTTCAATGCTGTTTCTTGATTTCTTTCCAATTTCAATTCCCATTAATTTCTGACTTTTTAATTTACTCTTCCCTTTCACTGAAAGCTTATTTTACTAGAAAAGCATGTTATTTCCATGTTATTTCCTTACAGTTCTAGTGCTAGCATCCAATGCTAGATATTTCTTAATATTACCTTGGCTCTATTCTCAAATTCTAATATACTGTGTTCACATTCATTAATCTCTGTGTGCCTTTAAAACTCTCTGTAAATCCTTGGATAGAAGCTTGTTTAAAAGGGCACACTTAATTTTCACATGTTTATGTATTTGAAGTTTCTTGATGGTCAGAGAAAGTAATAAGCACATGATTGACTATTTGAAATTGATTGAAGTTTTTATGACTGTTTACTATGCTACACAATTTGATGAATGATCCAAAAACAGGAAAGTGTATTGAAGAAGGAAGTGTATTCTGGTATGGGGTGGATCTATATATGCTATTACATTCTACTGATCGTGTTGTTTCCATGCTCTATAGTGTTGATTTCTCTGTAAAGTGAATCTACCCACTATTTAGAAGGATAGGATGGGCGATAGACTGCCACCCTCATTTTTTTCCTTCAAACAAATCACTTTTGTTTTATGTATTTTGTTTGTATGAATGTAACTGCTTGCTACACACAGTTAAAATCATTGTATCTTTTAGAGAGAGTGGAATAAATATGTCCCTCTTATCCTCTATTATTAGTAATGTCTCTGTATAATATTAATGTTACCACTCCATTAACTGTGGGACTGTGAAAGACAGCCTGTTTTCTGGTTGAGCTAGGTTTAAACCCTGGAGCCCCAGCAGGTGTTTCTGCAAGGGAAGGAAAGTTGAGACCCAGCAGGTGTTCCTGCAAGGGACAGAAGGTGTTTGCCATGACCCCAGACACCGGACTCTTGACATGAAACTCAGCTCTCCATAATTCTGTGGCCATCAGTCACATAAGGCAAATCCCCAAGCCACTGGTATTCTGTCTGGACTCTACCTCCACAGTTACCTGGCATTAGCCAGGTAGACCTGACCCACTATAAAAGGGGCTGCTTGTCCCCTCCTCCCTCTCTTATTCCTGCCTCTCTTACTCTTGCCTCTCTCTCTTGCCCCCTTGCTCCTCCTCTCTTCATATTCCCTTCCCCCATCTCTCCATGTGCCAATGGCCGGCCTCTACTTCTCTACTTTCTCCCTTTCTCTCCCTTTCTCTGCTTCTACTACCCTTTCAGCTTCCCTTTCTAGACACTCCTCCCGGCAAAAGGTATTTAATCTCAGGCCCACACTGAGAAAGTATAGTTTCACTCATCACAACTCTCTGACATGACAATAAATGCCTTAAAACCATGGACCATTGGGATCCACTGTGGAGAACGATGGAGCAGGTCTTCCACTAAAGAGCTGCCTCTAATCTCCCACAGGAGACCTCCCTACATTCTCAGCCATGGTCTCCATCAAGCCAAACCAGTGCCAAACAAGCCAAGGTCACGCTCTCTCCAAGGGACCCAGCTGGAATGCTCTCCTTTCTGGGCTAGTGCTTGCCAGCGGGCCCACATTCTGTTCTTTCGCAGCATCCAGCAGCGTCTGTGGTACCAAAGAGCAAGAAACTGCTGTCCTGGCCTCTGTGCCTGCCAGGACCACCCATCCCCTGCCAGCTGGGAACCCCGAGCCATCTCCAGCAGACTGTGGGGACCCCAGACTGTGGTTCCCCACCCCGGAGCGGGGTCTCACCTCCAAGAACAACCCTAGCCCTGTGACAGACCAGACAAGGGCTACCATTTTAACCCAGAAATAGTATTAACAATTCATTGCCATGAATTCACTGTTGACCCATCTATGGATTAAATCTAAGGTGATTACTTATTACTGTCATACAGTAACATTGTGTATGTGTTTAATCCACTCCACTGAGTTCTGCTTTCAAACTGGAGTTGCTAGACCATTCAAAAGAAATATGCACATATAACAATTCAGTATTATATCTTTATGAAGAAAAAGTTGGAAATTTCATGTTGATTTCAAAATTGTACTGAGATAGACAGGGTGGTAGATGCACAGGATAAGATGGATCAATGGCAAAATCTGAATTGGGAAATAAAATTCATGTTCATGGTAAATTGATTCTTACTAAAAGAAATTCAATGGGGAGAGCACAGTTATTTCAACAAATTGTGCTGGGATAAACAGATCCTAACAAGTGAAAGAGCTCAAAACAAGAGTGTAGGTTAAGAATAAGAACTAAAACTATACAGCTTTGAGAGAATAACACACAAAAATAAAAACAAAAACAAAAATAAAAGTTAAAAAATACCAAGCAAACAAAAACCTTTGTGCACATGGAGTAGGCAACCATTACTTCTCTATTCCACTAAAAACAGGCCAGCCATTTTGAACATAAATGACAATTATTAATGAAAGAAAACAAATCCACACAATAGTTAAATGTTAGTTCCTATGAGAAAGATGTAGCCTGGTGTTGCAAATTTAAAATGATGGCACTGCTCTGCAAAATAATGTGTCAATTCCAGAAATGGCTAAATGTAAACACATGATGCAGCAGCTGTACTCCTAGACAAATATTAGGAAAGAGAGCATCAATTCGATATTGTGCAGCCAATAACCTATACATAAGTATCCACAGTAACATTATTCATAGTAACTCAAAGGAGAAGCATGGCAGGCATTCTTCACTGATGAATGAATAACAAGTATGGTATGTCTATGATATGGAATGCTATTTGTTCAGGAAGAGAAATAAAATAGTAACATATTCTACAATCTGGGTAAATAAGTCAGGAGCATAAGTGGCCAGGTGGGTATTGTTTGACTTACAAGGCATGACCAGAATTGATCTTTAGTCAGATGCAGAGGGTGGGAAGATGGGGACTCAAGAAATTGTAGGCATTTTCTAAAGCTCATCAAACACTACACTTCACAGGGGCATATAGTGGTATAGTAATCCTATCTTGAAAGTCTTGAAAAACTCAATATTTTCAAAACTGTAATTAATACTTATGTCCTTTAATTATGAGTTTTAAATTTGTTTCCTATATTTTGCTCTAATTCTTTTCACATAATTCTTTTTGTCTCACAATTGTGGTATGTCTTATTGTCTATCTTTTGAAGTGATTGTTCTGAGTATTACAATATTTTAAAAATTAGACCTACAGTAAGTTACTACAATCAACATTTCATGTCTTTAAATGAAGTATGGAAACTTCTATTTTAGAGCTTTACTTTCCCATCATAAAGAGCATTGTCTTATGTAGCAGATTTTAGTGTTGGTCTGAATCGTCATTGGTGGTCTGATCTGCAGGATGCCTGATGTGCAGTATACATTTGTCCCTTCCTCGGTTTTCCTTCATATCTGGTACATACTCTTGTTCTTTTCTTGGACAACTGCCTGTGGTTGATCCTTTGGGAATATATATATATATATATATATATATATATATTCTGATATATATCTAAGACAGAGGTTCACTGTGTAGCTTTAGCAGGTTTTGAATTCACAGAAATCTACCAGCCCCTGCTTTCAAGTATGGAGATGAACGATAGACACTACCACCCTGGCTATTTTTTTTCTTTTATTGCTTCACAATAAGGTACCTATCTTGGGGGGACTTCGTTATTTCAAGTGAAATCTAATATTTTGGTTACAATTTCCTAAAGTGCAAGGCATTGTTTCTCTCTGTTTTTAAGATTATTTTTTTACTTTCATTTTCACACATTTAATTATGCTGTGTTTTGTTGATGCCCCTGGGTACATACCATATAGAGTTCACTGATTTTCACAAATGTGTAACTTTATGTCTTGCACAAAATGCAAGAGTTTTCAGCTAATAATATTTTTATTCCCTTTTCTTGCTTTGTTTTAGGGGTCCAGTGATCAATGTAGTTTTTCTGAGTCCCTTATCCACTTTTTTAAAAAAGACTTTCTATATGTTAAACACGAGATAAATTCTACTAGCTGTCCTATAATGTCATACATTCTATTCCTTGTCATGTCTATTCAACAACTGAGTCCATGAACAAAGGTTTCCTATTTCTGTTACACCTGCATTTCCGACTCCACAATTTCCACTTTGTTATGTTTCTGTTTGAACAAGCAGTTTATTGTCTTGGTAGTTGTGGTTGGGTTATAAGACATGGCCAAATATTTTCTATCCAGTTCTAGGAAGGGGTATCTATCCTAGAGATTCCCACACACCTAGGTTGGCTGTTGTTGGAATATACCAGGTCTGACTGTCTTATTTATGTACTAGGAGACAACACTCCTGGCCACTATTTCATTTATTCCTGGGCTGGATCCCTATGCCAGCCAGCTAGCCTCTCCCTTATCACCTACCAGGTTTCACTTTTGTTCATCTATCACACAATTTCTAGGACTAATATTTGTTCTGAGCATAGGCAGAAAGCAGATAAGTAGATGGAAGCCATCTTGTTCTAAAAATTGTAACTGTGTACTGTACCTTTGTCTCCTTGTCAGACTCCCTGATCTAAATGGATTTCTCCATATCTCACAAGCAAATATTTGTTTATTATTATAACACATTGTTTGATCAAATTACTGTTGACACCTAATATATGCTAGACTCAGAGTAGATTCCCAGTGGAAATATGAAGGAGAGTTTAAAGGAACATGCATAATGTTGTATTTTATAAAAATAAAGAGAGAAGGGATATGTTTGGTGGATGTGCAGTCAGGTGTGAGAGAAGGGGGTGCCTCCAAGGACCTAGGCTGAGGCATCCCTTACCTCTGAGGTACCAGCCACATGATGGTATATTATTGAATAGAGTTTATTCATGGCATGGAGATGGAGGTTGAGAGGGTAGTAGAGACAGATGAGAGAGAGAGAGAGAGAGAGAGAGAGAGAGAGAGAGAGAGAGAGAGAGAGAGAGGCAAGCCATGAGCCCTTGGAGAGAGGGGAAAGTGAAATGGGGAGAGAGGGGGAAGGGATGAGAGAACAGAGTGAAAGCATGAAGGCAAGAGTGAGAGAGGAGGGGGGACAAGTGGCAGGCAACTGTGGGGCAGAGCCTAGACAAAATGCTAACACATACTGTCTTGTATGTCTGGGGATGATAAATTTTACCTTTTTACTTTCTGATTTTATCAGGTGAGCCACTATTCTCATGACTTAGGTAGAACACTGTCTTCATTTCTGTGTTAGATAAGCTCTAAAATTCTTGAAGTGAGACCAGTACTCTTTATCTTTATATCTTGATCCTTTGTCTATAAAAAGGTATAAGAGATTGGATCACTTGAGCAACAGAAATGTTCTTCCCACTGCTCTGAAGCCTAGAAAGCTTAAGACCAAGATGTTGGTAATGTTATTATCATGGTCTCACTGCAGATGGACAGTATTCCATGATGGTTCTAACCTTTTAACTGCATTTGAGCCTCTGCCTCCACAGGTTTCTGCCCAGGCAGACAGTGATTCAAAACATTCATTTTGAACAGCACAGTTCAGTACATTGAAATTTTTCCAAAAGAAATAAGCCAATTTATCCTTATGTTTTCTATGGTCTTCACATTTATGCTAGAATTATGAGAGTGCTTGATCTCAATCTTTTTTGAGACTATATGTATGGTTCCTCTGGGACTCTCTGGGAGGTTAAATGTAGAAGCTTACATGTTACAATGCTGTTAGAATCAATCCCGTGTGCTTCCTGTGTATGCTGAGTGAATTAAAATAACACTAACCCAGTTACCTGAAGTTGGAACTTGATCATCACTTTCTTGGTGTGCAGATGAAAATCTGGTAAGGGTTATAGAGTTTTGGGGGGAAAAACACTTTTTAGAAAGTAAATTAAGTACATAAAGCAATCACTATGTGGTTACTTAAATGAATCTGTTTTGTCCTGGACTGCTCTGGACATAAGAAGCATAAAAGTCACATTTCCCAAAGAACTGTTAAAAAATGGCCTCCTGTATTTGTTTATGTCTAGTATGCATGAAGACTGCTAAGATATCCTCTAATGGTTCTCAAATCCTTGTATCTACACCATGTGTAATAGTTCCTCTTGTCATAGACTGGTCCTAATTATCAGCTCACATCTAGGATTATGAGATGCCATAATAGTGATTAAAATACAGGAGATTATAACTCCTGGCCATGGTAACAGACATCCTCTTGCTGGATGATAAAGTATACTTCCATACACAGAGGCACCTACAGGTTAAGAAAACTCAGCACCCTGTCGGGAGTTCTATCCTAATTAAGCCCCATATGTGACCTTCAACAAGCCTGGTTGATATATCATCTGTATCTTGCAAGAGATGCCAGGGAAGAGGACTAAAATAAACATTGTCCACATTCCTAAATGACTGATGAGATATTAAATGTGTAGTTTACAGTGACTCATTTTATATTAACTATTTAATAGTATATAACAGATTATGCACCCTTTTATATCTTAGTACATACACTTAGCAATAGGTAGATATTTCCATAAGAGGAATCATTTTTTCCACAAATAATTGCTATATACACATATGTATATAATAAGTTACATGTATGTTTTGACTCCTGACTTGGGCCTTATTTTCTCAGCCCTATAAGTGATATAACACATTCTTCAAGCAAGGTATTGGCTTACAACTGCAGAATAATAGTAAACAAATGAGAAACAAAAATTGAAAGCAACTGTTTTTTGCAGAGTTGTTTACAGCAGCCTGCTAAGTAATTGAAGAACTTAGCATGCTGATCAATTTCCATCCAAAGAAAACATTCATTGTGTCTTAATGTCTTCAGGAAGCCTTTAGCTTCCTGAATAAGAATAAGATTAGCTGAAAACAGAAAGAACATGAAAACTAATGTTGTTTTTTATGCTTTATCAGACTACTGTCTCCTAGCAATATCAAACTGTAATCATTAGAAAGGAGATGAAAGATATCTTCAGTGTATAAGCAGGTATTCTTAGAACATTATATGCATGTGACTATGCATGTTTTATGGCTTGGTTTATCTACTCAGTTTCTTTCTGTTTTCCTATTGCAGGAGTGCTTTTCTTTAATGATGTTTCACATTGAAATTTCTGGTTAAAAAAAAAATCAGGAAACTGTGAATCTTATTTCAATAGAACGAGCTGGTGGAGTGGAGTTGCCAGGCCAGCTCCCTTTTTTTATGACAATTGTCAGACTTTAACAAAACAAAGTAAAAGAAAGCACAAAAAAAGTTTTTTGTTTTTTGTTACTCAAAGGTCAATGCATCTTTGTAGACAATGTGAGAGCTAGTATGCAATACTTTGATTTTAGAAGCTTCAACCTGTGAGTCATGACCCCTAAGGGGATCAAACCACCCTTTCATAGAGGTCATCTAAGACCACTGGAAAACATAGATATTTATGTCACAATTCATAGAAGTAGCAAAATTACAGTTATGAAGTAGCAATAAAAATAATTGTATGGGTGGGGTCACCACGACAAGAAGAATTGTAATAAATAGTCATAGCATTATGAAGGTTAAAAACCACTGTTCTAAATACTGATGGTCTCTCATCCTTGAAATTCTTATGTTGCCTCCTAAAGCTGTGGTATGATGGGATTTGTAGACAAGAGTTGTTTGTTTTAGCAGGCATGATTGTCATAAGGGTAAAGACATCCCCGATGGCATTAATGCTCACCTGAGAAGAGAGACTCTGTCTCTCCATCATCAAAGCTGTCCTGTCTCCAAACTAGGAAGATCCCTTCTGAGAATCCAGCCATGCCTTCTGTTTGTGATCTGCTAGCCATCAGCACTAGAAGAAAATAGTTCTGTTGCTAAAGCCAGCTACTCTATGGTGCTCAGTTGTAGATTCATGAAGACCTAACCTAGTACATTAAAAATCTGTGTTCAGAAGAATGAAGCAGATGACAGTTCTGCCTGATGAGCACTCAATGTGACATTTTCCTATGCTTCTGCCATGCATCAACTTCAGCTATCAAGTATGAGCACAAAAGATGAAAGCTCAGATTTTGATCACTGGTATCTGGGAGTCAACTGGGGAAAATGAAAGAGGCCACAAGAGAAAGCTGTGTGTGATGGAAGGAAATACTATACTTTATAACAAGTAACTTCTAAAGTATAGAAGTGTATTTATCTTTTCCTTAGCATGAGATGTTCCTTCAGCTATCCACAGGTACGTGTACCTTTCGTGTTTGATGAGGTCGGGTGCATTCAAGGTGGTATATTGTGATAGGCAACCATTGAACCATTTCTATAGAGGTCCTCTTAGAGTTCAAATTGCTCACCATCATCAATCATGGGTCCTTCATCATATTGGAGTCTTTAGTAGGAGGCATTGATGTTTCTTACTGTAACTCAAACTATAGAGAAGTCTTGTATTATACATACTTTTTGAAAAGTCAAATAACATAATGGATAAAAAGAGATCTAAAGAAAATTCCAGAGTAGAACCATAATTTGTGGATTAAGTTAGTATATATATATATATATATATATATATATATATATATATATATAAAGTTAATATTATATTATTATATATTAAGTTACTATATAAATACAGATTATATATATATAATCTGTATTTATATAGTAACTTAATCTATATTAATATATATCTATATATCTATCTATATCTATATCTTCAAAGGAGATCTTTCCACTGTATCACCATCTTTATCCTTTAACCCCTGGGTGAGTTGTCACCTGAGTAAAGTGTAGTAAAATGCAATGAGCATTGTCAACCTGCTGGAATTCCTGTTTCTTCATTGTACTTTGAGCCTATCACTTGTCAAATGTTCAATGGCCCTAGTGTCTAGTCAGAAAATATTTGTGATGTAATTATCATTAAAGGAATTTTGCTTCATGCAGATGATATAGGGAAATATAGGGTCCCCTCTTGAGGTTCTTAGCTTGTGTAATAAAATATTTGAGAAATATTTCAAAAGGATGCTCAAAAGGACAATTTTATTAATATTCAGAAGAAAAACTAGGGCAAATAGGATGTACATCTTAGCAGCTGCCCGGAGAAGACTGGAGAAGAAAAGAAAAATTAGTCATGCCATTTAAGCTGGTGTGGAGGTCAGACACATGGTGGGCCTGCAGCTGCATGGCAGAAAGGCAAGCATTGGAGAGTGAGTGAAAACATCCAAAATTTTGGGACTGCACATTAACAAAAGCATGCTTATCCAATGGATAGAAAGACGAAAATGAAAAGCTTTTTTTTTTTTTTTCTGTATAATTTAGAAGCATAGGCAGAGTTACAAAACTGCACAACTGTGGTCTGGTGAGCTACTGGGTTAGGGTTCTTGGGAAGACATGTAGGATATCTCAATAAAAGTCTATTTGTTCTACCTATCTCTTTAGCATGGCTTATGGTGAGCCTGACTTCCAGTTGAAACCCTTGTCTGATGTTCCAACTGGCCCAATTGCAATGTTAACACTCCACTTGTGCTGGCTACTTTTAAGTCAACTTGACAGAAACTAAAGTGGAGAAGAGAAAATGTCTCCATGAGATTAGGTTGCAGGCAAGCCTACAGGGAATTTTCTTATTTAGTGGTTGATGTAGGAGGCTAATTCATGGTGGGTCGGTCTACTTCTAGGCTGATGGTCCTCAGTTCTATAAGAAAGCAAGGTGAGTCATCTGTAGGGAGCAAACCAGTAAGCCAGTAAGCAGTATACCTCCATGGCCTCTGCATCAGTTACTGCCATTTAATAATAATAATAAGGTATAGAAAAACATGGCATTTTCAGTGTACCGTGCCACAGACAGGCAGCTCAATATTACTTAAGGTTTAAATATAAGAGGGTCAGAGTGTAATATGAATCTAATGTCTCAGCTTTAGCCCCCAGGTCCCAGCACAACTTTATTACAGTGATTGATACATAAAATGTTCTGAGGGAATCTGAAAAGATAATTTATTACAGTACTAAACTTAGAGCTACTGAAGAAAATCTCCAAATCGTCTTCACATTTGGTAGCATTTCTGGCTATCTCCTAAGGTAGACTAGTATCTTATTTCCCAGTGGACTTGTAGACATCAAATTATAATTTAAATTTTAGAAAACGCACAAATCTGCCTTTCATTACATATTAATATGGTCCTAATTGCTCTATAACCATTAGCAGTTTAGCTGTATTATTTAAAGTGTGCATGCATAAATACATGTTTAATATTTTGGCTTTTTCTGTGTATAAAAATAAACCTGTTTAAAATATTAATGCATACAGTGACCTAAGACCTTTGGAAGGCATTCTGCTTTCAGAACATTTTATTGAGTATTAATTAAAGACTTCTTGCTAATTGGCTCTGTGAAGGTTACATGTTTTTTTTTTTCCTTTGAACCAGATAATGACTAAAATTACATACACTGCAAAAAACTTGTAACCTTTAAAAATTACATGAAAATATAGCTAAACTGTTGTTTCCATATTAAGTCGGCATAAATCCCATGGTTCAGGTACCAAAGAGACTAATTCCTGTTGCGTGATCTGACATTTAATTAGTGATTGAGAGTTTTCATAGCCCTTCCTTACTCCTGTTACATTTGTTCTTCACAATAAGCCCAAGAGTATAGTCATATGGACATTATAGTCTTTAATACTTGAGTTCATGTGTTCAATAACAAGTAAGAGATAGCTGACCAGCATTAAATAATTTCAGAGAACACCTTCATGTATTAGCTGAAGTTCCTTTCTGGTGGTCTGGGGTACGTATTCATCATGGAGTATATGTACATGGGTACACACTGGGGGTCCATGCTCATAATAATATCTGTGTTTTGTCCTGCAGTCTGTGGTTTTATGTCCTGCTGATTTCTAACTTGGGCTCAGACTAAAACTAATTTGATGTTGGTATTTAAGCAAGATTCTCTGGAGGATCCTCGGGAGGGACACATCTTCTGCAAAGAGGCCATATTCAAACAGAGTAGTAGAAATGGCCAGTTTTCAATTCCCAGAACATGCACCAAAAGCAACTGTTTTAAAACTTGCTGTGAGGGAACGTCTCTGGGAAGACACTATCCATGTACAGACTGCTTGCCTGGGTAGAAGGAACTTCAGTGATGTGAGATGTTGGAATATCAAGCCTTGGGTCAAATGTCAAATTACCTTGGGTCATTTTTAATCCCTATTAGAGCAGTCCATTGCCTACCTCTTTATTTGGCCTAATATCTAACTGACTAATAAATTAATCCTTTGGAATTTGTGAACAGGCCCTGGGTCTCCCCCATCTCAGAAGCTAAGAATATCTGTCATAAGTCAGCAAGAGAGGCATTGAACAGAGGTATCACTGGTATTCCTTCTTATTTGATTTTATTTATTATTTATAATATTGTATTGTTTAGGCATGGTATTATTATGTAGCCTGGTCTTACCATACAGCTTTTCCTAGCTGAAACTTACTGTAGAGATGGAGGTTTACCCCAAACTCACAAAGATATTCCTGCCTCTGCGTCCTGAGTGCTGGGATTAAAGGCGCCACTACCACACCTAGTAACAGGGCTGCTTTTCTGTAATTCATGTATCTGCTATACCCACCAAGATAAGTCGGAAGTGTCTTTCTTTCTGGCTTTTTTTTTTTTTTTCTGTCACTATGAAAGCTCCTTGTAATGGTTACCATGTTGGAACATGGAATGTACATTAAGCTAGGTCTTTGTTAAGATATGTGGATGATTAAATAGATAAGGAAAGAGCTTAATCCATGTTATCTTGTGATGCAAATAAAAAAAGAAAAGAAAGAAAGAAAGCAGGCTGTGTCCCCTCCCCATGTCCATCAGTGAGCCACTTGTTTTCAAAATTTTTTGGCAGAGTTATAGAGCCAATTAGTCTGGTAATATATATTCAACTTTAATGGGCAAGTAAATAATTAATGTTATTGCCTTTGTAGATTTAGCTTTTGAGATATAAATTAACATAATTAAAAGAGTAATGTTTCAGTATGCATTCTACCAGCCAAGTTTAAATCAAGCAATTAAACTGTAGTTTTTCTGCACCAAATGAGCTCAGCTCACAATGACACAGATGAGAGAGATATAAATTTGTTTTTGTTTTGTTTGTTGTTGTTGTTTTTTTTTTGTCTTCATAGGCTGATTGCAAAAACGAGGAAGAAAATGTTTCTTGTGTATGTAGTCAGTAAATTATCCCACGCATCACTTACATGTTTTAAATCAGTTTTCTGATCCTTTAATCTTCAATTCAGGATTTAAATGTGGCTCTGTTTACACTCTTCTGGGAAATGAACTTTCCTGCCCCCCCCCCCCCAAAAAAGAGAGAGACACTATTAGTAACTGAATCTGTTGATCCAAAACTTTGCAGATTGCTTGCTTACATGTAGAGACCAGGGTTGAGGTGATTTACGTGGAACGTTTAGCCCCTTTGGATGTCTTGGATTAGCAAGACCAGCTATGTGAAGACTGACATCATTTTGTCTAAGTGAAATGGAGAGGCTGAGAGGAGTCTGCTAAGGCTATGCTATTCACTGGGAGGGTCATAAAACAAGAGTTTGTGTTCTTTGTTGGATAGGAAACGTGTGAACAAGTGTATTTTATCTTTCCATTGAAATCTGCTCTCCAGGACACTGTCCAACAGATCTTAGGCTATAGCCAACTATTTTGTGAATACATTGTTCTTGGCTAAATGGGCAGAAAATAGGGCTGTCTGTGTGGGGATAATTGAATGACAGACATGTTTTAAAATCTTGAAGCAATACTGATATGTAGTTAAACATGCAGTGGCTAATGGTCTGTATTTAACTGCTCACCACACTGAGGCTCACTACTAAAAGTAGGATTTTGACTCAGAATGGGTGTGTGTATTATCTGAAAATCTTAGGAAGATGAGAACAACTGCTTCTCTTTCTTTTCCACTGAACTGCCCATATATTAATCTCTCTTCGAGTGATGTTAGGTATATGAAAATGCAAGAGTGACATTTATCTTTAATTTTCTGACTAGCTAGTGATTTGGCATTTTAGTATATCTAATATCTTAAGGGTGCAAGACTTATCTTCTTTACCATGGAGAGAATTGTTAGCGGTTATTAGGAAATGTGTATTCTATTGCTTGCACTTTTTAATGATAGAACAAATTTTAACCCTCTGGTGTTAGCTCTTCATTTTAAGAAGTCTTTGTCAACAGGCCAGAATCTAATTAAAAGTTTGGTTAAATATAATAAACCCTCTGTCTACCTTTCTTCTGGCCCAGTTTTATTTTTCTCCCTTCCAAATCAACATCCATTACTTCTGATATGTATTATCAATATTTTAAAACAAGTAAAAATGTTTGATTTTTACTAGCTTCTAGTACTCATAATCTTTTTTTTTAATTAATTTATTTATTATATGTAAGTACACTGTAGCTGTCTTCAGACACTCCAGAAGAGGGAGTCAGATCTTGTTATGGGTGGTTATGAGCCACCATGTGGTTGCTGGGATTTGAACTCCGGACCTTCGGAAGAGCAGTCGGGTGCTCTTACCCACTGAGCCATCTCACCAGCCCTAGTACTCCTAATCTTAAAGCACAAGTAGTAGCCACCTGATTAGCCCATTCGTTGATTGGAATGATTCTAATGGTCAGTGGTTCTAGATGTGGTTTTGTTCAAAGCTATGGCCTCCCCCCTAAGGGAAAGTATGATAATAATTAGAACACATTTAACCTAAATTATAAAGGACACATGCATTCCCCTAGCAGCTATCCATGGATTGATTTAAAAATAATCTTCAATATAATAAGGCTCATCAAGAATGAGCCCCTTTATGATTCTATTACAGTACAGTAGTAACATATAAATACAATCTTATTCTATTTTAAATGATGTCATATTAGTGATCCACATTTGGCCCTGTTTACTTAAATTTGTATCATTTCTAGTTTCTTCTTAGTGGATTCAAATGTCACATGTGAATCTGTCTTGCCGTGTGGACTTCAAATCAACAGGATGTTTCGGGTCTTTATGTTCCTGTCACTCTCATCCTTGCCTCTGTTTGGGGGATATGTATTTTATACCATTGAGTATGATACTTTTCTTTCTCCTAACCATACATTTCTGAAAAAGGTTGATGTTATAAAACAAGTTGAATTTTTATAAGATGATGTCTGGTATAGATTATGGTCATTAAATAAATATCTGTTTCACATAGTAAAGAAATATAATGGATATTTTTCAAATACTATGTAGAATAGATAATTTGAATTTTTTGGCCATTTCTTGAGATAGAAGTGTGGCAGATATTCTACCATGGAGCTATGTTGAATTAAGCATATAGGAGGTCTTATTTAATTTCATTTATGATGCTCTGAGCACTGATACCATCTAAGACAGTTAAGAGCCACGTATAAAATTTCAACGAAATCTTACTGCTTTTCCTTAGCAAACATTACTCTTGTTTTATAAACTTTCTGGAGGTAAACATCCAGAAAGATGAACACAAACTTAAGAGTTGGACAACTTTACTATCTACCTCCATAATGTATTAAGCCAACACAGGGGTTCCAGCTAATAAACATTAGTGTGTTCCTTCAGGTTCCTGTTACAACTTGTAATGCATAGAGTCTATAGGGAATGGGATGTCAAAAATGGCACCTTTGTGTTATTCAAAAATAACAGAAACCAAAGGAGTATAGGCAGAGGAGTGATGGCAAGATGAAATCTACAAAAGAGACAATCTATTTCATAGCATCCCTAAACACTCATATAGAACTGTGCCCAGTGTGAATGTTTCAAGTGACAGCAGTTTAAGAGCCAGGTCATAGAAGTTCCAAAGTTGAACAAATGCTTCGTAGTAGTCAGAACCAAGAGCATCATGGATGCTTTGATCTCACATTTTTGAACTGCCCTGGAGGAACTTGCCTTCTTGGCAACTAAGATTCCTCGTGAACGAGTCTTTGCTTCTTTGATTTTACTCCTTGATTTTGTGGCTTCCTCCTCTTTCACTCAGCTCCAGGGCACACTGCTATTTTGGTTTGTGCAGTGCCAAAGAACAGTGGAATAGGGAAATGGGCGGAGGGAGCTGTTCCATATCATATCTTAGTCTTCTTCTCACTCTTAACATCATCTTAAGATGTTGAAACTCTTTACTATAGGCTGAGAAGTCTGGAGGACCTCATCCCAATATTTCATTCTGCTTCATTAGAATGGGCCACCCTTAGAAATACATAACTCAAACTTTTATGCAGGGCATCTTTAAGTTCTTTGAGCAGATGGCAATCCCCTGCCCTGGATTTCTATATATAGTATCTTCTACCTGAAGACATCCTGTTCTTTTCACATTGGATTTTATTCAGCCAACGGTCTATGGATCTCATGGAGGCTACTTCACTCTCATGCCAGGTATGCGTAATCTTTTGATATGTGACTTTTACAGGATTCCCCCCATCCAAAGCATTTGTTATCCCATATGTGAGTTACCATCACATAGCCAGTATTTCAAAGAAAGTCGTGTATATTTGTCTAATTACAGTTCATAGGTTTCTAAAGCTATCTTGAATTAGGGATCAGCGGTCTTCCTTTATTTAAGGCAAATAATGAGACCTAAAGTACTTAGCTTTCTGCAGTCATAGAAAACCAATATTTTATTTCAACTCCTGAATTAACAGGAAATATGTTTCAGTTCTACTGTACTGTAATAATGAACATATCCTTCCTCACTCTGACTTCCTTTATGACAAGCTGTGCCGCATAGAGCCCTGTTCTGAGTGTGGACTCTGGAATTTTCCACCTTGCCATGCCTTCAGTCTCAGCCCTGCTAAGGTGGGCATATGCTAGGTATTCTCATGTGTGAAAAATATATTATACTTTTGATTATTTGTTATAGAAACAAATGACTTGAAATTTATTTATAAAGCTTAGGTTTAATTAATGTTGCTGATCCCTGCTATTTATTTTCACTGACCTCTGTATGACTTTGGTATATTTCTTCTCCAGAATTATGGCACCCATCTTTCTCCTTTACCTTACTTGTACTGAGTTCTCAAAGAATCCCAAATGTATTTTCTTAAAATGAATATGGTACTTTTCACTCACTTATAATGTCGAACCCTCCTTCGCCTTACAGTAGGCTTTCTGAAATTCTCTCTGCAGGCATTGTGAGACTATAAAGCACTGGATCAGTTATTAACATCAGCAAAATGAATTTCAGAAAGCAAGGACCAATTTTTTGTTCTCATATTTCCTCTTAGAAATTAGCTTTTTCATGTAGATTGGCTTTTTTTTTTTTTAAGGAAGTACTCTCTCCCCCATAGCCAAGATAACTTTTCAAATTAATATAATGATTTGTTCCATTCTAGGGGGTAATTATCTATAATGTTTTATTTTTAGAGTAATATCCAGTAATTTTCAGAAGCTGGAGCTTGTCATAAAATCATTGAAAGATAAGTAATGTTCTGACTACTCTGGGAGACTGGCTCAGTGGATTCCATCTCTACTTAAGAAGGGAATTTAGCATCCAGGTTTCCAGCTTATATAAGCTCCAAGGAGTTCTGGATGTAGGCAGATAGGAATGGTTGAGAAAGAAAATACAGTTGAATGGAGAAAAAGTTAGGAAATATGTCTACAAATTGGATATATGCATTCTATTTAAGAAGAAAATGGAAAGTTGTAACTCTAGAATGCTGCTGGTCATAGGTGTGCAACCTGCTCTTGGCTGAGAAGAACCAAAAGGGTCGAATCATTCAGAAATCACCCCGTCTTAGCTACTCTTATACTGTACCGACAAAGCACCATGACCAAGGTAATTTATAAAAGCAACAGTCTACTGGGGACTTACAACTTCAGAGGCTGAGTTCATTACCATCATGGTGGGGAGCATGGCCACAGCCAGTCGGGCATGACACCAGAGCGTTGGCTGGGAGTTTATATTCCGATCTACATGCATGAGGTATATGGAGAGAGAGCAAACTTGGAATGTCCTGGGCTTCTGAAACCTCAAATCCTGTCACCAGTGACACATCTTTTCCAGCAATGTCCCACTTCCTAATCCTCCCTAAACAATTCCACTGACTGGGGACAAGGTATTTAAACATGTGAGCCTATAGGGGTCATTCCAATTTAAACCACCACACTCCCCAATCTGCTTTTTTTTTTTCTTATGGGAGGACATATCTCATTTTTAATTTCTAATGAGCTCAAAATATTAAGTCCATTTAGATCCTGGGAGCTCCCAATTACAGAAATGGCATCCAGTATTGCTAGTTTTGGCATAGTGTGATTCAAAATGAGACCAATGTGGTCATAAGAGGCAGTGTCACAGAGGCTTGTCTAAGTCAGGTTAAGAATTTGGTATTGTATGTAAAGGAAGGGAGGCTTTCACAGTTTTGGACATAGATGTGGAAACACTATTTTCATAGGCTTTTCCAAATGTGGAGTAGAAGGCATGTTGGGATCGAGGATATGACAGTAACCCAGGTGAGCAGAAATCTTCTTTTGATAGTCCAGACTGGAGTTTGGGAGAGAGATGCATGACAGCTCTGGGAATCATCTTTCTGTAAGAGTCATTGATTCAGCCATCCAAAAGGACTTGATTAGGCAGCTATATTGCTGAGGCATCACGGAAGATGATCCTGACTCTTCTAGGAGATACAGGGTCATGGCAGCTCCCCTTCTCCCCAGGCTCTTAAAATAATCTCTGCCCCATTTCACTGATGTCCCCCAAGCCTTAGGTATAGGAGTGGGTTTGTAGACGCATCCGTTGGGGCCAGGAATACTCACAGGCATTTGTTGTCTGGGTTTTAACTGTTTGTGATTTTCTATAATGATTTCTTTCTCTTGCAAAGACAAGTTTCTTTAGTAAGAAATGAGAGCTATATTTACATGTAAGTAGGACAGTAGATGTTGAGAATGCAGTCAGGTATTATGCTGGTTTTATATATGGATAGTGGTAGTAGTGCCTTTAAGATCCATGATCTCACTAGCCCAGGTTAGTTGGCTAAGTTCCCATGGCCAAGGTATGATTTACCTCCTGTTCAGTGGCCTTAAGTCCAGTTACAGAACTGTTGGTAATCACCAAGATAGTAATCTGCCTAAATAAAACTGAAGAAGGACGTTGCCAATAGGAACAATAATGTAGAAGGGGGAACCTCAATGAATGAATGCTGAGAGTGGAAAAATTGTCTTTTCCAGGGATAAAACCCCTAATTTGTTACTTGGTCAGTGGTCAGTCCAGAACTCAAAGACATGTAAATTATGCTTGATAGACTAGGTTGTATTTATATATTTATCCTTATATATTTAAAAATAAAAACTGAAAGGCGAGAGGTCATAATTTCAAGAGGGAGCCTTGAAAGTTCTGAAAGGAAGAAGGAGAAAAATATTAAAGAATGAAAACTTTAAGACGGACTTCAAAAAGCAACTACCACTCACCATTATCTCAGTGGTGGCCCTTTGTATGTATGTGCATGCATGTGTGTTTGGGAAGTGTTATCTGAGGCTAGTCAGTTAAAGCTGGCTGCTGGTGAAGGTTTTTGTAAGTTTTCCTATGAAATGTAAATGAGTTGAGGGATCTTATCATTTGTTTTCCTTTTTGGCAAACATTTTCTCCTCTTACAAATTTTTCCAGCTTGGAGCTTTCAGTAAGTGAGATGTCAAATTAAGATAGACGTTTTTGGAATTTTACCAAATGGTTCATGTGAGTTCATGAGCATCACTTGGTGCCAGATGGCTAAGAACAATTATCAAGCATTTCTTTAGACTTTCATGTTTTGGGGAAACTTTATGATAAGTGACCAATTTCACTCCGCATTTGCCTGGGAAGAGGATCGAAGGGAAAATAATAGCTAGGTCATGTAATTATGCAATTCACAGGATTCTGAGGATTCTTAATAAATATTAAAAAGGAACTTCGCAGGCATTAAGACTGGGAAGCATGAGATTCTTCAAAGTCTTCTGGTGAGAAAACCTCAACAAGATTGAGATAACCCCTCAATCCTCCATTTTGAGATATAGAAAAATTCTGTTATGGTTTTATAAGTTAATTAAAAATTGGGGATCCAGAGTAATATGTATGCTACCAGGATTTAAACAAACATGTCTTCAGGGTATTTTAATGCCCTTACTATAGTTGAGATACCTGAAGCCAGATGAATGAGGGTACCACCTGTTTTCTCAGCTCCTTAAGTTCTATGAGCAAGAGCTTGAATGTTCAAGTGACTCCCAGTCCATCATTGTGTTGCTCATTGGTGTGATGTATCGCTTTCATTCCCTGGCCAGACTTTATGTGGCTGGTTTTGTATGTCTGTGTTGTTTTATAAACTTTCTCTAATCTACCTCTTGATAGGGCTAAATATGTTTCTAAATCAAATTTAATCTTTTTGGTTTCTAATGTGATTTCAATGAAGGCTTATTTCCAGTGCAATGGTTTTTGCAATTATAGTGGAGGCTCAGCTTATGTGCATCTAATTTATGCAAATTTGACTGTACGTGCATAGCAAATAAAGACAGAACTATTTAAATGGTGCACAGAATTCTGTCCTCTTTTCCATGCCATGAGCATGTGCCCCAGAGTACAAGCAAAGATTTTATTTTCTTTTACCCTCTCCACCTCCTTCCTTCTTTCCCTTACATTTTTATAGGGCAAAGACTTTGAGTGTAATTTTATTATTTACAAATACTTACTTTTCACACATCACAGTCCCTAAGTTTTTACTTCACTTGTTCAAATAAATAGAATTCTCTGCTATAATATTAGAGGGTGGGAAATGTTTACTTGGGTTAATATATTCATTTAATAAACATTTAATAATAACAGATTATGTCTAGGCACTATTATGGATATAGGGAATACAATAGTCATAGAAAAAGTCTTTGATGTTGAATACTTTACATCATGGAGACTTGTGACATAGGCAATATCAGCTTCAGCATACTGTGTCCAAAGTCATTTCTAGATTGATATGGTTGTATGTAGTTGTCCCTTAAGTGATAACTCTTGATAGTAAGCCTCATTTATAGCTGTAATTGACCTGGCATATATGAAAATATTCTAAAGAAATACTTGTGTCTCTGGATCTAACTACCAAATTACGGAAGCACCAGACCCCTGCCCCCCAACATGGGAATTTTCCTCAGATTCTCATGCTAAAGGAATGAAGTCCCAGGCAGCCTGGGAGCTTGTCTCCTAGAATGAGATTTCCCATAGTTCTAAAAATATGTGATATCATCACATATGCTGAGATCAAAGCTACAAGATGATGATGGTTCAGTGGCTGTAAGGATCACACCAGGATTGCTTAGATGTGCATATCCCCAGCCCTATTTGTAATTTTTAACCCTTCTTCAGTACTTGAAAGACAGACTTGCAGAATAGTAATTGGACTTCTTTGCCCCACTACATTTAATCAATCTCCTTTTTCTGCTTTTAACTATTAATTTGCCTCCATAATTAGCTTATTAAGGATGGGTAGCCAAACCTGGATTGGGCCACAGGCAGTGACCCTCAAAGTTGATAGCATAAACACTTTGAGATGCTAGAAATGCCTGCCAAAAGGAACCATTCTCTTGCTATGTGATACAGCACTCTATTCCTTTGTGCTTTTCTAAGTAAATGGGAAATTTGTGTTCACACACCAATCTACTTGTGCATATTTATAACAGCAGATCTCATAATTGCCACACACTTGAAATCAACTGGCATGTACTTCATGCAGCAAATAGATAAATAAGCTGTCATACATCTATGTAATGGAGCATCATTCAGTGCTAAAAGCAAATGAACTATTGAAATACTTATGAAGGAAACTTAAATGCATTTTACTAAATCAAAAATAAAAAAGTAAAATAGGCCACTCTGTAACAGATGTTTATTATGAAATTACTGAGACATGATGTAACTGTCCTGGCAGAGATGAAGACATTCTAAAGAGGTACGTTTGTGTCTCACTTTGACTTTCAAACTATTGAAAAGATGGACACCAAAAATCTAGACTTCCTCAAGGAATCTCATGTTAGTCAGCTTATCAAGAACCAGTGACTGAACTTGACTTGTTGGAGCACAGATAGTGAACCTAAATCAAGTAGAAAAAATATTATGAAAAAGAAAAAAATATGATAGAGACAGTGAATCATATCTATAGTAGAATATAGTAGTCATACTATAGGGACAGTGAAATGATCAGTAGTTATGAGAGATCTGGTGCGGAGTAAGGGGTAGATAAATGTTGTCCAAGAATTTTTATGACAGATAACTATTGGGTATGACAATGTAGTGACGGAAATGTTTTACTATAAGCACTTCAGGGCTCTAGTGCGTAATGCACTACTATAAACTATGAACTCTGGATGATCATGTGGCTTTTAATGATTCATTGACTATAGTACAGTTGTCTTTCTGGTTTCAGTACTGTTGGTGGGACATGCTGTGCGTTTAGGGGTGCGAGGAAAGCACAGTGGTTTATGGAAACTCCTTGTATGTGGAGGTCAATTACTGTGAACCTAAGGCTGTGTGTATGTATACCCATATACAGCTATAACTAACCCTGATTCCCAGCCACAACCTGTTCTCTCATCTGAATTTATTGTATATACTTTCTCATTTAAGGGGTGATACAGTCTTAACAGGATCACAGAAACAGTTTTTTAGATGCAGTATGTGAAGCATGGTTGTGGAGGACTGTACCTAAACCTTTGTGGTGCATGTGACCCCCAACCAGTCTGGTGACCTTAGAAAAACCATTCTATTTCCATCTTTCAAATATCTGATTCAACTGGCTGATCCCTATGGCTTTCTTCCATTTTGTTTCTTAAAATACTTTAGCTGAATGATTAAGAATTTTTCCTAATCATTGAACCATATTAGAATACAATTCCTCCACTGTAATGAATTTCAAGTTATTTTTTTGTTCCTTGAGTAATAAAAATGTTTTAAAATATACAGTCTGTCCAGTATTTTTGTGGGCTTCCCTATGGGGTATATTCTGAGACTCCCTTATCAAGCTCCTTGTAAATGCTTGCAGAACGATTTCTTACACTTATGACTAGAATGATATATGGGAATTCAGGGTTCCCTCTTGAGGTTCTCAGTCTCATTAATACAATAATTTAAGAATGGATTCAAACAGAAACTCAAGGGCAATTTTATTAGGGTTTAAAAGAAAAACCCCCAGGGTAGGCAGGCTGTAAATCTCAGCAACTACAAGGATGAAGAGGATGGAGTAGAAAAGAGGGGGGGAAATCACTCCAATTTAGACTGCATGAAATGGATACGAGAGCATGCATGACTAGTGGGGAAGGCAGGCTGGAGAAAGAGTAGGGAGGCCCACGGTGTGGGTGAGACCCCAAGTGTTGAGGAAAGCATGCTTACAAAAGAGACAGGAAGAAGATGAAGAGAAGCTAAAGACTTCTGAAGCTTTAAAGCTTTGGTCCAGTAAGGTATTGCACTAGGAGCAGGGATTCTGGGAAGGAAAAATATAGTATCTTATTAAAACACCAATTTCTTCCACCCATCTCTTTATTAGGAATCACAGGGAGTCTGCCTGGCTAGGGGTGGTCCTTTGGCTACAGAATTGACCTGGCCCAAATGAAAGTTAGACCTCTATCCAGGCCTAGTATTTTTTTTTTCTTGACAATCAAAGAGTTTTTCTTAATGGCCCTTTATTGCTACTGTAACACAAGTAAAGTTTACTTACAAATCTGTGGCACTTTGCTTCCTGGGATTATGTTGGAGAGAATGTTCAATGGAACCTATCAGAATAGATGAGGACAGTTAATTCATTTTTAACTTACTGCTTCATAAGATACTACTGTGCCCTTTTTATTTGTTTAGTTTAAAATTCTTGTCTTTATGCATATGCTTATGCAGAGCTGTACATTCATAAATACACATTTATGCCTGTGTGTATGTGTGCAATGCATGTAGCAATTAGAGGCCAGCATCAGGCATTTTTATTTCTTGTTTTCAACCTTCACTTTAGAGACTCAGCCTCTCACTGTATTTGGAACACATTGATTTTTCTAGTATGGCTGACCAGTAAACTCCAGCGTTTCCTCTGTCTCCATCTCACTCTCAACTGCCAGCATGGGTATTACATATGGTGACTCCACACTCAGCATTTTACATGAGTGCTAATGATTTGAACTTGGGTCCTCATGCTTGTAAGACAGGCATTTTACAGACAACCATTGTGGCAGCCCATAATGCCATCTACTTACTCATATTTTTAAATACCATAAAATAGCATAGAAAATTATGAGTCTTATTATGGGGTTTTCATATATTATACCATGTTATCTTGTTCTGATTCACCCCCCTACTGTACTTTTCCTTCATTCTTCTCCATTCTTGTCAACTCCTCTATCTCATCCCATAGTCCTCTCTTCTGTTTGCATGTCATATGACACCCTTTATGTTTTTCAAAATACTGGTACATTCTTATAATCCCAGAACAAAAGAGACAGAGACAGGTTTTTGGTAAGTTCAGAGACAGCCAGATACACATAATAGATACCTGTATACTTATCAAAGCTATAAAGCAAAAGCCTGTTTATTTTTTTAAAGGAAAGAGAAAGAAAGGGAGAAAAAGTAAAATAATATAAAGGAATAGATTTCTGCTTGCCACCAAGCTTTTGGCCATCCTATGACTTCGTGGTATTCATCTCAACCATTTAAAGGATAAACCGTCACAAATTTTATAGCTTCTTATAGAAACAATTTTTAAAATAATATTTGCCTATCTCCATTGTAATTGTGTTAACCGATTATTAAAAGAAGAATACATTGCACATTTAAAAGGATTACAGTCATCTACAGCACTGAAGTTAGAGAAACTCCATTGTTTCTATAAGCTTCCTGCATTCTACAGGTGTTAAAGGCATGTCTACCTAGCAAATGCTGCTTTCCATAGAAGGCATGCAATAGTGGAGTCTTCAATAGGCAGAAACCTGGTGCAAAAATATCAACTGTGTATGACTAGTCTGTGTGTATCTGCTGGCCCTCCAGAGGCCAAATTCCCACTCATAGCATCTCTTCCTCCTTAAGTATTTAATTGTTTACCTTTAATATAATAATGGCATTCTTATCAAAACATATTGGTAATCATATGATACTTAGTAGTAAGTATGTATTCACTTTTCAAATTATTGACCATATTTTTTATGTGTTGTTTGTACATCAAGATCCAGGTAAGGTGTGTCCATTAACATAGGCTCTGGGAGCTCGGTGGGTAAAGTATGTGCTGTGCAAGCAGGACCATCTGAGCTCAAATCATCAGATCCCATGTCAAAGATGGATCTGGTAGTACTCTGTACTTCTATGGGAAATGGGAAGATGTAACAGATGAAATCTAGATGCTTATAGGCTATCCAGTCTGCCATATGCAGCAGAGGAACCAGAGACAGTTGTCTCCAACAAGGTGGAAGGTAAGAATGGTCCCAGAGATGGTCTTCAGAATTGTTAAGTATGTACCTGCATTTACATGCAAGAATGTATATGCATGTAATCCACAACCCCCACACATGCATACACACATGCACACACACATACACAAAGACACACACATGCACACACACTCACATATGTGCACACATCCGCTAATTGACTACAAGGTCTAGTAAACCTTTTATGCCACAGGTTCCTTATCTGTTCATTAGATTCCATATAACTTCTCTATAGAAGTGAGTGAGCTTGTTTGTGCTACAGAAAGTCTTGTGGTCTGATATAACTTATGTCATCTCTGTGGCTTCATACATAGCGTGTTCCTTGTGAAACAGGGATTTATAGCTGACAGCTTGAATTGATTCAGCTTGCTTGTCTTCCCCTAGAGAATGGTATAGAAGGTATAGAAGTTTTTCCTTGCAAGCCAGGAAACCTTTCTTGCCTATTGTTGTGTTGACCTCATGGAGCTAGGGTCCTGAAAATTTATGTCCACCAAAACCACCTTAAGCCCATGTGCCTTTGGGGTTCTTATAACTTCAAGGAATAAAATTTACAGACAACAGAACATGATTTTTAGAAAAAGTTTTTATTATAGGGTGTTTACAAGAAAGAAAAGGTGGAGCCTCTGTAGAGCAGCAGGAGTCCTTGGGAATGGGATGCCACTGAACCCCAATGCTGGGAAGCTAATGGGACTCTAGTGGATGCAAGTAGGGAGTGTGTGTGTGTATGTGGGGAGGGAGGGTCTAATTCTCATTTCCAGGTGCTTCTGAGTTTTAGCATGCCCTCAAAAGGACCTCCTGGAAAGGGGTTGTCCTTTAGGAGAAAAGAGATATGGGGAAGCCAGATACCCCTTTCTGGCATCTCTAGCCTCTTGACACGGTGGTTAGTAATGTTAGCACACATTGTTAATTATCACGGAGGCCTATTTTACTAGTGATTACAAAGTGCTGGAACTCATTTTATTTATACATTTCCTATGATGAGCCCTGCTAAATTCATAGGCTACTTTTATTTCTTTTTTTTTTTTTTCTAGAAGCTTCCTGCGCACATGCTCCTGCTTCTGTTTCTAGACACTCATGAGAGATTTTCTCTTCTACCTTTAAAAGAGACCTGCAGTGTTAGGAATATTAACACTTTGCTGTTATGAAATGAAAAGACTGGGCTTCAAGCAAACCCTGTAAATAACATAGGGTGGTGCATAACAGATCTGGGAGCTATGTTTTATCAGCAATAATTTCTGACCTCAACAGGAAAGCATGTGTCACGGGAACTGAAGTGCAGTCTGATACTTAACAGTCCCAAGTTCCTATTCACTCTCCACTCTGTCATATAAATGACTTTAACCCTGAGTCCTGATCTCTCTGCACACACATACACACACACACACACACACACACACACACACGCACGCACACACAACCAAAACCCAAAAGAACACTGTAGTAGGTGTGACATGTATTTGTTACTGAACTATCAAATACCTTAGCATTTAAGAGCATGCATTCTGGCTTGTGATTATTTCATTGAGTGATCCAAGTGAGCGTGCACTCCCATCTATTATGACAATTCATATTTGCATACGGACATAAGATAATGACTGCTGCACACAGACTTCACTGGCTGATGTCTGAACAAAGCCACTCCATTTCCTTGTTGAGTAGAAAGCAAACAAGAAGGGAGCCCTGCAGGAAACAAACTGCCACACTGACAGGTAGAGTAAGCATGGAATCTGAAGAGAAGGGTGGAATTACTGCCTAACCCCAAGCCATTATACAAAGCACTGTGGTTCCTTGTGACCAACCAGCGTCAGAAGCTACACGCTGTTTAGCTTGCATTTCCTCATACAATTTGTCTAAAACAGGAGGGCAGTGCAGAGAATAATAGGTAAGAAAATTCAGTCTCAGACATGGTCGCTACCTGTTTACTCAAAGCCTCAGAAAGATTCTCTTTAGTTTTAATCAACGTCTGTCTAACTCTTCAGAGTTTACGTAACGGGTTACACCTCCGTGGTCTCTGTTCGTAGGATCCTCTTTTCTTCCTTTGGGTAGA
The DNA here is from genome assembly GCF_900095145.1 of Mus pahari. Lineage (NCBI taxonomy): Eukaryota > Metazoa > Chordata > Mammalia > Rodentia > Muridae > Mus > Mus pahari. The sequence goes on along the minus strand of NC_034603.1, from coordinate 15,981,827 downwards.
ATATAAACTGGCTTCACTTGTTAAGAGCTTTATGAAAATACAGTCAATCCTGATCATCTATGAACAACATTAGCAGTAAACACTTAATCTGTCATTCCTTACTGGATGTGGTTTCCCTTGGCTCTCATTTGAGAAAGAATCTTACTATGTGTGTCAGCCGAGCTTGGGGTCTGAATCCGAGTTGCTCCTGCCTCAGCCTTCTCTAAAGTGCTGGGAGTAGAGGTTAGGGCTAATAAATTTGATTCTACTATTGCATTTTGCAGTTGATTTCACAAAGAGCCATTTGAGTTGTTCTTCTAGGTTTTATATATTGCAGATGAACCCTGAAAACCTGACCAATGATATAGCCAGAGAACAACTGAGCTCATACTCATACTCAGGCAGAGCTTTAATACTTAGCCAAATGCACCTTTGTATTTTATGGCACCAAGGCAAAACCATAGCCCTATTTGACAGCTTCTTAGAATGAGGACATTCTATGTGTTCTCAGCAGTAACACTGAAGCTCTGACTTACCTATATTATCAAAGGCAGATAGATAATCAGGAACCAATGTTCTTGGAATGAGATGATGCCAAGCTATTATTGTTGATGTGAGTGACCCTGATTAGGATCTCTGTTGCATTGACTGTATAGAGATATATGGAAATCCACTGCTCATCACCTAGTCCCTTAATCATTGTCTTCCTAAGCATGTCATTGACTGTTTTTCTTTGCTGACAAGTAAGGAGAGGGTGACAGAGTCAACCCTCTCGATTTGAGGCTCAACAGAAATATCAGTGTCTGGTTTTCAGGTCAGGAAGAGTAACATTGCTACCACTATAAATATTGCTAATATCTAACTCATGTTCTATTGTCCAGGCACATGTGAATTTTTTGAGTTTCTGGAGGACTTCATGAGAAAATATTGAAATTCAACTGTGTTACTACTTTCAATGATTGTGTGACTCATTCCATGAATATTGCAAACAGGATTTTATTTAGGGAACTTATTCATCCTGTTACTTAGAATGGCAATGCTAACTATATCTATGTCAACAACAAGTTAGAAGAAAAATGACTCGTATTTCTAGATAACTGTCTTAGTTAGGGTTTTATTGCTGTGAAAAAACATCATGACTACAGAAACTCTTATAAAGGAAAACATTTAATTGGAGCTGGCTTACAGTTTCAGAGGTTTAGTCCATTAATGTCATGGCAGAAAACAAGAGAATGTATAGTCAGACAGATGCTGGAGAAGGAGTTTAGAGTTCTACATCTTGATCCACAGGTAGCAGGGAGAGAAGACATGAGCTTCTGAGACCTCACAGCACAACCCTCTAGTGACACAATTTCTCTAACAAAGTCACGCCTCCTAATAGTGTCACTCCTTATGGGACAAACATTCAAACACCTGAGTCTATAGAGGGCATTCCTATTCAAACTACAACAACAGCGGGAATAGTTCATGTGATAAGGGTGTTGGGTGGATATTTCTTTGCACACTTAGTTTTAAGAGCTGTTCTTCCAGGCTATTGTGATTATTGCCCAAAGACTATCAGTATCTGATCCACTTTATAAAATAGATGTGATAAACATATTTCATTATCAAAAAAGACTGTATAGATCAGTGCCTATTTAGCTCAGGTACCAGAAAACTTCCTGGAATGTCACTATAACATTCTGTACCTTGTCTTCCAGAGTCCTTTTAATTTCACCACCCAATTTAAAAGTCTAACTAGGTAAGAAATAAGGTCTTACTGTATTGGCAAGATATCATGTACCATAGAGTCACTCTTGCTTTTAAACCTGAAAATCCATCAACTATGTTGTTTTGCTATGTCCTAGCAGTCCAATACATATCTAACTAGGAGGCAAGGTCTTTCATATTGCACACACCCCAAATTACCAGTCTAGTTGTATAGTTGATCACGTAGATTCCTAAAGTGTTTTCTGTCTGTTAAGCCCAGTATTGTTTCAATAATCGCATCTGGTACAAGATGTAACCAGTCTACCCATAGTGATGTGGTACAGGGTTTGTTGTCATGGCTACATGGGGTGGTACCAATTCTGAGATGCGTCTAGAACTCTGGACAAAAATATACCCTGTCCTGCCTGGATGCCTTTTCTCCTGCCCATAGGGATCAAGCAGTTCCATTTTCAGTTGTGTTTCTGTGCACTGTTTCTTTTCATTGGCATTGTGACGTTTTGGAGTGTCAGACCTAGAGTTGAGAGATTAGAGATTAAAGAGGTGTGGTTCACATAGCTCTCAGAGCATCCACTAATTGATGCCTCTTGAAGAGTGGAATGTCCTCTGGAGCATGTGTGGCTGCCCATGGGGCAATACCACTTTCCTCTATGAGTAAGTTTCCACCCTGGGAAACACTGGCAATTGAAAGGGTTTTTTTTTTTCTCTTGACATTAATAATCTTATCAACACCCCCAGTATGTGCTTCTCAGTTTATTTTACATGTGACAAAATTAATGCCTTTCCATGGATTTCAGAGATGATGATTTCTGAAACAGACTGGAACTTTTTACTATACTGTGGGGTATCTTGGTCGAGTACTTCATAACAAAAACTCAGAAGTGTGTAATGGATTATGTCTGGTGAGCAAGCTCATGAAATAAACATGTTTCTAAGGAAAGCAGTAATTAGCATGGTCTGGTTACATAGTCCCCTTATCCTATAATTCAGTTATTTGGAGACAGAGGCAGGAAGTTCACAAGTTGAAGATATTTGTAGGCTACAGAGTAAATTCAAAGCCAGCCTGAACAACTTAGAATCTATCTTCAAAGGTTAAGGAAACAGCACAGAGAGAATGGTGGGAGAAGAAGAACAAGGAAAAGAGTTAGAGAAGGAAAAGAAACAAGCAAAGACATCTACAAAAGGGAAAGGGAATATAGAATTGCCTCTTTTGAAGTATTTACTATGTTTGTCAAGATTTGAGATATTTAAGTCCATACATCCTTCATTACCACATAAGACAACTGAGAATCTGTGGGATGGAAGATGTAATTGGTCACACTTTGCACATCTGAGCAGAAATTAGGAGATTATAAAGTCTGAAGAATACTATTAGGAGCAAAGGCTTCACAAAGTCACAGTGAGTCCACGGTGGTTCCCAGCCCTTAATAAAATGGCCACTGAACAGTATGTTTCCAGTGACCATGTGTTGAGTGAATGCACCTCTGACCATGTCCTTACCTGATCTAGGATGGATTACCATTTATTTTTCCTCTGAAGAACCTTAACTATTGCTTAGGTTAGTTGTAACTAAGATAGTAAAGGAGATTTTTTTCAGTGTTATATTTTTATATTTTTCCCACCCTAACATAGACTATCACTCACAGAAGTTGGATACAAGGTAACAAAGATGCATCTAGATGGACTTGAGACAGGGCTCCTCAAGGCAGCCTGTTTAACAGCTTCATGTGTGTCATCATTCTGAAGTTCAGCATTGTTTGCTTTTAGAAGTTGTGTCCCTTGGCTTTGGAAATGCAGGAATAATTGAAGCTGTGACAAGTTGATTATGAGCTTTCTACAAAAACCATGGCCAAGATCCCCTAAATTACTAGGTATCCGCAAGAAGGAATGAAGTGAACTAGGAAAGTTGACTCCTATCATGTAGTTCTTCGACTGCCCCAATATGAGGGCAGGCAGGGTAACATCACACATCTGTTGATGGTGCAGACAAAGTTACCTAGAGTCACTGTAAGCCACAGAAGCAGTTCCATTCCACAAGAGTAGTAAAAGATCCGGACAATGGAGGGAAATGAAATGAAGGCCCATGAGGTCATGAGATCACAAATAGAGTATATGACTACAATGGACAAAAGAAACAAAATCAGTTGAAGAATCCATCATCACAATAGAGAATGACAAATATGTCTGTGGCCACCGCTTCACCATAAATATCTTAATGGATACATATATAGAAAAAATGTCTTAGAAAAATCTGAATGTCTTGATATTTACAAATGCCAAAGAATTTCATGGTAGCAGATGAAGCTATTATACCTATGATCATCCAAAAGTCTGTCAGCTGTATCTAGACTTTTGACACTGGAATATGATGTAATTTGCCAATGTGTCTGGCTACATTCATAGCTATTTTGTTAAAGCATTGTACTCTGTTTCTTAGCTAATCATAGACTTCTGAAAACAACAAAATCCTATTATTAAAGCAGGATGGAAAACATTTTATTTTATGTAGTTTAAAATGGTTGATGACCTGGGGTTTAGCCCAGTGAGAAAAGAGAATCCCAAAGAGAAGGCGCCATAACAAACACACAAAGGAAACTAATGAGAGAAAAACTTCAGAGCCAACGTTTTTTGAACTCTGGTCCTGTGCTTTCCAACCCTAAGCATATCTCCTCCCTTTTGTTCACATAAACTTGAATTCATTCTGTTTCATACTCTCTCCCTCAAGAAAGTATAGACTGAGTTTACAGAAAATGATAAAAATGAAGGCATGGGAGAAAAGGCAGAGAAAATGAAAAGGGCAAAGTGATGTTCACAACAGGAGCAGGGGCATCTAGGTATTTCCAAGAAGTAGCTACTCAGAATTTTCATTTACATCATATCGCTAGATATGTGTAATAAATATTTGTGTCACATGGCAGGCCATTTAAAGTCATTTTTTAAGCTTAACATTGAAAGTCATTCACTTTCTCATCATATCATTTTCAGGATTAATGGGGATGGTATGCTTTGTGTTTAGTTATGCACAGATACTCACCGAATGGTCCTTGGAAAGACTTAACTCATTCACTCAAAGAGTGTGCTCCACACATGTGCACTAGCTAGACTGTAGTATACATCCTAGGGTGGAGTATATGTATTTAAAATACAAGGAACAGTGCTCCTTATACATATAGGACCTATGTTTTAGCATGGAAAACAAAGTAGTAAATGAGAAAATGTTTAATATATCAGAAAGACTTCCCTGAGTTTAAACAGAAAGATGAATGAGAGATATGGTAGGGTTTATGATTTTATATAGGTGTTTATAAGAGCCACACAGGAAAGGTGGGCATCAAGCAAAGATGAAAGTTCTTGAATTTAAAAAGACTGTTCCTCGTTAAAAGCAATACCGGGGTTAAGTTGAAAAGGTTCAGAAGTATTTAGAGGTATGCTGGTGGACTGCAGGTCAGCGTGAAGCAATTATGAGGGGCAGAGTAGGCTGCCGGGAAGGGCTAACTGCTGCCTCATTCCTGATGATCTTGGACATTTTAAAGACTTGGGGAAATGTGAATTTGAACTTGAGAAGCCTATCTAGGGCTAAAGACAAATCTCCCAAATCTGAGAATGTGACAACTCAAGTCAAGGAACTGGAAGTTCAAGAGTATATAGAAAAGCAGCTCAGAACTGGGTAGCAAGGTGTCCTTACATTAGAAACAAGGAAGTTGCAATGGTTTCCTGGAAGTGCCCATGATGGAGTGGCCAGTAGTAACAGATGTTTGTGATATCTTATGTACAAATGAGTAGAATGTATAGAGATGGAGTGATGTTCCTCTATCCTTTGGTGTCATTTGGTCATAGAAAAGAGATAAGCACATACTCTTTACTAAAGAGATATTCATTCATTTTTTTTTCATACCAAAGCAATGTCATCATGGGAAAAATAACTTATCTCTAATACACGATTTCCATTTAAAACAGATGAGCAAATGAATATTGTTGTGTACTAGAAAGATCTTTGCAAGCGTAATACTATAATTACTTTTTGGTAGTGGTGATGTCAGTGACAACTGTTGGTGCTGGTCCCTGTCCTGCTTGCAGTTGTGCTGGTGGGAGTGGTTATGATGGCAAACATAGTCATGGTGCTTGTGGAGGCAACAGTGGTTATAGTAATGGTGCTATTGATGGTGCTAATTGTGTGGTATGTATGCATGCTCAGGTTTGAGATGTTTTAATCACTCAATTCTCAATTCTTTATTGTCGTTTAAGAGGCCTAATTTTGTTTCTAGAGCAAATGGTCTTTGATTTGGTATTACCTTGCTGATCTCTGTTTTGAATATGTCAATATTTCTTTTGTCCTTTTGTAGACATAGAAGAACCCTTTATCCTTGGAACTTGGAAACAGCTACACTGGATCCTGTGTGGAAGTTAAGGAGACGGTTGCTGTGGTGGGGGCCTGAGAACATTATTTCATCCCAATGTTGCTCTGACGTTTGTGTTTAAGATTCAAGAAGAGTAAGAAAGAAAGGTATGGATGTAAACTTTTAACTTCTTAATTTTTAAGGCAAATGTGGTACATTTTAAAGATTTATTTCATTGATTTCTCCCATACTGCCTTTGCTTTTCTGTGTGTCCTTTTCCCAGTTAAGAAATAGCTTTATCTTTATGTAATGTGTTGGGTAGACCAAGGTACTATGAGGGAAACTGAGTGGGGCTGCATTGTTCCAACATGAATCAGATAGGTAAAAGGCAGTATGACAAAGAGGACAGAGAAGTGGGCAGGTGTGAAATAGACAGAAAAGTGAAATTGTTGTAGATGTCTATGCTCTAGAAGACATACGTAAATATATTATTCTGTGTCATAAATAATGTTATTACTATTTATTACTGTTTATTTCCACGTCTATGGAAAGCTGATTATAAAGTTCTCTTTCTTAAATTCCTTGGAAAGACCCAGCATATATATGGCTCTATTGGGGCATTGAATAAAAAGACTCCCATAGCTTTTAAAATCATAAATACCATTATTACAGTAATTAAAGGGTAATCAATGGAGTATGTATGTTTATAAGATATTATGCAAACTTATTTACAATATAAATAATTTTAGATGTATCTAATTGCTCGTCAGTGTGTATATATCACTCTGTATATACAAATCCTTATGTTTGTACATATGGAGTGTGTCAAGGAAGAATAGAGAAAGAAAGAATAACTGGAACATAATTTTTAAGTGTGGTAAATCAGCTTTTACCTTCTGATATTTGCAAAAATGTCTGTAAATTTCATGACAACCATGAGGGATAGAATTTCTGTTCCAGGAAGCCAGAGAGGAGATAAATAGAAAGTTTCCTGAGACTTTTGGATTCAGAGGCCAGAATCTGTTCTGCCTTATTAAAATTGCAGTTTATAGATTCATTTGTATAGAAGAGTGGGGTCACATTTGTCTCTGGGGAAAATGGTTTAACTTGTGCCTATGGCATATCCAGGGGATATTGTAAAGTGTCTTAGAAAAGTCTACTGGTACCTTATTCCCTATTTTTTGAGACATTCTCTCTCTCTCTCTCTCTCTCTCTCTCTCTCTCTCTCTCTCTCTCTCTCTCAAAAGAAGTTGGGGAAAAACAAATCAAAACAATACAGCAACACTTTCTTATGATATGTAGGGTTATGGGAGCTAGGAAGGCATGTTGGCTAGTTGTAGGGCTGGGCTCCTTCTGTGGCTCCATGAAACTCCCTTAGGCCAGGCACTCAGAAGAGATGGAGGCATTGGCCTGGAAAAGATCAAGTTAAGGATAAACACAGCCCTGCAGTCACCTGCATTTCTCCCTGCTGGAGTAAGTGTGGAGCTTCCTTTAGGTTTGTGAGTGAATGCTTTGTTGATGGTGAAGCATATATACTTACTATCTGCTATTTCCAAATGCCAGCAAAGATATGTTAGGACTCTGTTAGTCACATGACTCATATACCTCTCTAAAAAAACAAAATACCTCTGAGAGATGAAGGACTGTGTGAAGTAAGAAATCATGCCTTCATTCTCAGCAGCATCTTCTTTGTTCATAAAAATGTATAGTTCTTTTTTCTTTTCTATCACAGGCTGTGTTTAAAACAATTCAACATTAAATATTAATTAGGAACTCGTTTCTCATTAACATGATTATAAAGACCAAATTAATAATTTAATGATCCAAAAGAAGTCATGCGTAAACACAGTCTTCCATTTTGGAGTCCTTACATGAGCAGAAATATGCTGTGCAGTAGATGTGCGTCTGTCGTTGCAGGTATCTTTGCTCACAAATGGTCTAAAGAGAGGAAAGCTAAAACATTCATTATTGCTTCTCTGAAAGTCCTAGAGAAGTCTCTACATGGGGTTGGGATTTTGATTGAATTCCTATTTTGAGTATGTGTTGATCTTTAATTCAGAATGTCTGTGCTCTGTATGCCAGCCACTTAAAACATAAATTCAGCAAAATTTTGGAGATCTTGGCTATAAAAATATTCTTTGTTTAGATAACAATTGGTAAAGGGAAAATAAACTCTCTTTGTTCACAAAGATGTGAGAAAATTTCTGCTGTGTGATAAATGAATATTGAGGGGATCTATTAAGTTGATCACACATACACATACATGTGTACACACATACATATAAATACATACATATACAGATACATGTATATACACAAATACACAAATGCACATATATATCCATATATACACACATACATACATACACATACACACACACACACACCTATGTGTGTGTGTGTGTGTGTGTGTGTGTGTGTGTGTGTGTGTGCGCGCGCGCATGCACTAAACCAAAATGTCTTTTCCAGGATGATAGAATAGACTGAGATGGTGTGAGCACTATCCATTTACCACAGTGCTGCCTGGATCCCATGGTTTGGCATACTGGAAAGATTCTCAAACTTCTCTTCCTGTGAAGACAGGAAGTATAAATTAGTGGCTATAGGAGCAAAATAATAAAAGGCAAATAATAGTCTGTGTTTGAGCATTAGAAAGGCCATTGAATTCTCCAGAGTCAGTATTTTCTAAAGTGTGTTCCATAAGCTTGTAGCTTCAATGTCATCTCAGCTTGGAACACATATAAATTCTGAGGCCATTCTGGGCTGCAGAATGACACTCTGTAACTTGCATCCCTCTGCAAAGGAGGGAAAGAGAAACTGCCCTCTGAGATAGGTGTTGCCACCCCTGTTTTACTTAGACACAAAGTGACTCCTACAAAAGGAATGTTCCTGTCTAAAAGAAATGCAGGGTCAAAGTGGAACAGAGCCTGAAGGAAAGACCATCCAGAGACTGCCCACCTAGGGATCCGTCTCATCTGTAGACACCAAACTCCATACACTATTGTTGATGCCAAGAAGTGCTTGCTGTCAGGAGCTTGGTATAGCTGTCCCCTGAGAGGCTCTAACAGTGCCTAAAAATAAAGATGCGGATGTTTTCAGTCAACCATTGGGCTGCCAATAGAAGAGTTAGGGGAAAAAACTTAAGGAGATGAAGTGGATGCAATGCCATAAGAAGAACAACATCTTCTGACCAGACCCCCCCAGAGCTCCCAGGGACTGAACCACCAACCTAAGAGTACACATGGAGAGAACCATGGCTCCAGCTGCATATGTAGCAGAGGATTGCCTTAGCTGGCATCAGTGGGAGGGGAGGCCATTGTTCCTGTGGAAGCTTGATGCCCCAGCATAGGGGAATGCTAGGGCGGTGAGGTGGAAATGGGGGGTCACCCTCAGAGAGATGGAGAGGGAGGATGGCAGAGGGGAAACCAGGAAAGGGGACAACATTTGAAATGTACATAAATAAAATAAGGAATAAAAAATTAAAACAGAAAATTAATGTAACAAGTCCCAGTGCACAATGCTTTTCCACACACTAAATTGTAAGGTCATTTCATATGATTTCATTATGGACTAGCTGTCTTCATTCCATATGAGATGTACAGAAGTAGTCCTCTACAAGAGGCTTCCCTAATCCCCAGTTAGGAAGAGTGGCCGTTGAATTAATTATGTATTATATTAGTAGCTTAGGGAAAGTAAAAAGTTGATGGTAAATATCACTCCTGTCCTTGAGGCTCATTGCTTGAGACAACATGGCTCTCAGGTCAATCTTTTATGACCATAGGCCATTGTATAAACACTGTTTCCAGGAATTGTAGCAGAATGAGGGCCAGTATATGCAGAGCCATGGAGTGAGGCTGTACTGACTTCCCTCCAAGCCACCCATCTTCCTACATGTAGAGTAAGCGGTAACACTCCTATAGAAAAGAATACCATGATTCCTTGATGTAAGTATGGGGTCCCTCTGGATTGCTGCTTATAGGTGTGCTATTCACTCCATTTCAACTGATTGCAAAACGTTATTTTCTAAAAAGTGGTATCAATTTCATTGTAAGAATTTGGAAGCTCTGAATGGAGTCGACACATACGGCAAAGAAAAGACAAGGGCATTTAATTAATACATAGGAAATGATTTTGAGAAAAAAAAATTCTGTCATTAAATGGGAATGTTACACTTTATCTATCCAGAGGGACCCAAGGGAGGCTGGAACTCTTTCGCATGTTTAACACATACCAGCAAGGTTAATTGTCTCGGGATATTGAAGAGCTCAGCTCCTTTGTAAACCTCCATCATTTGCCTTGCTGTCATAAACCATTTTTCATGTGACTTCGGAATCCTTCATTATTTTAGCTGGGCTTTTCAAAGTTTTGATTCCCAGGGTATAATTTAAAAACCAGAAAAACTGCAAATGTGTGCAAGCTATCGGAGCATGATATTGACAAATTAATTAGTCTATGCCCAACCTGCTCCCCTGGTACAAAGGCTCCATGTACCTCCAAGAGTATCAAAGGCAAAATGAAAAGCTGACTTTGGGGATAGGTTTTATTATTGTTTCTGCCAGTCATCATTTGGAGAGGGGCTATGGCTGACTCAGAAGAGAGACGTGTGTGTGTGTGTGTGTGTGTGTGTGTGTGTGTGTGTGTGTGTGTGATTTTTTGTAAGTTGATTATGTTGCTTTTGTGTGTATAATTTGTAAATGAGATCATGTTGCAATGTCAAACAACTGGACATGCCTGTTACTTTCCTTTTCTTTCAAGTGAATTGGTACTTAATGATTATATATAAACATACTCTGAGTACATATAATAACCATATAAGAGCCAATTTAAACATGTCATATGAAATTCTAAACAGATGAAGGTAAAGAACTTTACATGGGGTGTAGAGTAATGATCAGCAATTAACATTACTTATGATCATCTAGAGTACCCATGTTTGGTTCTCAGAACCTATATCATGTGGCTCTCAACTCCTTGTAACTCTAGCTCCACAGTATCTGTCACCTGCCTTTTGCTACAAGCACACCTGTGTTCATGTACAAACATGCACACACACAATCAAACACAAAAACAAAATCTTAAAGAACAGGAACCTAGCAGACCAAACTATCTCTGGATGTGTTCAGGAGGCCCTGAAGCCTGTACAGAACCTGTGTTAATATTCTCTAATCCTGTTTCTCAGTGGGCAGAACCATTTTTGCCTTTGCTTTTTTTCCTATTTATTTACTTTTTTTTTAAAATAATGTAAGCAGCTACCATGTTAGGAGGAGTCATGTCCTTTTGACAGTCACTGGAGGAAAGATTGGTGGGTTTCCCCTTGAGCCTGTGCTTTGCTGCCTATCTGTTTACGCCTGCTGAATTTTACTCCAGGCCTTTGAAATTTAACAAAAATGTGTGCTCATGCACATTCAGAATCTTTCACAGATTTAGATCTTATTTACAAGTTAAATCTCTGTCTCCTTGAAACAGCCATTTAAGTTTCCAGCTGCAATTCTATAAAGAGTTGTTTTGTTTCTAAGGAAATACAGACAGGAAATTTCAACTCAGTAAATGTATATCTTATTAATTATGTTAATCAACACTTGTTTATTTCTGGGAAGTTGTGAACAAACATGTATTCATTTCAGACAGAGAATTGATGGCAGACCAAAGTAATAACATCACCAAAGTGAAACACAGATGAGCCAGTATTTTTGTGGTTCCTTATATGAGTATGGGTGAGTAGTTATACATAAGAATGTATATGACTCAAAGATAGTTTGATCACTGAAAGTTCACCTAGCATGTGTGATGACTCACTAAACTTGGAATCCTGAGGATTCCACATAAATTACAGGCAGCTGGACAGGTAATTTGTTTAACTTCATAGAAGGGTCTGTGAATCTGCTAAGTCTCTAGAACTTCCTGAGACTTATGAGTTGTTTGTTCCTGACTCTTAATGAGCCCCCTTGTAGAACTTCCTAAGGTTTAATGAGCCTGCTTTGATAATTTCTTGAGCCTCCTTCTAGGATGCAACATTAAAACTAGTTAAAACTTGGAGGAAATTGCTCCACAATACATGATTTCAGGAAGACTTCAAACCTGACTTATAACTCTTCTGTTGAAGAGGGTTTATTATAATCATGCTGATCAGTCAGCTCTTTATCACAAATGAATGCCAGACATCTCCCTGGTGGGCTTGTACCTCTGATCTCCAGATATCCACTTGCAGATACTGTGCCAAGTATAAGAGTGGCTTCTGTCCTTTGTCATCTAGGAAAGGCTTGACACTCTTGACTCTGACATTTTAAATGTCTTTAAATCTACAATTCTCTAGTCTCTTAAGAAGTTATTCTGTTTCTTGTGGGGTTTCTTATTTATTTCTTTACTTAGATATTTTCTTTATTTGCATTTCAAATGTTAACCTCTTTCCTAGTTCCCTTTCCAAAAATCCCCTATGCCCTCTCCCCTCCTCCTCCTCCCCAACCCACACACTCTCATTCCTGGACCTGGCATTCTCCTATACTGGGATTAGAACCTTCATAGGACCAAGGGCCTCTCCTCCCATTGATGGCCAACTAGGCCATTCTCTGCTATATATGAAGCTAGAGACACGAATCCCAACATTTTTTTTTTTTTTTTGATTGGTAGTTTAGTCCCAGAGAGCTTTGGGGGTACCAGATAGTTCATATTGTTGGTCCTTCTATAGGGCTGCAAACCCTTTCAGCTCCTTGGGTACTTTCTCTAGCTCCTTCATTGAGGACCCTGTGGTCCATCCAATGGATGACTGTGCACATCCACTTCTGTATTTGCCAAGTACTGGTAGCCCTCTTAGAAGACAGCTATATTAGGCTCCTGTCAGCAAAATCTTGTTGGCATCTGCAATAGTGTCTGGATTTGATGGTTATTTATGAGATGGATCCCCAGGTAGGGCAGTCTCTGGATGTTTATTCCTTCAGTCTCTGCTCCAACCTTTGTCTCTATAACTCCTTCCATAGATAATTTCTTCCCCATTCTAAGGAGGAACGAAGCATCCACACTTTGATCTTATCCTTCTTCTTGAATTTCATGTGCTTTGAAAATTGTATCTTGGGTATTCTGAGCTTCTGGGCTAATATCCACTTATCAGTGAGTGCATATCATGTGTGTTCTTTTGTAATTGGGTTACCTCACTCAGGATGATATTTTCTACTTCCATTCATTTGCCTAAGAATTTCATAAATTCATTGTTTTTAATAACTGTGTAGTACTCCATTGTGTAAATGTACCACATTTTCTGTATCCATTCCTCTGTTGAGGAACATCTGGGTTCTTTCCAGCTTCTGGCTATTATAAATAAGGCTGCTATGAACATAGTGGAGTATGTGTCCATATTACAAGTTGGAGTTTTTAAGGAAGGAGTTTTTGTTCCTATGCATTATCATGGTAGAAATCTCTTTCCTCCATTTCTGAGAAGAGAAAAGAAAAGACAGCTAGCCATGGGCAAAACAAAATAGAACAAAACCGTATCAGAGGTGCTATGGCTTGAATGTTATTTGCAGTGGTTCCCCCATTGGCTCATACATTTAAACACTCAGTCCCTAATTGCTGGTGCTGTTTGAGGATGTGGAGGAAGAGGACATATTGCCTTGTAGTAGGAAATAAGTCATGGGGGCAGGCGTTGATTGTTTATAGTCTTACCCCATTTCTCATACATCCTTTGCTTTTTTTTTTTTTTTTTTTTTTTTTTTT
>NC_034603.1:15947577-15968073 GCF_900095145.1 Mus pahari | reverse complement strand
TTTTTTTTTTTTTTTTTTTTTTTTTTTTGTATTTTTGTGTTGTTGTTGTTTTGTATTTGTGTTTTGTGTTTTCATTTGGATGTAATCTCTCAGCTTCCTGATGAGGCATACTGCTGTCCTATGTCCCCTGTCATTAGTCTAAGCCAATATGAACTTTTCCTTCTGTAAATTGTTTTATCCCAGAAAAACAAGTGTATCTAGTATAACAATATTTCCTCACAATTCTTGTCGGAACATTTCTCAGTACAGCTGAGTAAGGAATGTGTGCTTTGGACAACGCTTATTTCCACAGGACCAAGCAGTGCTCAATAGAATTGCTCCACTTATTAGAAGATTCAGAGTTTGAAAGGACCACTCTTATGATCTCTTCTTTTATCTCAGAGGACACATCCCACCAGAGGATGCAACAATGAGGGACCCTCTGGGAAGCAGGAAGAAAAGCCTTCACCAGACACCACAGTTGCTGGCATAGTGATCTACTCGGTTATAAATTACCTACTGTTGGTGTTTTCTAATTAGCACAACAAACAGGGTAAGAGATTATGTAATTCATACAAACCCTACATATAAATATTATGTGATTACTACAAAGATAGATAATCTGGGTGCTGGAGAGATGTCTCAGTGATAAGGAGCACTTGCTGCTCTTTTATAGGACCTGGGTTTGTAGCTCATAACAATCTGTAACTCCAATATCAGGGTAATATACCTTCTTCTGGTCTTCACAGGAACCAGACATGTAAGTGGTATGTAGACATACCTTCAAACAAAACACTGAAATATAAAATAAAAAGATAAAAATTTAAAAGTAGCTACTATGATGGATTCAGTAGTGTCCATCTTATCACAGTCCTTGATGATAGTAAAAAAGACAATTTATTCCCCTATACGGGCACATATAGTCTTTGCAAGACCAAAGGCCTCTCCTCCCAATGATGGCCGAATAGGCCATCTTCTGCTACATATGAAGCTAGAGACACGAGCTCAGGGGGTACTGGTTAGTTCATATTGTTGTTCTTCCTATAGGGTTGCAGACCCCTAGGAACTGTAAAATCATTCTCCCCATGAAAAACCTTTCTGAAATATTTGAGAAGATGTTTCAGATAATGTTATAGAACACAGGGGTCACAACCTGTCTCCCAAGCAAGGACCAATCACCCATCTTAATAAGTCAATTAAAATAATTAAATTAAAAGGAGAAAGCAGCTGGGTGGTGGTGGTGCACGCCTTTAATCCCAGCACTTGGGAGGCAGAGGCAGAGGCAGAGGCAGGCGGATATCTGAGTTCGAGGCCAGCCTGGTCTACAAAGTGAGTTCCAGGATAGGCAGGGCTATACAGAGAAACCCTGTCTCGAAAAACAACAACAACAAAAAAGCTATTCCTTAAAAGGGAAAAGGACACACAGAAAAGCAAAGGCAGTAGGGGATAAATCAATAAAATAAATCTTTTAAATGTACCACATTTGCCTTAAAAATTAAGAAGTTCAAAGTGTACATCCATACCTTTTTTTCTTAATCTTCTTGAATTTTAGACACAAACATCAGAGCAACATTGGGATGAAATAATGTTCTCAGGCCCCCACCACAGCAACCGTCTCCTTAACTTCCACACAGGATCCAGTGTAGCTGTTTCCAAGTTCCAAGGATAAAGGGTTCTTCTATGTCTACAAAAGGACAAAAGAAATATGTGCATATTCAAAACAGAAATCAGCAAGGTCATACCAAACCCTGCCAAAAAAAAAAAAAAAAAAAAGGAGAAAGCAGAAGGTTTCATTCACTGTAGTCCTGTTAGAAAGACAAAGAGGTCTAATGAATGTTGCCATGTCTGTCCTCCAAGTACTGCAGTAAGATTGTAGTTTAACTAGGAGGCCAATGATTTACATATCTAACCAGTCCTAGTCCAGGTGTGGTCCTGTCCGCCATAAACCCATCCTTGTCTGGACTTCAGTCTCACCCTCTATGGGTGATCTGAGAAGTTGCTTAGACCTGGAACTCCCCTTCTGGGAAACAAGCTGCCCTTTTGGCTTAGTGCCTTTGCCTTCCTGCAGCAGGAAGTTCCAGGGGGAATTTCTCTTTCTTTAGAATCTACAGTCAGACACAACTGAGAGACACAAGTACCTCTTTTGAGCACCTTCATTTCTGCTAGGCCAATCCCAGCTCAGCTGGAGGTCTGGAAAATCTGTGGCTAAAATGAGTTCCCAAACTCTAAGAATCTTACATTCTAGCAAAAACTGGAAAAGGTCTCTCAGTCTGGGTACTGGATTAGTATACCTGAGTATTATCTCTAATCAGTAGACAAGTAGAAATATGTCTGAAGAGCAAAAACTGTATAAGAAAATCATAATACAAATAAAAGCCAAATAAAATGTACGATGAGTATCTCAGCAAAATATATGTCTTATTTGGAAAAGTAAATCCATTTGACTCGTAATTTTGATATTCTGAGGGTGTGGCAAATAATAATAATAAAAGTAATAATAATTTTCCTCCTAGTATATTACCTGGCTCTCCAACAAACAATTTGTATCATCATAATAAACTCTCTTTTCTACCTTTAGAATCAGCCTATAAAGCTAACACAAGGAAGTTGACCAAATGTCATAAACCTTGACAATGAAGAAAAGGAAACAGCACATTACTGCAGAATCAGAGGAGAGGAAAGCTAAAGAGAGTCTGAGGCTTAGACAACTTTAAGAAAGGGGCACGTGCAGCAAGATTTTGCTGAAAGGACCCTGATATAGCTATCTCGTGTGAGGCTATTCCAGTGCCTGGCAAATACAGAAGTGGATGCCTACAGTCATCTATAGGATAGAACACAGGGCCCCCAATGGAGGAGCTAGAGAAAGTACCCAAGGACCTGAAGGGGTCTGCAACCCTATAAGTGGAACAACAATATGAACTAACCAGTACCCCCAGAGCTCGTGTCTCTAGCTGCATGTATAGCAGATGGCCCAGTCTGCCGTCATTGGGAAGAGAGGCCCCCTGGTCTTGCAAACTTTATATGCCCCATACAGGGGAAGGCCAGGGCTAAGAAGTGGGAGTGAGTGGCAGGGGAGCAGGGCGGGGGAGGATACAGGGGCCCTTCGGGATAGCATTTGAAATGTAAATGAAGAAAATATCTAATAAAATAAATTAAAAAAAAAAGAAAGGGGCATGTGAACATTTTTCTTTCAAGTGATTGATGTAAGACAAAGAATTCACACACACACACACACACACACACACACACACACACACACACACCACAACTTAAGATGATACCTGTAATTGCAGAACAAAGTAAAGTTTAAAGATGAACCCAATTATGCAAATAAGCTAAGATCTACCATTTAATTGTCACAGATAATGTGTTCTAGTTAAAAACATAAACTACGAGAGTCCTTCAGCAAATAGAAAAGAGCTACTGTGTTAATCACTAGAGTGAGAGTTACAGAATCAGTTAGCTGTACTTAATAATTGAAGAATCTCAGAGAGACAGCTAGACCAATTTGTTAGAAACTGTTTCATTTTTGCTGAATAAATAAATATATTCTCCTAGGGAAAGCATGTAAAAGAATTCCACCCTGATTTCTTGCTAAACTCATTGTTATAATATTACATTGTGAAAGTTTAATGTTTAAAGTACAATCAAGAATATCATACAAACAGATGAAAAGTCTATGTCAAAGCATTGATGCAACTCATTGTTAAATGAGAAAAGTTAGGAAGGCACATACTCTGATAGAAGAATGTTTAAAGGAAAAGGTTGTCAATGAAGGTTTTTTAATAAATTTCGACAAGAGACTAAAATAACAAAACAAAACCACCAACAACAAAGCAATACTGTAGAGCAATAAAACTACAGCTTTGGAATTGCATATTCTGCAGTTTCTGCCTTCAGGTTAGCAAGTAACTTCTCCAGGTCTGAGCTCCAGTGAACTAGTGAAATACAAAGTGAAAGAATGACTTTCGCATAGTCCAACGATCCTTGCATGACTTCATTGAGCAATGTCCAGGCTTAATGCAGGGAGGATAGATTTTTATTCTTTTGGTTGCCAATTTGGGACGTACTTTGCCTCTAAAAGAATTTAAATATATCATGAAGTTTTTCTTGATGCTTGATGGTCTCAACTTCTGTTTTGCTCCCACCTCTGTTTCCATGGCAATCATCAATAACAACAATAAACACATTAAACAAATAGTTATTCAGAGTCTCTTTGTTGCTTCTGAGATCAAGTAGAAAGGAAGCTGTCTGTACATAAGTCTGCTACCTACTAACTCCTCACGATGTTTATCGAATGAATAGTTTAACTTTCAGATGTCATTGGTTGCGTTTGATGCAGAGACAGAAAATTAGAGATGAGAAGGGAAGAGGAGAGACACATCAGCAAATGAATAGCTGCAAGGGAAAAATCTGAAATCTCCTACAAAATTTGTTGATGTGGCAATTTGCAAGTTGTCTGATAAATAGCTCAAAGAAAGTCTTCCTTCTTTGAATGCAGCTACAGTCAGATGGTAAAGAGAATTCATGGGTAAGGACTACTGGCTTGAATGACTCACTGAAGCTGCTGCCTTAAATCTTTTCAGAAGCCTTTTTGTCTTAATGCCAAACCTACTTTTGAATAAAAATAAAAAGGAAGGTTTCCAGAAGGATGTATCCTTCTACTTCTTCCAAATGTCTGGCTAGGAAAACATGGCAGTAGTGATATTTATATTGATCAAAGTTCATCATCCTCTATCTTTGATTTCTGTTACTACAAAGGCCCTATCTTGCAGAGGTTGGAAAATGCAACATACCCTACCCAGGAACTGAGATACATTTTGGCTTACCTTGGTTTTGAGACAGATTGGAGGTTCTGTCTGTAGAAATGAGTTTTAAAATGCCTGCCCAAGCTAGATGTGGTGGTGTGCATCTTTAATCCCAGTGCCTGGGAGGTTAAAGCCAGTAGATCCCTACAAGTTTGAAGCCAACTTCATCTACATGGTGAGTTCTAGGCCAGCCAGGCTACAAAGGAGGAACTTATTTCAAACAACAGCAAACAACAAAATGTCTGTCCAATGAAAAGAAGTTGAATGTCAACTACCTGGCGTGTGTGTGTGTGTGTGTGTGTGTGTGTGTGTGTGTGTGTGTTTTGAAAAAATCAATCTTGCATGTGGAAGCTCCTATTTAATCTACCCAACACAAAGATCTTCATTCAAAGCTGCTTATAATGAAAGTATGGAGAGAATTCATTTATACTCTTTCATAGTAGACTTGGTCACTTTGGCCTATCACTAGCACTTGGTAAAACATTCATTCCTCCCATAAATAATGTAGTAGAGCTTCATGAATATTCATTCCTTGATGTTGACACTTGCTGTTTTCAGAAATTGCAGTGTTATCAAGACGTAGGATTTCATGGCAATAAAGCTATGACTTCTTTGTGGTAAGTTTTGAACTAATGTTTTCTTTAAGACATAAACCCCAGGTTTTTGAGGGGGAGAGTGTGCCATGAGCTTGCTGCTGTTGTAATGAACTTCTTTTGCTTACTTAAAGGTAGAAGATGAATTATTTACTAGGTTTCCTGGGAGACATGAGTTTTGGGTTTGTTTTGTGTGTGTGTGTGTGTGTGTGTGTGTGTGTGTGTGTTTGTGTAAAACAAAAAGGGACATGCTCAAAAGTCATATTTGTAGACCAAATTCAGTTAGCCTAGAGGTTGACAAATTTTGTACTTCAAGTGCTCTTACTAAAAATCAGAGGAAAAAGCTGCATCAGTAGAAGAATGAGTGTGGCTCACACTCACATTCTTCTAAAATAGGGGTTCTGTTCTCTTCTTTGCAATATTCAACAAAATGCAAATCCTGTCTACTTATTTCTGTCCTTACTACATTTTCTTTTGGTCTGCCACAGAAGGTTCTAGACTTGCTTATATCCCTCTTCCTTCAGTCTCTAAGAAAGACCTACAGTCTTCCATATCCATTTAGTTTGGACATTAAGACTCATGAGCAGAAAAAGTAGAGGAGAATGGGAGAAACATCTGCTATTCATGGCCCAAGAGCAAAGGAAATGCTTCTCTTGACTTTATTGGTGTAAATTGAAGTATTAATTTATCAATGGCAACTATATAGGGGAGAAATTGGAAGAATACTACCCCAAATGGAAATGAGGTTATTAATTCATACCCTTTGTAATGCTGAGTAATTGTGTGCAGAACCAAAACAAAACAGAACAGAAGAAAACAAAGGGAGTTTATTTGAAATCACATTTTAACATGTTTATTTAATTAAACTCTTTTAGGATACTGACTTTGTCTCTATTCATGGAAAATGTGGACCATGAAAGAAGGGCTAAAACCCTGAAATTTTTAAGTGGTGTTCATTGAGGACTATATGGGCTAAAAGGAAAAGAAAAAGAGAACACATGGTTTGCCCACAACATATTCTATCTCAGGGCTCACAATCCTATGCATTGACCATTTAAATTAGGGAAGCCACTGGCCACATGTGGCTATTGGACAATCACTTGGAACATTTGTGAGCATCCCAAATGAATATGAAATGTAATCTTATAGTTATGTTAGGGTTTTTAGAATGACAAAAATAACATGAAGCATTGCCACTAATATTGACATATAATTTATATACTTGTAAATATTCATATGTTGAGTTGGTGATGATTTGATATCTTACGTTAACATACTTTGAAAATGTACCCTTTGATTTTATATTTTAATGTGACTTCTAGAATATTAATAATATTTGATTGCATTGCATTACATTTCCATTGGGTAGAACTCCTTTGGAAAACAACTAACGGTTATATGACTTGTTTAAAAGACTGTTGACTCAGTCTGTAGATACCTTGACAAAGTTAGAGAGTCAATGGGTCAGCTTCTTCTCTTCATTTTTCCACCAAAACTACACCACAACGTGTCTTCCTCCCGCCCTGAATGAACTCCTTAATGCAGTGGCTCTCAACCTTCCTGATGCTGCAAGTCTTTTATACAGTTGCTCCTATGTGGTGACCCCCAACCTTAAAAATGTTGTGTTGCTACTTCATAACTGTGATTTTGCTACTGTTATGGGTAATAATGTAAATATCTCGGTTTTCCAAAAGTTTAAGGCGACTCCTGTGAAGGGGTCATTCCACCCCCAAAGGGGTTGCAACCCTAAAGTTGAGAACTTGCTAAAGCTTAGCAAGTGATCTTGGTGGGTTTTTATTATAGAATGAGAAGGGAAATGCAGTAGTCCCCATTTTCCAAATACACTACATGTAATTTGGCACAAAGCCCATGTCAATTTGTATTCATGCCATTTCACTACACCAAGGTTAGTTGTTCAAGGGTCTTGTTCAAATATTTCAGACTAGAGCTCATTAGCCCAGCTTGGAAAGTCTTTCCCATTTGCTGTATGAAATAGAATGGCTCAAACCCAACACAATGTCATATATAAATAACAACATATGGACACTGTTGTTGCAAACTGATTAAAATATTAATTTCTGGTAAACGAGAAAATTCTATTCCCTTTTTTGAGTGTGTGTGAGAATCCCAGTTGTGATTTTTTTTTTTTTAAATGCAGACCTTGGTTTTATATTGCTCTTTAAAAACTGCATTTACATTCTCTTCTGCTATCTCTATGGGGAAAAGTAATTAGAAATCAAGTCTTCAAGAAAATAAGTAAACATTACTCGCATCCTTTAGTGATTAGGACTCTTCTAAACTCCCTCTCTTAAAGGATTGAATGTTTTATTTCCTTATGCCTCCTGCGATTTCTGTATCATGGAGATGGAGGGAAGATTGGAAGGTGACCTTGAACTTGTTTTGTCTTACTTGAAATTTTCATTAAAAACACATCAAAGCACACATCAAAGCATATATCAAGCACTTGACTATTCTTTCATTAATGTCCTGTCCTTTGGTAGCTTTATAGCCATTTATTCAGAAACAGTGTCCATTAGATTTGGGAGACTCCAAGGAAGTGGTCCTCTATACCAGATGCACAGAGAAACCAAAAGGATCTTTCCATATCTGGCTGTCCAGGCCAGGTTTATGAAATCAGCTTATGCAATATGTTCAAAACTATCCAATAGCAACTATCTCCCACAAACAAAGTATGACGGATGTGTGTGCTGCTCTTTTCCATATCTGTGGAGAAACAGTGATTAATCAAGAATAAATTAGTATCAGTCTGAATATGTATATATAATGTGTGCATTTTAGCCAGATAATAATAAAAATATTAATAATCCACCCTTGGTTTTGATTATAGGACAGATGCTGTACCTACTGTTGTATGTATCTCAAGAACTCAAGAAAAAAGAGACTGTTCCCTGTTTTCACATGAAAACCCATCAGGCTGAAGTTAAATAATTTGAGATTTTGTATGCGTGAAACTACTTTATGCCTGATTATTCACTCTTCCCGCCTCCCAACAATTAACTGATACTATGTTTTCAATAAATTGTAATTTATTATTAAGTTATACCTGGATTTTAGAGATATGGTCTAACATCCCTATTAGGAAGTATGCTGTCCATTGTCCGGTGCTTTCAGAATTAGATGCTTCATCTTCATTTCCAATTTGATTGGGTGTAATATTTGAATACTGCCAACTCCTAATTTCAATTTGACAGTCAGATTAGTTACAACTAAGCTGTAGTGCAGACATTCCTTTTTGTTGCTTTGGTTGGTTGGTTGGTTGGTAGGGTTTGTTTTTGTGTTTTTTGTTGGTTTCTTTTGTTTTTGCCACCCCATTCCTCTTCTGTGTAGCCCAAGATGGATACAAGCATTGGCTCCTTACACTTTTAACATTTTTACTAATGGCAATATTGGTGCATGCCACTGCTCCTAGAGAACATAAACATTCTTAGAATTCTTGATTTTCATACTGGCCAATAGGACTTGGTTCTAATACAGGAAAGACTGTGTTCACCTTTAGATACAAATCCACAAAGTAGAAGTCATTACTCATTTTATAGAGGAGGGATTCTTGCCAAGGAGTCTAAATGCTTGACAAGTTTTACCTAAAGCATGCACAAAGACTTGCTACATATAAGATCATATGCTTACCTGAGCAAAAGTTTCAGGATTTCACTGTACAAGATGAATGAGATATATCAAAGTTGTTCAACACGCTGATTTGGCAAAAGTTTTTTTTGTTTTGTTTTGGTTTGGTTTGGTTTTGGTTTTTCGAGACAGGGTTTCTCTGTATAGCCCTGGCTGTCCTGGAACTCACTCTGTAGACCAGGCTGGCCTTGAACTCAGAACTCCACCTGCCTCTGTCTCCCAGGCACTGGGATTAAAGGTGTATACCACCACTGCCTGGATCTTTTTTTTTTTTCTTTTTTAAAGATTTATTTATTTTATTTATGTAAGTACACTGTAGCTGTCTTCAGACACATCAGAAGAGGGCATCAGATCTTATCACAGATTGTTGTGAGCCACCATGTGGTTGCTGAGAATTGAACTCAGGACCTCTGGAAGAGCAGTCAGTGCTCTTAAATGCTAAGCCATCTCTCCAGTCAGCAAAAGAAGTTTAACCTCAGCAACTGATATCTCTGTTTTCTCTAGAAACAACTTGGATCACCATAATAATGATGACTAGACCAGTGGGTACAACTTGTTAACTCTTAAGTAGGTGCTAGTATTAAACTGCTTTTACACACACACATACATACATACATACATACATACATAAACATGCACACACATACCCAAGTATTTTCATATATAAAATAATATGTGTAAACACTAGAAAATACATTTCTTTTTGCTATTCATCCAAGTAAGAAAAATATGCCTCAGGTTATAAACCTTGTCCTAGAAATGCAGTTGAAAATACTCAGAAGAGTGGTGATTCCTAAGCTGTTTCCACTTTTCCTTAGGGCTAATAAGTAGCAGTTCATGTAAATCAACCACTGTCCCAGTAGCTTATCATACTCACCCTATTTCATTTTGATGTATTTCCAACACCTCATGCATTTCACAAAGATTGTGATATAGATTAAGCCAAGGGAAATGCAGACTTTTCTACTTAATACATAGGTCTATTAATCAAATCTGTAGTACACAAATCAATAATCATTCCTCAGTTTGCCTGTCTTCATTGTTAGGGACATGTTTCGCCTGTTCCTTACCTCAACGAAGACATTCAAATCTTTCCTTAATCATGCTACAGTACAGTGGATTTGGGACATGGAAATGTTTTTATTAAGAATCTATTAAAATTAACTATAATTAGTCTAGCAGTTAAATCTTTTAATGGCTTTTTTGGCTGTTTAACTTGTCACATTTGATAACACATACAGATTAATTCCAATTTTTTAGTATCTGAATCTTGTCATTTCGAAATATTGTGACACTAAAATTTTCATTTCTTGATTTATGCCCAAATTTTGAAATAAGGTGGTACGAAAATGTTATCTTTTAACTTTATGTTCACTGAGCTTAAAATAATGTGAGTCATCTAAATGACTATTCTTCAAGGAGTATATGATATCAAATTTGCATGTTTAACCAATACCCTCCCAACAATATATATCTGCTGTTACTATTTCAGCAGGTCCATTGTTCAGTTGACTCTGGATTCTTTGAGGGTTACAGGTAGGCATATCTTTGTTCATACTTGGCTTTTTACAGAACTTAACAGACTGCTCAAGTTTGGCTTATGAGTCTACACACTGGGAAAAAAGACTGTGGGGGTGAGGGCTAGATGTTCAGATACTAAATCTCATTAATGGAGTCAAGCTGACTCCATCACTGCCTTGTTGTACAACAGTATAATACATTTCTCTCTCTGATGCCTGAAATTCCTCCTTTCTCTTAACTTATGTGGATCCATTGTAGTCCTAGACGCCCTTTGGCTTCTCGCTTTAGAGGAAAACTTACTTTTGATGGAGTCTAATTGGACAGAGAAAGAGGCTTCACTTGCTTCTCTTTCCATCTCACCAATGAAGAAATAGATGGCATGGTCATAGTGAGGTCGTGACCATTTAGAAAAATTCTGAATAGCTCTGTATCAGGGGCTGAATGATGTGTCATGGGGCTGCAAAGAGCAGTGAACTATAGCTACATATAGTTCTAATGAAGTGAGGAGACAGAGCCAGTAGGAAAAGAGGCATGGTTTTACTCCAAGTTCCAGCTTACATACCACACTCAGTCAGCCCAACTAGAAATGACAAACATAGGCCATCTAAAATATACACGGAAGGAGTCCATAAGAGAGCAATGGAAGACACTCTGATCTAATTGCTAGTTATGAATTTATTTACCAAACACTTGTGGGACAAGAAAGCATTTTTGAAACACATCCTGAGAACCTCACACATCAGCATGTTGGAAAGGACTCCCCAGAGACCCAAGATCCGGCTGCAGATCATCGCAATCTGCAGCCATTCTGGAACTCACAAAATTCATAGACAGGAGCCACACACTTTTCTACTTTCACTGCTTTTCAAAGTAGACTTCTTCCCATCGTGCCTCGGAGAAGCCGCGTGCTGTTATTGAGAAACAGCCTCTGTTCTATTTTCTAAACTTTCATTAGCTCATGTGACCAGCACCAGATAGAAGACCTCTCCTCTACTATCACAGAAATGATGCTTTCTGTTCAGCCAGTTTTTCAGTGTTCTGTTTTGTTAAAATTATTTAGTTATTGTGATTTGAACACCACACATACACACAGAGAGACTCCACACACATGTGAATGACAGAGAATAACTTGAAGGAGTCATTTTTCTCTTTTTACAATTTGGATCCTGGGGTTCAATCTCAGACCATTATGCTTGGTGGCAAGCATTCTTACCCTCTAATCTGTTGCTCTGGACTACAGTGCCCCTTGTAAGAGCAAACACAATGATCTAAGAGCTTTTTAAATATGCCACATGCTATATGTATAAAACTTTATGGTTGTTATTCATCAGAATACAGGCAAAAGTAAAAGTTATGAATCTATCTGAAAGAACAAAAATATGTGGGCGTCAGAGTGTTTTGATACTTTGAATATCTACTGAAGAGTTGAAATGATTTAAACTTTAAGTAGATGATGATTAATTTTTAATTACCAGTTCTTTGAGATTAGACTCCGACAAATGAAAAAATGCCTGCAAAATTTCAACTGCTACATATATTATATATTAATTACCCATATCTCTCAGTTACCCATTTCTTTAAAAGCTATCATGTCTTTGACTTCAAAAGAGGTTATCTTGAAGTTTTCTAAACTGTAATACGGAATTGCTTTGCATGTTTAAACACCATATAGGATATGCTTTATAGGATTTATTATGTCTGGTAATGATAGAAAGAATTTACATAATATGTAAAATTCAGAAAACACAGAAAGTGTATTGTAGAATTCTATAATAATTTCATTACTCCAGGGGAGTCACTATATGTTTATAAGTAGAAAATCAAATTTTTTCACATATAAAATTAGAATGTGCTATTGTAATGCTTTCATTTAAAGTTATTTTCCATTATTTCAATGATTTCATAAGAATACTTTAATTTGCTTTAACAAATCTTCTATTCCTAAATATGTAAGTCTTTAGGAAGTGTCTTTGATTATCAAGAAATATGACAATTTTCCTAAGTATCCGTGGAAATCTGAGAGAATAAGAAATTGTATTTTTCCCAAAGACATTAGTTCCTCAACAAATCAGTTCAAGTACATAATCTCATTGGTTTGAATCACTACCTCAAAGATGTTTAAAGCAGAGCAGACATAATTTTAAATCTTTAACTCAGATTTCCGCAAGTGCTTCATATTAAGATACAATAATTATACAATAAATAAGATTATCTCAGAGATAAATGCATTGTCAACTGGAACTAATTTTTTAGAAGATTCTAATATGGAGCTAAGTGGAAGATAAATCTATTTTTTAACAGGGATATATGGGCACACAGATAAAGATCCATTCCAGAGTCAATCTTATATATACTAATTTGAAATTCTTAAATAATTAATCTCTCTGATTTTCCTATTAAAAAGCCTCTAGTTCTTATTCTTTATTCCCTCTATTCATTTATTAAAGTAATAAAGTGAAAATGTCACAGAATCACATTTATGTGAAAATATTTTTATAGCCTCAAAGATGTGTCTCCAATAAGCATCTAAATCAACAGCCATAACAAATTAAATCCAATTACTTTTGTGTTCAGATACTAACAGAGCTTTGTTCTGTGTACTTTCTTTAGCTTTATTTCTCAAGACAAAATAGTCTTTAAGACTTATGGAAAATGTTGACCATTATTCTTAGTTATAGCATTTATTCTTAAGCAGCAATCATGCCCTTGGCTCTTGTTTAGTGTTATGCTTGATTTAATGATTCTTTCTTCATCTCTTGGTGTGTGTCCAGTGACATTTATGTCATTAGCTTATCATTTGGAGCCATCCCACCTGGTGATGCCCAATTCTTTCCTTCCAGTTCTTTCCTATTCCTGCTATTTGCCTGCTATTTACCTCAATTCCATCCCTTGGGCCAGAGCCCAAATAGCCAAGTAGTAAATATTTTAGGATTCATAAGTCACAAACTACCACTTTCCTCTTATATGTAAGAGTAACTGTAAACTCTACCTAAACAATTGGTTGTAGCTGTGTCTCAGTGAAACTTTATTTAGAGAAACTTAAAGAAGATTGGATTACCTACACACTCTTTCTCAACTTTTGACATGATCTGTTTCATTGTTATGTCTTTTTTACATTTATTTACGAATATATCTCTCTATCTGGGTATCTGTGGAGGATATTTGAATCTGATGGGAATCAGATACACAATTATGTCCGTTTCGTTCTAAAGTTCTGTCTGCCTTGTCAGAGAAGAGAGGAAGTAACTTGACGATGAATGCAAAGTAGTCAGTATTTACTTTTGTGTCACAGAAGGTTGTTTTCCAGCTAAGTGAATCCAGTTTGCACTCAAGCAAGCATTCATAACATGGACAATGACAAAACAGGGTGAGGGTACTTAAGACCTAAGAAGAGTGGTACTCACAAATCTTAATGTTATCCTTCCTAAGGTTTCTACCACACGAGGCCTTGTAGGATGAACAATATTTAAACCACTCCAGACCTTAATTTTGGACTGAAATTGTGTTTCAATCCTATGGACAAATAATTGTCATCCGGTTTGAATGTCTTAGTTTTCCTGACTATGCCATCCATCCTATCCCTAAATTGCACAGTGAACTTATAAAAATATCATTTTCCTTTTTTCTGTATGAGCTTGATTCCATTGTCTACATCACAGTCTAATCCTGAAACCACATTTGGCCAAAATGCAACCAATTAGTATGCATTTTGGGTCATTCACTACTACATTCTTTTCTGGAATATATTCAAGTTCCAATTTGCCTCATCACAGCTTCTCTAGCAAACAACACACTGCAAAACATACACGCTAACAATGAGTGATTGACTGAGGAGGGTTGGAGGAATGGAGCTAAGAGAATCAAGCCAAGGAAAGAAGGGTGCAAAGCAGAAAAGATGCAAGAGCTGACAGCATCATGAGTGGATGATGGATGGCCCCCTGTCTTGGTGAACACCCTGCTTGTATGTCTGGACTTCTTTGGAATTTTCTGGTTTTTATTTTCTCTTCAGCTTGGCTTATCTTAGAATCTTCTTAGCAGCTCAGCTTCACTAAGATTGCCTGCCTCTCAGCAGCTTGGCTTGTTTAATCTTGAAGGAGGGTCCTAGTGAATCTGGTCAGATTTAGGAACTTCCTGAAGCTATTTTGAGTGGTTTGTATTTCTTCCTACAAATCTTTCCCACAGGATGGCATGTTTCAACCTCTGAGGAAAATGTATGCAAGATCACCTGTTATTGGCAGTTGAGTTTGTGGGTTACAGAATATATAATTATGGTGGTGGCTGTACCTTGGCACTGAGCAAGTGGCTAATGGCTAGTGAGGCAAGTAGAGCTGAGACCATCTGAGGCAGAGCATAAAGTATTCCCAATAAGCCACAGGGGCTCCAGAATAGTTTATTATTGCACCAATCACCACAGTTTGTTAGATCAGACTTTCTTTCTCCTTGGTTTCAGCAGAGTACAATCATCTTCTCACGTCCTACCAGAGTCCCAAAGGGGCAGTGGGAACTTCCCGCCCCTGGTTCTCCTTCACCCTGTCCATGAGGATTATCCAGAATTTGAGTTTATTCTTTGAATTGATGTCCCCTTCCATCTTAGTAGATAGGATCGCTTTACTCTCTCCCCCATGGTTCTGTACCTGTAGGACATGATTTACTCTTACATCTAAACATTAGCTCAAGGCATATTGAAAACACTCTGCCTCCCTGGTTCCAGGCAGGCTATCAGCAGTAATTCCCCTCTAAAATCTTTAAAACTGACCAGGTTCTATGGTCTTGACAAGCAGCCACCCTGAGAGAGACTGGGGGCAGAGGTTTATCATCATATCAGCATCCAATTGTCTTACTTTTGAGTTAAAATCATTCCTTCTCCTCCAGCTCAGAAGCCCCCTTTTCTGAGCTTTTCCAGTTAGGGATTGGGATGGGAACTCAACCCAGTTTTTATAGACTCTTCCTGTCTTAACGTAGTTGGCAGAGACTCTTCAAATTAGAAGCCAAGTGTTTTGTCCTCGCTGTCCCTGCTCCATTCTCCCTCTCTCCCTCCTTCCTTCTGTCTCCTCCCCTCCTTGCCTTCCTTGCCTCCTCCCTCTCTAGGGCTGTGGTTAGACATCACTCCACAAGTTCTCAGAAAATATGAATGTATTTATGGGTTTTCTATCTACCAATCCTATTAAAGAAAGAAGTAATGCACAGGCAACATTGGCAGGAAAAACAGCTGATGGAATGGCTGATGGACAGCTTCCTTCCTCTCTTTCTCCCTTCCCATACCTTACCCCCATTTTCACTTTGCAGATTCATGGTACAAATTCTGCTTTCTGATGGATACTTCGTTCTTCCTGCTGGAGGAGGGATCCTGCGGAAGTTAAGGGCAGTAATTGCTAGGGTTTTGCAATAGCAGGGTACCTTGGAGGATTGAGGGGACTAAGGAATGAGGCAGAGATCACATCACACAAGAGATTTACTGGTGGGAGGGCAAAGGCTGCCTCTGAGTAGGGATGAGAGAGAGAGAGAGAGAGAGAGAGAGAGAGAGAGAGAGAGAGAGAGAGCCATGACAGCAAGGACATTTTAAAGGGCACCCATGTAGCATTTGGCAGCTACATGGGTCTCAATAAAGGTTTCTGGCATTTAGTAGCTGAAGTTTGTCTGGGACAGGAGGTTTGACCTGGTTCCTAACAATAATAGTTAAGATGCACAAACTGACAAGTGAAGACCATAAGCAAAAATAGTGTTAAAAAAGCAGGTCAGGGATGTGGCTCTGTAGAATCCCCTCTCAAGTATCCAGTACCTTGGCAATGACCTTACCAAGAGCTATTCTGTCCTGAAGATCCAAGCAGAAACCACACATGACTTCTTGTTTGAGACAAGCAGCATCAGTCTCCATTGTGATAAGTCTTTTCTCTACCTAGAACTTGTTTCGTTTGAGGTGCAGCATTGTAAAAAAAAAAAAAGTTACTTATGCACCCTTTGGCTGAAATTTACTCCCTCTGCATGAGATCATGTGATCAGACTTCTTTCTGGGATTTGAATCTACCCCTGCTACTATAGAAGAAATAATACCCATACACTTCATTGGTGAACTTTGTGTGTCTTGAACAGCAGGAAAGCAGAGCAGGTACAGCCTAGTATAATGGCCGAGGCAATTGCTTGCAGTCTGTTGCAGCTTAGAATTTAAATAGTCATGTAGTCACCAGCAAATGTAAATATGTGCATTTGGGACTCAGAATGGGAGCCAAGGGTCACTTGGGGACTTGAGGCTCCATTTTCCTCCTGGAATAAATATTGGCATTCACATTGGCAGCACTGAAAATTCTATCAGTGTTTGGACTGGTTGCTCAGTCCCCATTCCATAAACTGTCAATACCTGCTCGTTCCCCTTCTTTTCTAGCTACCTTTTCAGCCTTGCTCCTCACACCCATCCTTGTAGCTCCCTTTAGAACCTTGTGTCACCATCACCATTTTAAAAAAACAAAAACAAACAAACAAACAAACAAAAAACCAAAAAACTGAGGGACCCAGGCTTTCTCCTCCCTGCTCCTCCTGCCTATGCAGGAAATACTCAAAGAAGGCAGACATGGAAATGCATCCCATTTATATGCATTTGGTATTTGGGGCTAGCATAGAATATGAATGGGATTTTTTTTTCCCCAAGTCAATGTTGAATTCAAATGTCAGTCATTTGTAAAGGGTACATTTTAACGCATTCCATTTTCTGCTCTTTTCAATGTCAAATCAAATACACTGGCTTCTGGGAAAGTGTACCATGAATAAGACACTATGAATGCATTTCCTGGGAAACAAAGACAAATAATGTGGCTACTGGGTTCAAAACTATTGAAATTGCATATGTAGGGATTTATAAGCAAATGAGAAAGATTTTAATGATTACTGAAGAAGTCATCTTACTCCGTTGCCTAATTTGGAAAATTAACTTCCTACTGGTTTCTTTCCTTTTTAGGGGGAAGTTGTGCTAACTAATGAAATATTCTACCCCTCCCCTCTCTCCTTTCTCCCTCCCTTCCCCCGTGTCCTTCTCTGTTTCTTTCTCCTTCTCTGGCTCTTTCCTTTCCTCTCCTTTTCTATCTATCTTTTGTGGGAATATGTGTACCATGTGTGTACATGCACCAGTACATGTGTGGACGTGTGTGCAGAAACTAGAGGACAACCTCAGATGTCACTTCTCAAGAGGGCCACTCATCTTCTTCTTTACTTTTTACTTATTTACTTTTTAAAACTATTGTTTGTGACTGCAGGCTTACCAAGCCATCTCATCAAGCCACTCACTTTTTTCTCTTACTGCTTTTGGTGCCAAGTATGTCTTGCAAAAATTTAGTGCCAGGTGTTTTCAGAAGAAGAAAAAATCATAGTTGTATGCACAGAGATACATTTTCAGAGTTTGTAGGCAATAACAAAAGAGTTGGGAACAAATATATATATGACAAGACAGGGTTTCAGTTCCTCCCTTACTTACCTTCCTGTGAAAATGGTTTCATAATTGTTAAAAAAAAAAATCTGGCTTTTCCTCCTCCCTTTTTAGGATCATTGGCTCTGTAATTCCATTGGCCTTATATATTAATATGTATATACCTCTTTTGTATTAAGTCTTCAGTAAATGAACAGTGCCCTGATGTGCTTTTAAGATCTAATTGCATTGCTGAGAGATGTCTTAATGGGTGAAGGCCCTTGTTGCCAAGCCTGACAGCCTGGGTTAGATCCCTTGGATCTACATAGTGGAAAGAGAACCTAATCCTATGGCTTATCCTCTGACATCCATACATGCACTGTGGTATGCATGTACATGCACATACATCCACTGACACACAAATAAGTAAGTAGATGCAAAGTTTTTAATAGCTAGTTATAGCTTTGGAGGTATTCAAAGAAACCATTTATGGCGGATTTCAGTGCCTACATGTAAGATGTCTTTGGGGAGGCATAGTTAACCTCCAGACAACTTTGAGCATAGGTCTGTCATTTCAATCTTCCTGAGGTGAACAAAAGCTTATGACATGTATGTCTCCTGATTTGTGGAATAAAACCTGTGTATGGTTTGGGGAAAGGAGTTTTAGACAGTGTTGGACTATCTCTGCACTGACATACATTATTCAAGCCCTTTCCACTGAAAAATGAATTCAGTCCCTCCTGCAGAAGAGCTGTTCTTCAATGCCATTGTGCACTTCTCCTGCACTTATAAACCCACATAGGGAAGACAATTACACCCCAGTGAGCCAGCAGTTTTAAAGCTTTCTCAAGTAGGCTACGCTCTCTGACTCTTCCTTCTGACTTTTCTATTTCACTATTTTTCCACTTTCTGATTTCTTCTCTTTAATGCTGAGGCCTGGCCCCTTCTCCAACTGAGCATCCCCGAGATGCTTGGTTCTGGGAGACGAGGCTCCTGCTTGCTGACTTTTTTTCTCCAGGCACCTCTTGGCTTTATCCTCAAGTTTCTTTTTGGAAGAATGTTCCATGGCTTCTCTTTGTCAGCTGATAATACCTCTGCACCCTGCTGGTGCTGTCTCTGGCATTACCCAGCATTCTCAGCCATGTCTTTTAATCTTGGCTTCAAATTGCCGG
Organism: Mus pahari; assembly: GCF_900095145.1. NCBI lineage: Eukaryota > Metazoa > Chordata > Mammalia > Rodentia > Muridae > Mus > Mus pahari. The sequence continues at coordinate 15,948,962 of NC_034603.1, read as the reverse complement.
TCATTTGCAGTTCTGTATTTATGTGGTTACTTGTTCAGAGATTTTATTCTGCACTGTATAAAAACCCTCCATGGAGACAAGGCTGTGACTTTTTAAATTGGATTTCCAAGCTTCAGCATCAGAGTTTCATACATGGCATATCTCAGCTCTGTGGCACGGGTGGGTAGATGGTCCAACTCTCCTTGCACCTAAGGACGCTATATAGTGCTGTGTTTATTCCAAAGCATGGATTTGAGAAAGTCCAATATTCATGACTTTGAGCAGGTGGCTTAAGTTGGCTATGTCTCAAAGACATGTAAAGCATTCACCATCAGACCATTTTGTGATAGGACTATGATAATCTGATTAAATCATGTAATGGAATACCTAGCACATAGGGGTTAGCAGGTAAATGATAGAAAAAATAGTAACACCACTTTTCAATGACTAACATAGTATACAGAAACACAGTATTCAATTTGTAACATATTTCGTTTTCCTGTGATCAGATTGAACAAGTAAAAATGTTTACTAACCCCTATGTGGATGTTGAATATAATTGTCTTGGTCTGTGACTTAAATCATGACTTTACTATTGAAGAATAAATATAGGAACTTGTTTCTGTCCAACGTAGCAGTTTAAACTTACTGAAGTAGTGCCGTGTCACCTAAAAGGCTCACAAGATGTGTTTTATGATTTAAAGTTAAGGAAAGTTATTTTGTCCCCTGTGAGCTATTAGGAACAAACAATGCTATTTGATTCCACATGCTTCCTCATAATCCTTGAGCAAACTTCACTCTCCCCATTCAACAGATAAGAAAAGCAGGCTGGGCCTGATTAAGTGAGCTGCCAATTCAGTTAAGCAGAGATTTATTGAGCANCTTCACTATGCCAGGTGCTCAGAGAGATAGAGAAAGGTTCAGGCTCTCCAGAAAGCAGGGTCAGCAAGGAAGGCTGCAGTCCTGCAGTCTTGTAGTCACCCCTCTAAAGCGATCTGGGGTCTTTCCCACCCCATTTGCAAGCCTTGGGGTGGACAGTATGTTTGCCAAGGAAGGGAAATCAGGACATTGGGCCCTGAAATAGGAATCAAAGCAACCTGACAAGAAACATCTGATCTCCCAGCCTATGAAAGAAACTCAAGAGCATGAAAAGATGCCTGAAACCCTGAGGCCTCCCCACTTTCTCACTGTCACAGCATTAAAACTAATTGCCCCCAGGATCCTCGATTATCTGTGACCCAGCTGCTGCTGTGAACATTTGACAAATGAATAGGATTCTCTAAAGGGGGGTTGTTTACAGAAAATGGCCCAAGCACCACAGTCATCCCTGGCCTACTTACCATACTCCAGTAGCTCCTGATGGCCCCTGCTACTCTGTTCCTGGTGAGTGGCTTAGACATTCCCTT
>NC_034603.1:15871259-15947566 GCF_900095145.1 Mus pahari | reverse complement strand
TTGACAGGAGCCAGGGTTCCAGGAGACATGAGAGAACTCCTTCCATCCCACATAGGTCAATTATCACCACTGGGTCCCAGGGTTCAACATCTAGCCTCAACTTGAAAGCTGTTTGTGCATAGCCCAATGCCCCACAGTAGACAGCAATATAGGAAGACACCTGACATTCACCTATTGTTTCTCCATGAACACATATACAAATCCATGCATACCTCCATAAATTTACATGCACATGAAGATGTACATGAATATATACTATAAATATGCCAGTAAGAAGAGGAGGTGGCTGTAGAGATAGAGGTTTGGTCTAACATATTTTCCTTCTATGTGATGTCCACTATGGATTTGATTTCAAGTAAAATAAAGTGCGGTAGAGAGCTTTGGGTGATGATACAATATAATTTGACTGATTTTAAATATTTCACAAATCTAAAGCTGCACCTAAGTGCTATTACTGTAGAATTTGGGGTTTTCTCTCTTGAGTTCTTGGTTTCTTTTATTTATTTATTTATCCATTTATTTATTTATTTATTTCACTGTACATCCCATTCACTGCCCCTCTCCACATCACTCTTCCCACAATGCTTCTTCCATCCCCCTTCCCTTCTTCTCTGAAAGGATAGGGTTTTCCTGGTCATCCCCCTACCCTGGCACATCAAGTCTCTGCAGGGCTAGGCACATCCTCTCCTACTGAGGCCAGACAAGTTAGCCCAGTTAGAAGAACATATTCTACAGAGAGGCAACAGCTTTTGGGATAGTCTCTGTTCCAGTTGTTTGGAACCCATATGAAGACCAAGCTACACATCTGCTACTCATGTGTGTGGAAACCTTAAGTCCAGCCTGTGTATGCTGGTTCAGTCTCTGAGAGTCTCAAGAGTATAGGTTAGTTGATTCTCTTGGTCTTCCTGTGGCGTTCCTATCCCCTTTGGGGCCTTGTAATCCTTACCCCAACTTCTCCATAAGATTCCCCAGGCTCCATCCATTGTTTGGCTGTGGATGTTCCCCTGAGTTAACTGCTGGATGGAGTCTCTCAGAAGACAGCCATGCAAGTCATTAATAGTGTCAGGGATTGGTGCTTGCCCATAGGATGGATCTCAAGTTGGGCCTGTTATTGGTTAACCATCCAAGACCCTGAATTTTTCCTATACATATACCCAAAAGATACTCCACCATACCACAAGGACACTTGCTCAACCAAGTTCATAGCAGCTTTATTCATAATTACCAGAAACTAGAAACAACCCTGAGGTCCCTTGACCCAAGAATGGATAGAAGAAAATCTGGTACATCTACACAATTGAATACTATGCAGTTATTAAAAACAAAGGCATCATGAGTTTTGCAAACAAGTGGAGTTCTTCATCTCTTTAATAAAATAATTTTTTAAATGGGTAGTAGGAAGCTTATGCCAGTTAGATTTACTTTTACTCAACTTGACACAGCTAGAGTCCATCCAGGAAGCAGGAACTCTAATTGAGGAGTAGTCTCTATCAGGTTGTCTTGTATGCAAATCTGTGAGGGCTTTTTCATGAATAATGATTGATATGAGAGGGATAGATTGAGGTGGGAAGTGCCACCTTGAGCAGGTGCTCCTGGGTAGTACAAGAAGGCAAACTGAGCAAACCACAATGAGAAGCCCATAAGCAGCATCCCTGCACATGAGCAGCATCCCTGCACATGAGCAGCATCCCTGCACATGAGCAGCATCCCTGCACATAAGCAGCATCCCTGCACATAAGCAGCATCCCTGCACATGAGCAGCATCCCTGCACATGAGCAGCATCCCTGCACATAAGCAGCATCCCTGCACATGAGCAGCATCCCTGCACATGAGCAGCATCCCTGCACATGAGCAGCATCCCTGCACATAAGCAGCATCCCTGCATGGCTCTTCATCAGTTTATGTGGTAGCTTCCCTCAGTGATGGACAGTGAACAGTACATGTAAGCCAGAGAAGCCTTTTCTTCCCAAGTTGCTTTTAGTTATTGTTTTTATCACAATAGTAGAAGCAAACTAGGGCAAAAGTCGAAGGAAAGTTTTAATGGTTTGAGTAAAAACTACCAGAGCAGATAAGCTATAAGTGTCAGAAGTTGCTGGGAAGAAGGAGATGAGGAAGAGAAACAGAGGAAGACATTATTTTTAGCCTAGGGCCCAAGAAAGCAGTGGAGGTTGGCAAGTAACTGTATGGTGCACAGTCAACTGCATGGCAGAAGGAGGGGTGGGGAGCTTCAAAGATGACAGGACAAAACTAAAGCATCAGGGAATGAATATCCAGTCTTTGGTCCATATCTGCAAGAAAAAGATAGAAGGAAAGCATGGCTGACCATAGCATGTGTTCAAAAAAAAAAAAAATTACCGTGTAGACTCAGGAACAATTGGTGGAAGTGTTTCCCAGGGAGTAACTGCTTTTGAGATAGCCACTAGTACCAAGTCTCATTCACATCCTCTTCTTTAACTTCAACTACTCAGGTGACCTGGGAGTTACTGCTTGTTGTTCCTTTCCTCTGTTATGCCAACATAGGACCAGGTAAAACAAATTAGAGGGTGAGATACAGAAGTGGCCATTAAATCAAGAAAGAAGGTCATTAACACAGGGCGAACCCTTCCCCTCACCCTCTTGCCCTAGCTGAAATCCAGGTTGTAATTACATGCCATCACCCACACAGCCTTATGTGTCTTTTTCAAGAAAAGGAATGGCTGCTTTTCCACAGTTCTTCACGCATGCCTTCCCTTTGTCAGGTCTGTATTTAGTCTTTGAAAGTGAATGGGCATTTTACATTGCTGCTGGATACTACTTCCAAGCTCTATTGGGTCATTGTCCTGGTTAAGTGCTTTGTCATCTTGATACAAGTTAGTTATCCAGGAAAAGAACCTCAGTTGAGAAAATGCCTCCATCAGACTGGTCTGTAGGGAAGTCTATAGGACATTGTCTTCATTAATGATTCATTTTGGAGGGCCCAGCCCACTCTGGGCAATGACATCCCTGGGTGTGTGATCCTGGATGGTATTAAAATAAATAAGTAAGTAAGTAGATAGATAGATAGATAGATAGATAGATAGATAGATAGATAGATAGATAGATAGATAGATAAACAAATAAATAAGGCTGGATGGTATATAAATGAATGAATGAATGAATGAATGAATAAATAAATAAATAAATAAATAAATAAATAAATAAATAAATAAATAAACAATTAAATAAATAAGGCTGAGCAAGCCATGCAGAAAAGCCAGTGAGCAGTATTCCTTTATCATCTCTGCTTCAGTTCCTGCCTCTAGGTTCCTGCTCTGAATTTCTGCCTAAACTTCCCTTACTGATGGCCTATTATTTGGAATTCTAAGGCAAAATAAACCATTTTCTCCCCAAATTGTTTTCATTCTTGGTGTTTTGAAGTGGCAATAGAATTCTAAGACAATCAGTTACCATCTTGGGATAACCTTCTACTTCTCAAGTGAGTGAGTGGCCTGTCTCAGGATCTCTTGGCAGGATTAGGTTTTTATTTTAATTTAAAGGTGTGTGTGTGTGTGTGTGTGTGTGTGTGTGTGTGTAGCCTCTGTATTAGAAAGAGAATTGTGTACTCTTCTAAAGCGGAACTAGGGTTCCAAAGGAAGTTAGTCAGAAGTACACATTTTCTGACTTTTTAAAACTTGATGTTTTAAGATGTAAAAGTGGAACACAGAGCACAATGTTTTGAGGTGCTAGGTGTCCCTTGGAGACCAGTGGCATTTGCCTGTTTGTCATTGGCCAATTGGTTAATGTGATTTTGGCACATTTTGGAATGGATGCAATCTATGGATGTATGGATGCATGCCTTTAGGATCCTTTAATAGAAGGTGCCTTTCCTCAAAACTTCTCTGCCTATCTGTAAGGACATTGATTCCCATCAGTAGGTCTCAGCAATTGCTCGGAGGAAGAAGATGAAGAAAAGAAAGTGAATAGGTATATGATTAATTAGGGAAATCTCTATCATTAGTCAAAGTAAGAGAAAGCAGGATTTAAGACTTGGGTTATAGTAAGACTTGGGTGTTATAGTGAGTTAAATCTTAGGACATAAGAAAGGTTATTAGCCACCAAACTAGGGAATCTAGACTTTGTACAATTTTCAATTTAAGTTGTATTTTACAAATGCTAATTTCTTAGTCTTGTTAAATGTGCCATGGTCACATAAGTTGTTGCCATTAAGGAAAAGTAGATGTCAGGTGCAAAATACCATGTTATATCATTTTTACCCCAGTGCTTCTTTGGATCTGAAGCTATTTTAACATAAAATTAAAGTCTCTAATAGCTATAATTGCCAGGCATGTTGGTGTGTGCCTTTAATCTCAGCACTAGGAGGCAGATCTCTATGACTGGAGGTCAGCCTGGTCTACATAGTGAGTTCCAGGACAGCCAGTGGTACATAGTAAGACTCTGTCTCAAGCAATAAACAAAATATAAAAATACAAATAAATTTAAAAATTTTCAGTTGTATGGAGATTCTTTAGGGCTCCTATGTCCTTGAACCTCTACCCTGGCAGTAATATCTAGTATACACAGTTCAGTTTTAAAGTATCTTTAGGGAGATAATGATAAATGCTAGAAGTCTTTAAACCCATGGACTCACTGTAAATAGCCCAGTGAAGTAGTTAGAAATTCATCTGCAGAGGTGAAGAGCTGGGAAGTCACTACACTATTTTACTATTAGTGCCATCACTACTCAGGACTAGTGACATCAGGAGTTCAGTCCTGCTTCTTGGGACAGTGTCTCTGCTCTACAAGTATGCATTTTAACCATAGTAATACCATTTATTAACCATGATTCCTGAACCTCTCCTGTTCTTCATTTCTTAATGTATAAAATAAGGAACTAGATCTCATGACCATTAAGCCTTCTTTCAGCCCTGAAATCCTCTAACCAGATGAACTGTGTATAAAGTACCTCTTAATTAAAATATTACCATTACATTTTTCTATGTAGTAAAGTCCTTTTAAGACTTATGTAAAATCACCTTTGATCTATTTGGCTTGGGTGACATTTAAGTTCTCATCTGCATTCACTGCATTCTCTGAATAATGCTGTGAGCCCTGTCTGTCTTGTTAAACATTTACTAATCACAGAAAATGTACTGCACTATAAGGCAAATTTTATTCTATAATGTAATTTCAGAATTTTAAGAAATCTTTTTGGTATATATTTAATTGCTGTGATAAAACACCTTGATGAAAAGCAACTTGGGGAAGAAAAAGTTTATTTTAGCTTGAAAATTTGAGATCACAGTCCATCACCAAAAAGCAGTCACTTAGCAGAGGCCATGGAACATTGCTTACTAGCTTGCCCTCCATGGCTGGTTCAGCCTGCTTACTTATAACACCCAAGAACACCAGACCGAGGTGGCACAGAACCCATATCTATCAATAAAGAAAATGCTTCACAGACATGCCCATGGGTTAGTTTACTGTAGGTATTTTCTCAATTGAGATTCCATATTCCAAACAATGGTAGCCTGTGTCCAGTTGGCATAAAACTAGTCAGCAGAGTTTCAAAGGTTACTAAAATATTAGAACAGCACTTACATGTTGGGATAGCGATAAACTGTTTTGGCAGTATTTAGACTTGAGAATATGCAAGAACAGAATGTCTTCGACCTCAGCAAATTTTGTATGAGTAAGACAGAGAAAAGTTCCTATTCCATATATTAACATGAAGTTTTTATTTACCAGAATTTAAGCATCCTTTTAACAATCTATTCACATCTTAGAAATCTCTGGCACAGGCAAATCGGTAATAAGCAGCATAATAGATTAATCATAGGCATTCAGATTTCTGAGTTCTGAAAGAAATTTAGCCAATGTGGATTTTTACAATTCTAATATTGCTTGATTTTTAAACCATTTTATCATAGGAGATAAAATAAATGGACAAGACATGGGGATTGCCAGAAAAATCTTGTCACATGCAGCATGAAGTCATTTATAAGTATTTTTTTTCCTGAGTCTGTTTGTTAAATCTGGATGATATATGTAGTTCTTCAATGTGTTGCTGTAAGAGCACAAAAAGATTTCAAAATTAAGGTCACCATTAGTCAACTGAAATTAATAAAACAAAGAAAAATATAATTGTTACTGTGCCAAATGCTGCTACATGGAGTAAATAAATGGGGAAATAAACTCACTACATAAACACTTGTCTTTAATACACAAATTAAAATCATTATTTTCTCTCTGTGTGTATGCGCACATCCATGTGTGTTTGTGTGCATGCATGTGAGGACAGACTGTGTGTGTGTGTGTGTGTGTGTGTGTGTGTGTGTGTGTGTGTGTGTGTGTGTGTGTGTGTTACTCACATAGTCTAGAAGAATTGAATTCCTTGGAACTAGTGTTATAGACAGCTGTGAAATGCCTGATTTGAATGCTGGGAACCAAACTCAGGTCCTTGGAAAGAGCAGCATAGCAAGTCCTCTTATCCCGTGAGCAGTCTCCTCTTTAATCATTTAATTCACAGATATTAATTGGTGACTTTATTATTTTATGTGAAGAATCAGAGTTTCAGTCTTCAAAACTCCTGCTCTTTTCACTAAGTTTGATGGTGAAAAACCTTTTTGAAACCCTAAAACTCTTCAAACCATGTTAAATGTCTAAATTTACTTCCATTGGTATAGAACAATGAAGCAATAACTTCTTTTATAGTTAACTTGGCCTTTAATCCTTATTCCTTTGATAGCAAATTATAAAATGCACTCTGCAGGTTTTTTTCAATGATGACCAATCATATGGAAAATTAAGTTCTTTGTATTACACCTGCAATTACTAGTTGCTTGACTTTATAAAGTCAGGAAACTTTGTGAAGCACCAGTTTTCTTATGCATGCTATGAGTCTAATTATTCTGGCTGAATTGACATTGTGGGATTAATAAATTTAGAAATTTATTGTAATATGTGAAGAACTATATTCTGACTTATAACTCAATATTTTATGCTTATTGATTGTTCAATATATACATATATATATATACACACATATTTGTTGCTGTAAGAGCATAACAAATGCCATATATATGTATATATACATATATATGGCACATTGAATGCACATGAGAAATCAAGTAAGAGAGTTATGAGTCATGATAGTAACTACATTCTAATGTAAACTGAGTAATGGAGTTGGTTGAGGAAAGAGAGCTCTATTTCCATGGGTAGTTTAGGAAGCCTTCTGAAAGAACCCCCAGATAAAAGTCAAGGGTCTCAGGAGAGGGCCTTTTCAGTATGCAAGATTGTTCTTGGGACCACAGCTCTGAAAGCTGCAGGGGCGAGGACCTCAGAACACAACAGAGATCCAGACAAGACTGGATTAGGCGGGGCCATTAGCACTGTGAATTTCAGAGGCTTGGATAAGCTTCATGTGGGCAAACAGTGGGTTTTTCCCTACTTCCCAAGAACCTACAATGCATAGTCGATGATAGTAGTCATGAAAAAAACAATGTCTTGGTTTGCTCAGTGGATATTTTCTATGAAAACTTTCCCTCACGATGTCATAAAGCTGGATTAATTCGATGAATGAATGTTCAAAGAAATTAACTTTGACCCAGATGTCTGTCTGTCTTTCTATCCCTCTCCCTCCCCTCCCCTCCCTCCCCTATCCCCCCCCCTCTCTCACACACACACACACTTGATCCCTGTCCCTGTATGCTATTGAAGAATCCCTGTAAGCTATTGACTAGTATGTAAACATCTTCCATACTCGAATTATTAATCTCACTATCCTTTATATCAACTTTCACCTTCAGTTTTCTTCTATAATAGTACCAAACTGCAGAGTTGCCCAATGTAGTCTGGTTTTCACATGTCCAGTGAAATGTTTAGTTCTGGAGTTAAAGCTGAGAATGTCTTTCCTTTTCCCTTTGATCCTTGCCTACCAGCTCTTAGCTACTTTAAACCCTTCTGTGGAATCCAATTTCTAATAAAAGTCAAACTCCTTTGTTCAGAATAAAAAATATCATTGATTTTTATTACATGTGTTTATTTAGTGAGGGGGATACCACAGTGTGTGTGTGTGTGTGTGTGTGTGTGTGTGTGTGTGTGTGTGTGTGTGTGTGAAAGAGAGGGGGGGTTGGTCAGAGGACAACCTGCAGCAGTCAGTTTTCTCCTTCCAAAGTTTGGGTCATGCTGGTCAATCTCAGGTCTTCCATCTCAGCCATGAATACCTTTACTCACCAAGTCATCTCATAGGTTTGGGGGACACTTCATTTTCTTATTTTTATTCTCTCATGTACATGATTGTCATGATAGATCTACAGAGGTTTCATGGGAGATGTTAGTGTGACCCTCTAAATTACATACTGTGTTTACCTTACCCTTACCCTCCCCTGTATCTTTAGTCACCCTCTTTCTTTCACTAAGCATGCTTTGTGAATGTCAATGTCCATTCACCAGGAAAATTTCTACTTGTGTGTGCTCCCCAACCACCAAGGAACTAAATTGTAGTAATCAGAACACCACTGTGACTGAGTCAGCCAAAGGTATAAATGTCTAAAAACCAAGTATGATACCCCACTTGTCTTTACGACCATGTTCTTATCATGGTATTAGCACAAAACAGGGTAGCAGAATCTTTTGGAGAAAAGATGAATTTTGGCTCATGGAATTATGAAAAGACCTTTGACTCTTGGAAAGTGAAATGACCCTCCCTTGACTGTTCACTATCTTACACTCCATTCTTCTTCTCATCTCTTTCTTTTTCTCCTTCTTCTCCTTTTCCTTCTTCCTCTTTCTCTTCTGCTTCTGCTTCCACTTCTGATTCTGATTCTTTTTTCTCTGAATTGGAAATGGGACTCCAATCTGGTAGCACTATGGTGACTGACTGCATATAACATACATAAAACAACAAGCACAGTGCCTGATGTAAACATATTGGCCTTGAACTAAATTGTGTGTGACCAGTAACTGATTATGCTAATAATACAATGATGAAGACAAATAACAAAGAGTTGAGGATATGGTGTGGTGTCTGCACTTGAAAGTTGAAATATATCTATCTGTGAAAGTAAATATATGTACCAAAATGTAAATATGGTTCTATTAATGCTGGATTAACAGATACTTGATGTTTTGAAATTTTGAAGTTAAGATTTAGAATATTGTTCATTATAAAAGGGCTGGCTATCTGACTTTTATTGAGAAGTGACAGAATATTTAATATACGGTGTCTGGGAGGTAAAAGGTAGGTTCTTAGGGGCGTGAATTTCAAAGGGCTATTAATATTCCAGCTCCATCTATATATCTTTCCCACATAGTAAGTACCCTTTCTTTACTAGACTCTTCCATCATGATGTACCTTGGGTTTAAGGTTAGAATTGGGGTTAGTGTGCCATTATAGGACCAATATAAAAGCATTAACTCCATATAGAATAAATGCTCTAAAACTCTATGCCAAAATAAATCTCTCTTCTTCTCAGGTTGATCTCAATTATTTGTTACAGTAAGAGGAAATTAAACAACACACTAAGTTACAACAATTCCTGGAATCAACATAATTAAAATATATTCTCAGGGATGAGAGAAAGCACAACAGTGATAACACATTGGGGAAGTGTCTGACCTATGTGCTTCAGATTCACATGTGTATTCATTATTGCATGTGGATGACTTCTGGGATAGTCCTAATAGCTGTGAATTGGAAATTTGCATATCCTTTTCCTTTAGATGAAGACTTTAAAGCTTCAAGAAACCCTGTGATTTGCCCAATAAGATACATTCGAGCCAACTTTTGTACCCAGGAAGGCTGCCTGCAGAACCCTGGCATAGCTTATGTTCTTGATGTTCTAATTTCTTCAGGTAAAGGTTCAGGAAGAGAGGGGTGTTGACACAGACCACAGAAAACATAAAATAAAGGAAAAACTTCTTAGTGAATGAGTGGATGTGCATTGGTTAACGGGATGGACAGAGCAGAGGATGATCCAAGAGCACTGTTAATAGAAACGAATCTGGTTGTAGCAAAGCTGTTTCATGAGATAATAAGAGAGCCTAATTATCAAACATTGTCACTCCTGCCCCGCCATATACTTCCTGAATCCCTGTGTTACTTTATCCTTTCCACTTGTTAGTACATACACATCCTCTATGAATCAAAAAGGATAACTGTAAGAGTGATGCCATTCTCAAGAGTGATATAGAAATCTTAAAAACAAACAAACAAACAAAAAAAAACCAAAGCACAGCAATCGTAGCTTGTAACTGCCTATTGTATCGCTTCATAGTTGGAGTGTTCTCAGTTTTGCTAGTGACCTAGACACACTGTTTTTATCTACTAGTGTTTCTCCTAGTTGCCTTCGACTGCAAGAGTTTGGTGATAATCTCATGTTTCAGACATCCACCAAGAAATGTGATTCAGAGTATAGGGTCTTAGAATTTTCAGAGAAACATTAGTTTTAGAAGCCCTGCAGGGAAGGTGGTGGTTGAAATGGATTGTGGAGGTTTCAGTAAGGATGGTTTTTAATAGCCTTTATAGAGTCACAGGCAACGGCAGTGACGGGCTGTAGAGGCATCAGAGATTTTGTGTTTTGTCATCCGAGGCTCTAGAAGGATAATGATGGGAGTTAAGTGTGTTAGAGCTCAATATCTCTAAGTGGGAGAGAGTAAAGAAGGTAAGAAACAATAGGTGGATATCACTTCTTAAGTGGTGTCTATTAGACTAGTTATGGTGGAACACCCTTATGACTCTAGTGCTTGGGATGTAGAAACAGGTGGATCTCTGTGAGTTCATGACTAGCTAAATCTACATAGAGAGGTCCAGGGCAGTCAGGGCTATATAGTTTGATTCTATCTTAACGACAACAACAACAATAAATTAGAAAGATGGTCTTCTAGACTAAACAAGATGGGTCCATGGGTAAGAGCACTTGCTGGTTTTGGAGATGATCAAGATTTGGTTCCCAGCTCTCATATCAGACAGGTCACAACCACTTGAACTCCATCTCTGGGGGCTCTGATGCCCTCTTCTGGACTTCATGGAACCTGCACACATGCACACAAATACATAGGCACAAAAGTATTCATATAAACAAAATAAAATAATAAACTTAAAAAGAGATGTCGATTATAAGGGCTTGGAGAATAATGATTGAGAAGATCTGGTGATGATCGGGTGAGGGAAAATCGGAAACATATCAGAGAGATCTGTGATGATACAACAAGATACAACACTACAAAGTCAATGAAAAGGAGACCCTTAAGTTTTTAAAATCCTAAGTTTATAGTAATATAGAACCAAATAATTTGGGTAAGCAGGGTAAAGGGACTCTGAAAATAACAAGACATACTTCAGTTAAGTTTTATTTGTTTCAAATACTAGGTATTCATTAATTCACATATTTTCCAAACATATATAGTTCCACTTGGGAATAAATCTCTGAAGTGGGATAGTGATGTCAATGAGTTATAAATATAGGGAAAATAGAGTAGAATAACCATGTAGCTGAGATGGTGACATGAAGGAAAACATTTATAAATTCATGTGGCCCTTATTTTATGAGATGTTCTAACCATGAAATCATGTATTGGATCTTCATTATACCAAGTTCTTGCCAACCAGGGGCTTTTGCCATCAGCATAGCTTCATCTGATCTGCACACAGAGGTAGACTTCGCTTGTCCCACACAAAAGAATAATGCCCAATAGTGTCCTTGCTAACATAGGAAAATGTGTTTGTTTTGTTTTGTTTTGTTTTTTAAAGGCTCTGGTCATAATATGCTGCAAGTTCTGAGCTTTTTATTTATCTTTTGGGAAAATAAATAGAGTGTCAGTAACTACTTGTGCATAAAAGAAACATGAAAACATAATCCAAATAAACTCACTTGGATGTCAGAGACACAGGAAGAAATGCTGCTGTTTAGACTTGCTGTGAAGGTCAATTAATATAATTTGGTTGATACTAATCAATACTGGAGAAAGTTAATGAGATTATATTTAAGATAAAAATTACTATGCCTTCAGTTAATTAGAAGAGGAAAGATTTGTGCTCATCCCAAGTGGATAAATTCTTACCCATGTCAGCACTCAGGTGGCTTTTTCCATCAGTCATTTATCTTATGATCAGAACAAGCAAAAGAACTTATGTGACCCACAGAAAATATACAACACTAGTAACATAGGCAGATAGTGATATCTAGTGAGTTGTAATTGTTATTTTGTGTTGATTCAGTTTAATGTGGCAGGATGCAGATCTCAGATAAACTATCTTTTGGGGGGAAGTTTCAGTTAAACGAGTAATTAAATTTATTTACTGAGGAGAGGAGCACAGATGCTGAGGTGTGCACAGCCACAGCATGCATGTGGAGATCTGGGCACAGCTTGCTAGAGCTTGTTCTCTCCTCCCATCCTATGGATCCTCAGCCTTGAATTGAGGTTGTCAGTTTCACGGACAAACAACTTTACCCGATGAGTCATCTCACCAACCTACAATACATTAACTTAGAGTAGATCATATGATGGATTTGGCAGATGTTCACACATGTGGAAACCTTTTCTACCACTGCTAAGACAGATATATACTTTTCCATCAATCATCAAATAATATTTTAATAACATTTTGCAATTTTTCTCCCATTTTCCTTCTCTTACCCCAACCCTAGGAACTCAGTGATCTGTCCAGGTCACTTAGGAGTACCTTGGCAGGCAGTCTTTTCAATATTTGGTTTTTGTTCAATATGGAACATGGGGCAATGATTTGGAAAAGGTAACTGCTTATCAGTTGGATGGAAGGATCACAGGGCCTTAGTGTGAATTACATACCCCTTTTGAAAATAAGAACTATCAAAAAAGTCAACAGTGCCTCCTGACTCATCTCAAGCTTTGTGCTTTGAGTGTAGAATGTTGTCACAGCAAACATCCTTTCAAATTACAGAATTATATATGGGTATCTCAGGTTAGGTCTCTTTTTACTTGCTATATATTTTATAAATATTCTCAATGATTAGTTTAATGTAATTTTACACTTAGGTATAATTGATAAATATTACCTTGGTTTTCCTTTCCAACAAAATGATGGAAATGGCTAATATGTGCCGAATGCTCACCAGGAACACACATGCTCAGTAAATGGTCACTGTTAGTGATGAAGCTGAAGTCAGAGCTCATGATTAGTTATACTGATTAATAATTACCAATAAACATAGTAAGTTTCTAGAAGTGGTAAAATTTTTACAGTAATTCCCATCAAGAACCCAATAATCACTGTTTTCAGAAATGACTTTTCTAATCATGGCCAAAGCTGAGTCTTTGACTAATGAGTGGCAATCTTTTAAATTCTAAACAATGAAAAGTCATTTTATATACTATGACTATACTGTTCTTTGCTATTATTTCTTTCTGGTGATATCTTTTAATGCAGTATTAGTTTTATGTCTATTGCTTTGATAGAATACTGAAACCCAGTATTTCATCTTGTGGATGAAAGGATTTCTTTGGTTTACAGGTTACCACTGAGGGAATTTAGGGTAGGAACCCAAGATAGGAATCTGGAGGCAGGAACTGGAGTGCAGGGCATAGAGGAGCACTGCCTCATCACTTGTTCCCTATGGCTTGCTCAGTTGGCTCTCTTTTTACAATGGTGGCACCGCTCACAATGGGCTAGATCCTGCTACATCCATCATTAGTTAATCAAGACAATGTCCCACAAACTTGCATATAGTATAGTCTGGTGACTAAATTCAGATAAGCTTCTTCTATCAGATCACTCTGTCTTCTGTCAAATGATAAAAACAGCAATAACAAAACCTAACCATACAAATGCCTGCATAAACATACATACTATAAATACTTTACATAGTTTATTAACTATTATCTATGAACATGTT
The DNA here is from genome assembly GCF_900095145.1 of Mus pahari. Classification (NCBI taxonomy): domain Eukaryota; kingdom Metazoa; phylum Chordata; class Mammalia; order Rodentia; family Muridae; genus Mus; species Mus pahari. The sequence goes on along the minus strand of NC_034603.1, from coordinate 15,933,733 downwards.
ATATGCATATACTTTATAATGTAAATCTGAATATTTAAACATGTTTTTTGCACAATTATTTCATACCCTCTATATTATTTTGATTTTGTTTAAAGTTTAATATATGGACATTATACATAATAAAACTAATTGTGTGTAATATTTTATTTTTCATGGCTATCAAAATGCTGCTCTATGACTGTTATTTATATAAGTATCCATGAGTTCTTATATCTAGATTAGCATACATTTTTTTTGCTATTTATAACAATGTTCCCATGTACTTTACTGTATATACGTATTTTAAGTTGCATATCCTTTTGGTTGGATAGTATAAAATATCATTTATAAAGACATTTTAGCATTAAAGAATGTACTTCTATAAGAATTTTAATGTCTACCTGCCTTCCACCTAAACTGTGTTTTTTATTGTCTTTGTTTTAATAGATGTTTGATAAATTAGAAGTTTCCTAACCTTTGGGCATGGAAATTTGGTTGATTAAGTTTGAAAACATGGAAAACAAAAAAGTGTTCCCTGCTTGAAAGAACTGGAAAGGAAATAGCACAAGATTTGATTTGGAACCAGGGCGAAAAATTCTATTTTCTGTAATTTCTGTAAACATATAACTTTCAAGGTCACTGCAGCTCTGAGAATAAGTTCTAGCTAAAATTTGCATCTAGTTAGTGGATTAAAGCTACAATAAATGAACATAAAATAACCTAATTATAGATATATTCAAAACTCACCAAAAAGCCTACTGAAGTGCTACTTAATGATGATCTATTGAAACTTTTAAGCATCAGATAGAGAATTAATTAATGATATCTCAATATTTTGAATCTAAGCTTTGTTCTATTGATCCTACCCATGCAACAAAGCAACAAGATGAAACAAAAGCCAGAAGAGCTATAACGGTATAAGGAAGCTTACTGATATTGGGATTGCATAGATGAAAGATTAGAGTCAAATTCATAAAGAATTATTAACAGGTCAGTTTTAATAAGGTCAACAAAATTCTGTCAATATACATTTCACCTACAGACTTTTAGACAAGGAACTTTAGAAATACTTTATGGGGAGAATGAAACGCCTCTGTTAGGTAAAGGAACATGCCATTACACATGGTGATCTGAGTTTGATCCCCAACACCCACATGGTAGAACATACTCTCAAAAGTTGTTCTTTGACTGCCACACACATGCTATGGCATACATGTAAACATACATACACACACACACACATTCACATACCCACACATAAACACACACATATACATACACATAGAGATTAAAAATAAATATAATAAAACAATTAAAATATAATTTATGTTAGCATGATAAAACATCAACTCTTTAGGAACATAAACAAATGTGTATGATTTTAGTGTTAATGACTAGAAAATATATTTCTGGTTTAAGGAGAACATAGTAATTAAACTATATATTATATACATTAAAAACTTGATATGAAAACAAGTTTTGTATATGAGTTCAAGACCTGCCAACTAAAACCAAATTCATATATAAAATGCAAAGGGGGATTTGTTTTTTCTTGACACAGGGTTTCACTGTGTAACCCTGGCTATACCAGAACTCACTCTGTAGACACAGGCACAACTCAGAGATCCACTTGCATCCACTGGGGTTGAAGGTATGTGACAGCACCATCCAGCTAAAAGTTAGGTTTTTGGATTGTTTTGTTTTGGTTTTTGGTTTTTTGTTTTGTTTTTGTTTTTTTGTTTGGTTGGTTTGGTTTGGTTTTGGCGATGAAAAGTAAACTAAGTTAAAGCGGACCAGGTTTGGGGTGGAATCATATAAAGTGAAGAAGTTTCTGTGTTGAGAACACTGAGGAAAGAATATTTTTCTTTGTACTCAACTGAGTTTTGGAAGGGGGTCTTTGGTTCACATCAAATGATGCCTTCATCTTGGGGGCAAGTCATAATACACAGGTATGTGAAAGAGAAAAGCCTAAGAATGAAGTCCAGGGAGAGGGTGCTTGCCCAGTTTAGTTGGCCAGGTTAATTTATGAGGTTCATTAGATATCATAATCATAATATTTTTCTAAGGCGCAAAAGGTTAAGAATGTGGTAGATGTTTGTTTGAATTTCTCCTATGTAGCTGCCTGAGTATTTTCTCTAATGAGGAGAGGCAGTTCTCTGTATTGCTGTTTCCGCAAACACAAAAGGATGGCAGATACTTCTTTTTGCTGATTTTCATGGCTACAGGGCTCAGCTTAACATTGGCTCAGTGAAAATGCCAGGAGATATCTTTGTGGAAACTGACACACAGATCCTACACGTTAAATGGATATTCGGTGACCCAAGACTAGCTAAAGTAATTGTAGTGAACAAACCCAATTCTAGATTACTTACCCTTATAAGATGCAAGGTTATATTGCCAAGCCACAGCAGTTAAGACTCGGCACTTTAGTAGGCACGACCCGTACAGACACCTGGCAGACGATCCAGAAGTCAGGTGCTGTCAGCAGTTTGACTGCAGGGATTGATCATAACTGGAGCTCCTTCCGCATTCCCTCCTGTTATGCTTTTGCAATAGGACTTTGTAGTTTCTACCACCCCAAAATAATAGTCCCTTGATTCTGTTGCTTGCCTTGTGTGGTGAGATGGTTGGCAACACAAGTGGTGACAAGGCTTGTAAAGTGTAGAAACTGCTTTTCCCTCAGGTGTTGAAATTGAATTTCAATCTTTTTTCCTTCCTTCTGCCTCCCTGGCCTTGCCTTCTTTCACCCCTTCCAGGCCCCAACATTACAGCGCTTCCATAGTATTTTTATTGAGTGCAAAATTTTTATTGATTCTCTTATTTTGTCTTGTCCCTGATTCATAAAATTTCCTAAACCTTGAATAGTCTTCTAATTTGGCAGCAAGTGATTAAATTCAAGTTAAAAGGGGACATGCTTCTTGCCCCTCTGACAATGTCTTTCCCATCCTGACTGTGTCTGTTCATGTGCCACAGACAACAATACATTTTTTTTTTATGTTTGTAAATAGAAGACATGGACTGCACTAACACCAGCACACAGGTGGAATAGTGACAGTCACCAACCCAGTAGTAATTCAGTTAAGTCAACCATACCTTTTAAACGTGTTTTTTGTTGGTATAATATGGCCAGAGTATTTTTAAAGAAAATAGTAAGTCATTTTGTCTCATAGTGGAGGTTGGAATGTCCAGAACTTAGTGCTATCATGCTGGACTTTTTATATGGTCCTTGTTATCTGTACAGCAGAAGAGAAAGTGACCATGTCCAAAAGACAGAGAAAGCCTAAGAGGGACTTTTCCTTGTAATAACTCATTCTTAAGTCACTAGCCTACTCTCTCAAAAGCAAGAAATCATACGCTTAAAGAGCTATTATTTATAGCTCTTTAAGATCTCCCCAGCATTATTAGCTCTCCCCAGATGTAACTCAAACATCTCCCATTAAATCAATTTAAGGACTGCAGGTACCATGGAGGTTTTTTTTGTTTTTCTCCCACAACATGATTCCTATAGGCACATAATGAATATATAAGGCATCAATTCGGAGCATTTCTTAAATGCTACAGTGCCGCTTGCCATCATTTAAGGCTAAAATGGTTGCTGAAGAGTGTTTGTTTAGAAGGGCCAAACTGAAAACTATATGCTCACAATTATGTCTCAGAAAATAGTGTTCAATATTCCCATGCCCTTCACTCCCCAGTCACAGAATGGCTATTCTGTATGCATGCTCTTTTTATCTTTTATCTTTATTTTAAATAAGGCTTTGAATCATATTAGTTCAAAAGTAATTGAAACAGAAGTGGCTGAGTTCAAAATGTTCCTGCGGTGTTGATGGTCAGAGAGTGAAAGAATTTCTTATATTGCACCTCTTGTTTCTTCCTTTAATTTTCTAAGTCCTTCTTCAGCCGTGTATTTTAATTTTTTAACATCTGTGCATCGATAATTATTTTTTGTCCTTAATAAAAAATGAAAGTCTGTGGCTGTCTGATATGTACAAGTTAACTTGGGTTCCAAGATAATCTGGCACCTAAATTTCCCCCAAGGAAATCTCACAGGGAATAGTGGGATTGCGATTGTGATTGCCATTCAGTTTTAACAAGTATGTCAAAGGCCTTGTCTGGCAGGACCTTCACAAATGCCACTCCTATTGTGAGTCTTTTAAGAGCCCAGTGGTCTCTTTTAGTATACGAACCAAAATAATGAAGCCCCATCTTTTGTGTGCTTTCTTTACTGTGTTGATAAATGCTGTTTCGGAATCCATGTGGACCTCAGATGCTCTTCATCTGTTCCAGACATCTGTGATTGAAAGGGTAAGTTCTGGGCCACTTCTGCATTCTTCTAATCAGTCATCCTCATGATGACTAGTGCTATTTGAGGACGGTGCTGGCAAAAATCCCCATCTCTAATTGTATGCTAATGCCTCTATTGAATTTACACATACTTTTTACTTACCTCCCTTGGTCATTATCATGAGGAACATCTTGGCCCAAGCAAAGCCATCACACATCCCAAGAGTTGTCTTTGTGAATCCATGTTGGGAGTAGGGGTGGAAATAGAGCCCTTGTTTTGTGCTTGGGATTCCAGTGTTCTGCCACCCTCCAACATACCATGGGCTCATCCCTTATGCCTCAGTTCAAGGCTAGTTCTCCCTCACACCTTTCCAAAATGATTTGGAGTACATGGGCTCATCCTGTTAGCCTAAGGAAGTTATCCCTGGCAGCCCACAGTTCTTTCTAGCTTACTACTTCTTTTTGTAGATAGGTCATTGTTTTGTTCTTGAAAGATCGGGGCACATGATAGCCTCTCTGTATATGTATTCTCAACAAACACAATAATAAAAATTTAACTAAGGACCATGATTGACTTTTTAGAATTCTAGACTTGGACAATATTTCATGCCACAGCATATAGTAAATATCTCAATGAGGCAAGCTAGAGAGAATGATTTATAGACAAAATGCAGATAAAGAAAGCAGAAAGAAAACTGAAAAACTAATCTGACATTTGAAATGTATCTTTCTTATAAAGTAGGGTCAGAGAGAAAGGATAAGTTTTAAAGGGAACTAATTGGTTAGCACCAGCAACCTTTTTCTCCTCCTCCTCCTCTCCCTTCTCTTCTCCTCTTCATCCCCATCCTCCTCGTCCTTCTCCTCCTCCTCTTTTCCCTCTCCTTCCTGCTTTGGTGAAGGCAAAGTGACCTGTTATCATGGCCACAGAAACTAGCCTGTTGGAGACCTTTAGCTGGTCTTCTGGCTGCTTCTCTGTTTGGCTACGTTACGTGCTTATCTTCTGTTTGGTAAGTAGAATTCCTACATGGTTTGGTTTCATACTGAATCTGGTATAGAACATGTTCCAGTACAATGGCGTTTTACAGTCTTTATATAAACCTATTTATAATTTTATATACACTTATGGTATTTTCTGGATTTGTGTTGTTCTGCTAGTCCCTAGTCTGAACTTCAGCGATGTTCTCCACTATCCCATTTCCAGGCTGCCATGAACTTGTGTGTGCACTTCCTGACATCCCCGTTCATGACTCTTCTCCTCTCAATTGGGAGTTGCTATCCTGTATGATGGGGGGAAGGGGAGGTTAATTAGACAGTGTGATCTTTACTTATCTAAGTTTTTCCAAATCAATGTTCTTTGCTTATGAATAATTTTGATTTTATCTTAGGAGAATGCTCTGTGCTTTAAAAAACTCAAAGGCCAAGAATTGATTTCTTTTTTTTTTTTTCTTTTCATAGTATTTTCTTCCTCTCCATAAGTAGTAGGTTTCAAGGGCACACCTAGTGCTTCATTGAGAGATAAGAGCAATGGTCAGAGGCTTATTCACATTTCAAAATATGTAATCCTATCTCATTCATTTTACAACACACCCACACTTACCCACAGACATCCAGAACAGCCACACACAGCCTCACACAGCCACACACAGCCACAAAGACACACACACACACACACACACACACACACACACCCCTACCTAATGGAGTCCAAGCAAGGCTAAATAAAACTGAAATAAGGTGCCAAAAAAGACCAGGTACTTACCTAAATTAGGGACTTATGAATTGAGTGAGAATGTTGCTTGCGATGACAACATCCTCATCCAGGAGTTCCCTGATAAATTGGGGACAAGAGACAAAATAATAATTTTACAAGGGTAATTGGATTTGAAAAACTTGGGTCCCTGTTGTCTGAACTGTTGGAATGGATTAGGAACTAAGGCTTTGTTGGAGTAGAAAGCATGTCACTGAAGCATTCTTTTGAGGTTTGAAAAGCCTAGGCCATTTCTAGTGTGTTCTCCCTGGCACTTGCTTCAGATATGGACTGTCAACTGTCCCAGAAACCAGGTATTTGTCCTGCTGTCATAGACGCTAAGCCTTGGGAATCCTAAGCACAATTAAATGCTTTGGTCATGGTGTTCTTAACACACCAAGAGGAAAATAGCTAAGAGAATAATTTGTCATAAAAGTATGTTTGAGAGACATCACAAAGTTGAGCCATCACAGTGGAGCAAGGCAGATGCTTCCTCCGGAGGGCAGTACTAGTGGACCGGACTTCTTCACAAAGTGTGAGTGTACATGTAATTCAGAGTTTTGGTAGGAAATAACTAGAAGAGGCCTTCCCAGAAGAAAGTGGTAAAACAAAAAGGACATTGGAGGGAGCCTTAGATTTACATTAAAACAACTTCTCGTTTTCCAGAATGGTTGTCATAGCCTGGGTATCTCTGGTCTGTGGAATGAGGTAGGGATGTGAGGTTCTACTCTGCCTTACTGGTTGTATAACCTTAATGGAATTGCTTAACCTCTCTGTGGCAGCTTCTTCATCGGTGAATGATGAAAGGACAACACTGCTCACAGGGTATTATGTAAGGATTCTGTGTATCATGAATTTCAAAGTACTTAGGTGGTGAAGGGGTTAACTATAGCTATACTTTTTTTTTTTTTTTTAATAGAGAAGTTAAGTCACTGAACGATTGTGAAGGGTCACACAATAAGATGAGGAAAGAGCTTGCCATCGATAGCTTAATGAAAAATTCATCTAGGCAGTACTGTTTAATGTAAAGCAATGGCTGTCCCCTAACATTATGTATAGTAATGACAGAGTACCCCTGAGCAGTGCAGTTCCTAGGTCACCATCTCCTCCAGTGACTGCAGTTCAGACGATAAGCTGTGCTAAGACATCTGTTTGTAACAAGGATGGTCTTAAAAGCTGTAATCAGGGGAGCAATGTGATGTGTCTGGAATGGAGGCTTTAAAAATACTCTCAGGGACTTAGGGTCACACTACTGAAGGATTAGCCCTGATAATGCTTGCTAAAATTTAGTACGTTAGATGACTCACTGCCTCACCTTGGTTTACAAGGCCTTGAGATTTTTATTCATATAGAAGAAGTTATTTGATTTTTAAAACATAACAGTAAAGGATCACATGTATTCCAGGCTGGCTCATACTTTCTTTGTAGGCAAATAAATAAATAAATAAATAAATAAAAACCTTGTATTTTCTGATCCTTCAATGTTCATCTTCTGAGTGAAGGGATTACAGGAACATATCACCTGGGGCTGTGAACACAACCACAAGCTTCCTGTGTGCTAGGGAAGTCCTCTACCAGCTTTGTTATATAGTTAGCCCCAACAGCACTGATTCGTTTGACAGATTTTCTTGCATATGCTGTATGCAAACAATGCTAGGCATTACTTGCTGTTCTTGCATATTGATATTGACTTTGCCCATGTGGAGTTGACATTCTAACAAGAGGTATGGAACATAAATAAACATAATTAAGCAAATTGTACACTATTAAAATGTGACTTGTACTACATGAAAGTAAAAGTAGACCAGAATGAAGGTCACACTCTAAGCATAGAGATGCTCTGCTCTAAAGGGGAACTTGGGCTCAGCCTAAGAAGATTAGTCTCATCATGACCACTTACACGCAGCATCCTGTATTACAACAAGATTCTAGACAACTTCCTTCCTCAACACACAGGAGTTTAGGAGTCCTTGGTGGTATCTATCATTGGTTCATGTAGGGAGGATGGAATTCTTATTTCTGTCTCCATTTTTAAATCCTGTCTTATAAAACAGTCCAAACACTGAGCTTTAAGCTCCCTTTCATGTAGGTGATAATCGTGTGGACCTGACAGCCATGTAGTTGTTTTAAATGTTTGCTGTTCTCTCTTTGTTTTGTTTGCTTGCTTGTTTTGAGGCAGAAAAATGTCTGGTCATTGGCAAGGAAAAAGCAGGATGTAATTAATATACTAGCAGATTTACATATTGAGATCTAGTCAGTATTTTCATGCACAAATGTCATGGACTTTAAGAACTGGAGGAGAACCACAATGACTGTCTAACAAAGTAGGCACATGTCAGAATTATGAAATAATAAGTGCAAAGATTACTTAGTTAATAAAAGCCATGCTTTTGTAAGAAAAGAAAATAATAAAGGGTAAATTCTCTACTACTAAAACAACAAGAGAGCCTAGCCAAGGGCTTATCCATCAGACACGCTTGTGGCAATTAGCTATCGGAAGATACAGAGATGAAGGGCATGGAAGGAGAAGAATAAATAAGGACAATAAATGAGGCCACCCCAAAGACAGGAATCACTGGACTCTCAGTGTTTGTTAGATTCTGTTTCACACAGTTGCTAGCAGACAAACAGAAGAGAGGCTCGCTTATTAAAGCTACTGAATAGAGAGATTGCTGTGGAAACATCAAGTCCGGGAGTTCTAAAACTTCCTGAAACACACACTGACTCTGACCGGGAACACAGGGGTGACAGGCTATGGGGCTCTCAGTTCCTCAATGGCTACCCCTTGGCTAGCAACTGTATTGACAAGCATAGACCCAGAGCCGCAAGTCGGGTTCTAGTTGGTTTCCTTTCTGGTACTTATCTGAATCCTGCCTTTGAACTTCTGACTTCTGATACCTGGAATGGAAGAGACTGTATAGCATCCTTGACTGGCTGTTTCCCTTATCCCATGCAGATGGCCCTGTAAATCATGGGGCTTTGGTTCTACAGTGTATATCTGTTCTACTGATAATGACAGCCTAAAGAATCTGTACTCAGGTTCAGCTGGGGAAAAAAATGCTATGGCAGCAGAGGTTATCTAAAAGGGTAATTAGCACATAGTAAGCCTTCTATAAATATTTGTTAAATAAATCAAGAGTTAGTGAAAATCAGGCTGGAAAGATAGCTGGCAAACTACTACAAAATTAACCTTTATAAATAAAGAAAATGGCCTACTGTTAGCTTAAGTGACGAATAAAGGGACATTCTAAGTTTTACCCTATGAAATTGATTGATATCTACTTTGAATAAATAAAAATGTGCTTCAAGTACATAATCTCATTGGTAGTGCCTATTATGCATGCAAAATGACTCTAGATGTTTGGCATAACCTTGCATTAGGGAATACAAATGGGAAAAAAAAACTTGCTTCTCTGGAGTCTGTGTTTGAACAGAACAGAAAATAAAAGAAAATATTATCAAGCACAAAGGATAGTATGTGAGAAGGTGATGTGTCCTGTGGGAACAAAGAGAGAATAGAATAGAGGTTATGTTTCACACTTTCAGGTACCCTGTTCTAAGGGAGGACTTGGACAAGCTATAGAGATTTTACCACTCCTAAACAAGTTCAACTCCATGGGGAGGAGTTACCTTCTATTCCTTTCCTTTAATACTTAAAATCTGATAGAATAGTCTCTGGGAAAAAAATGTTTTTCCCTAAATAACATCACCCTGACTATGTACATTTTTTATACTTTTCATGTTAATGAAATGGAAACTGGAAATCACAATAATTGTCTGAATTAGATGGGGCACATCAAAGGATGAATTATGTTTTATGTAACTGACAATGTTCTTGACTTTGGACACTATGTGAGGCATAAATGATAATAGCAGTGTACCACCTGTTACATCCTCTCATAACTACAGTGTGTGATTGAGAGAACTCAGGGAAGGGAAGCAAGATATTAAATCAAGGTTCCTATTCTGGGGTTCTGAAGTTCTTGAGTAGAGTTTCTGGATTTTTCATGAGTTAGAACACTGGTATTTCCTTAAATACCAAAGATGGGTTGAAACACAAGACGCTCATAAAAAGCCCCTGAATTTGTAAGAGTACCAACGTACTTACTCATTCATAATTACACCTTAGAAGGTTACACCTCATCATTCCCAAAACAGACTTGTGTGAGCTGTGTTGAGTCTAAACTCCAAGGTTCCTAAGAAATTAATGGAAAATATGCTTCCCAATTTACTCTACAGATCTAGACCTCACCTGTCTTTATTTTGCAGCCATCTCTATCCCAGCCCCACCCCATCATCAATTGAGGGAAATAAAGAGAGTGGTTCATGGCCCTTCAGTTCCCTTCTTTGCTTGTTATACAGCTATAAGCTGAAAAGCTTAAGAAAGACAAGGAAGCTGTCAGTCAGAATTACAGCTCAGTGTTCTGGGGCCCAGTGGTGACCAGCCAATCACTTTTTGCAGCTGAGCTGCAGGAGAGCTTGGCTGGCCATCAGCAGCCCACAGAGAGGCTTGTAAATGACTTATTTAGTTCCATCTGCCTCCCCTTTCTAACACTGGAGAAAGGGAAAGAGCATTAAGAAGACAGAAGCATTACTAGTAACAAACTTCTAAGATGAATTATGAATGTCTGGGAGAAATGTCAGGTCATATGAGGTATAGAGATTTGGGGATCTAAAGAAAACGGACAGTTACCTTTTCTCTCTAAGGGGATTGCTGTTTTGTAGACTAGGGAAAATTAGAGTAGATACTTGTGGCCTACATTTGATCGTTTTGGAATAGTCGGTAGTCTTGACCTGCTGAGGGTAACCTGTTAAGAGATGCATTTGAATACTTGGCAGTTGTCGTAGTGATTTATCAGTGAAATTATACAAACACTTTAAAGTAGTTAGAAAAGTCTGATAATGAGCACACACACAAAGGGCATTCTATTGGTTCTTTTTAAGAGTTGGCAAACTTCCTTCATGGGCCTAGTAGGACACACTTTAGACTTTGTGGGTTCTATTGTCTCTACTGTAAAATCAATAGTAGACCAAATTACAAACTAACAAGTCTTTCTATGTTCCAAAGAGATGTGATTTGTGAATCACGGGATTCTAGCTTTCTAAAGCTTCCACATCCCATGAAATTTATTGATTGATTTTTTTTTTAACCAGTTAAGAGTGTACACATCATTCTTCCCCCATACCCCAGAGACTAGTTGGTGTCTAACATCATCAAATCAGCACAATTTACTGTTTTTCTCTTATAATCAAAGCCTGTTATTTCAAGAACGATTAAGAGTCACTGAATTTTGACATTCAAGTTCCTTTTTGTGACCACTTTCTCAAGTGACCATGAGACCATCAGTGTCTTAGTTACATTGCCTATTGCAGGCATGAAGTATCATGACGGAAGCACCTCAGGGGACAAGGGGTTTATGTTAGGTCATAGTTGTAGGATACAGTCCATCGAGGCAGGGAAGTTAAGGTATCAGGAAGTTGAAGCAGCTGGTCATATTGTATCTATTATCTGGAAGCAGAGAGCCCTGAGTACTAGTGCATGCTCAGCCCAGTTTTTCCATTTTATATGATGTGGGATCCCTGTCTAAGGCATAGTCCTGACCACATTTAAGATGAATCTTCTCATGTCAATAAATCAAATCAAGATAACCCCTCACAGGCATGCTCAGAAGATGACCCCTCACAGGCATGCTTGAGAGATGACCCCTTACAGGCATGCTCGGGAGATGACCCCTCACAGGCATGCTCGGGAGATGACCCCTCACAGGCATGCTCAGAAGATAATCCTTCACTGATTTTCTAGAGGCTTTTTACCTAGGGAATTGGATTTCAATGTTGTCAAGTTGAAGATGAAGACTGTTACAACCAACTTCAATTCTCATCTTAATACTAGAAACATTCAGGAACACTTGGCTTCCTACATTGGTTTTTGTGACATAGTTGAGTCTAGACGTGAACAAATACCTAGACTTTTTCCATTTGGTTTATTATTTTGTGAAAATGAATGTTATGACCTACGAGATTATTCATACATTCTCAGTTGACTGGCCTCTCCCTTTATGCATATGAGAATGCATTCTTCCTACCAGTCCACATGTCTAACCGTTTTTCAGACCAGGATTCACAGGGGAAACTCAGAAAGAAATGCCTAATGTTATCTTTATCCCATTCTTAGGCCAAGTTTTAAAGTCTTGACATAGCATTCTCTGTTTATCCAAACTGATCCTGGAATGTCCTTTCTCCTTAACTAACACCCAGCCACACACTTACAGGGAAGAATTTCATTCTTCCATGCTCTAGACCCATAAGATCTTTTGCCTTTGGATCAGCTAATTAGGTGCTTTGCTAGCCTCATATTCCATATGGATAGATCTTTACAGTAAAAACACACATTTTGAATTCTTGGAAAGGAGTTCAAAGATCAGTTTGAACTTCAGGGTGATCAGTTGTAGGGTGGCAGAGTAAGTAGCAACACTACTGTTGTTGGCATGGGGACATCCTGCAGCTACAGGGAAGTCCTTGCATGAAAATACAGGCAGCGCCGAAAAGCTGGCTCAGTGGAGGGTGTGTTTGCTTGGCAAGCATCTGATCCCCAGAACCTATCTAAGATCCAGGCAAGCAATTATCATTGGATCTTAGGCAGAGACAGGAGTTCCGTTGGACCAGATTTAGTCTCCAAAGACATCTATGTGCACACAGCCCTGCATACATACTTGTGCTTATATATATCATACACGCATTGAATTGCATTTTTACAAAAGAAATAATAATATAAGGCAAAGTGGCTGAAGAAGTTGACATTCATACATGATAAGGGTCCTACATAACACACACACAGAACTCTGCTTGAGTATGCAACTTTTCGTTTTCAGTACTGCAGAGTTTTTGTTTCTATCATCCACCTGTGTTAATTGTGTGAATGTGCATGCATGGCACAAGTATGAAGGTCAGAATTTAAAACCGTCAGTTCTCTCTATCTATCATGTGCCTTAGGGCTCAAACTTGGGTATCCAGGCTGCGTGGCAGATGCCTTTACCAAGATAACTATCTTGCTGTCTAAACACTTCCCTGTTTAAAGTAAATTATTTGAGCATGTAATGTTCTCTGTAAAAAAGATGCAATTTATAGGTGAAATATTGCTGTTTTTCTTGTTGGGAAATTAGCAGCCTTGTCATAAGTTAATTCACACTCTGAGGGGAATAACAGTGAAATGTATCACATTGTATCATAATAGTTGAGGATGTTACAAACAGAAACTACAGAAGTAATAAGAGACCACAAATAACTACGACTTTAATTGATCAATCTATGTCCTCACAGTGATTAACATTGTAATAGAGTTTAAACAGGTCATCTGTAGAATGACATCAACTGACTAATGGCATGATATTGTACTGTGCTAATGCACGGCACTTAAGAAATTAAGCTCCTTTAAGTCCCCAGTTCTTCCTTTGCCTCAGATCTTCGGCAAGTATTTGAACCATTTACCCTGAGCCCACAGAAAACCACACAGAGGGAAGATCACCCCTCTCATAAGATTGCTGAGAGGAGAAAAGTCTCATTAGTAAATGTTACATAGAAAGAAGATGTAGCTAGTGCTCAATAAATAGTCATTTATGTTATTGACGGTAGGAAAGAAATTAATTTGCTTATCAAATTAAGGTGAAAAGACATCATAGAAATCAAGTATAGCAATGCCTATACATTTTAGATGTTAATGTTCTTTAGAGAACATTATTATTCTAACAAATGTTTTTCTACTTTGCATTCCAAATAGTATTGCCAACTTTATAAACACTTAATTAATATTTCATTTTGATCCAGCAACCTTATTTAAACCCCATACTCGTCTCTTTCACACAACTATTACTACATTCAAAAAGAGAAAGCTATTCATTAGTCTTATGGCGTGGGTCCATATGTTCCCCATTAATCATTGTTTAGTCAGGGAAACAGAAGTTTGTGTTTTTCTTCCTGATGCTCTTAGAGGAATTAGTGTAAATGAGAAATTTTATTCTGAAAAGCCCTGCAAATATACCAGAAGCTTTTACATCTAAATATCAGATGATATTGTTTAGCATGTGGTAATCTGAGTTAGCTCTTCTCTGTAATGGGAGAAATTTTTCATATTTCTAGAGTTGGAACTGCCAGAAATGCTATGAATATTAAGTCATTTATATGTCCTTTCTTTCATCACGTAGGGATAACCTTATTGAATGTGTTAGTGTGCATGCTAGGGTTTGTCTTTTATGTATTTTATGGATAAGTTGTCATTCAACTCAAGAATCACTCATCTTTCCTCGTCTTCTGATACTTTAGCTGAATCCAGGGAGACATATCATCATTTGTGATTGGTTCCTGGCTATTTCCTTCCAAAAAGGAATAAAAGAACTGGAAAATGCTGGGCTGGGGGAAAGCCTTGGGTCTTTTCTCACTGTCCTCCACCTCTCAGCATGGGTTCTACCACCAGGACACCTGCTGATTCTCCATTTGTTGGTGTCATCTTCTGCCATCTTCTCCCATTCCCACAGTGAGACCCATGACATGTTCATCTCCTTCAAGGGTGGATTTCTGCTTGGCTGGGTCTCTCCTAGCCTTTAAAAGTGTCAACTTTCCACAAGATAGGCATTACCTCGGAAACCGAAGACCCCACTATCTGAGGACATTTTTGAAATTTCTCAGTTCTGATAAGTTCAGTTTCTCCCATCTCTTCTCAGCCCTAGGAACTGTACCCAGTCCACTCTCTGCCTTTGTGACTTCTCATAGTTCCCCTTGGCCTCTTCCGTTCTGTATCTCCTGACCCATTTCTCTATATAACCATTCTCTATTAAATTAATTAAGGGATCCCAATTACCTTGCCCATGTATAAAGACTTTATTTTTATTTTTAACATTCTAATTTTACTCTAGATAAAACCCTGAGGTCTGTAGTTAGATTTTCCTTGATTTTCTATAACATGCTTACCTGATATTCCAACAAATGTGCTTTACAAGTCTTGATTAGTTTATTAGAGCCTTTGTTCTATTACTGAGCCACATTTGAACATGGCAGTTATGAAGACCCCAATCCCAGGCCAGGCTCATTCATATGTGCTCTTTTGAGTTAAGAGCAATTACTTTCATCAAGAACACTAAAGTTACAACATGTTGGTTCTGACTTTAAGGTAACATGGGCAATATTTTGAATGACAAGTGATTTGTGGTGTTGCATCTCTTATCACTTTATCCAGTCATCACTATGTCATAAGGAAAAGATAAAAATAAATGATGTGTATTCTATCTGCTGACTGCATTATTAAAGATTATGTCATAAAGCGGGCACAATTAGGGATGTGATATATGTTCTGGTTCTGTGGGAATGAAATGTCCTTTCATACGTTAAACCATGGATAAAGTACTTAAAATATTCCATATACTTGGAATTTATCAAAGGAGATTTTCTCATATTTTATTAAAATGACATATGGACTGTGCACTGCTTCCAACCCTGTCTTTGTACTGAAACTAATTATGAACATCTTTATATGCCATTAATCATTCTCCCCAGAAATGTTTCCTAATAGCCATTATTTACTGAAACAATTCAGACTGTCAAGTACTTATGATGTCTTTAACAATCCAATTTAAAAGCAAAGCCTTTTAAATTTGGTAAATAATTTTTGCATGTGTTCTGGGTAATTGCCTTAGGAAATCTTCCCAAAAGCATAACAGAGGGACACACATCTACAGATTTTAAGGACATTTATTAGTTATTCTACAGAAATGGGATGCTACTGACACTTCCATTAGTAACAGGAAAGGATGATCCTTTACCAAACTTGAGTGTGGAACAACCAAAGGATATAAAGAAATTTATAAACCATACAGAACTTTAAATAGTTTTCACCTAACTCAAAAAGACTTGGTTAATTTTTAAAGCTAATCTGTTCAGGGCCTAGAGAACTGGCTCCATGATTAAGAACTTCAGCCACTCTTGCCGAGGCCCCAAATTTGCTTCTGAGAACCCACATCAGGCAGCTCACAGCAACCTGTAATTTCAGCTACAGTGAATTTGATATCTTCTTCTGGTCTCATATAGAAAGTGCAAACACACATGTGCATACATGTGCAAACATGTGCATATGCATGCACACACACACACACACTTCAAAATAAAATAAATGTTTTAAAAAGTAATCTAATTAATAGCTGTTAAATCACCATTAATGATTTTAAATTAATAATTTCCTGATTTGGCCCCTTCTCTAGCTTTTTATATCCAAAGTGTCCAGCATGCATTCATTTCTACTTCTGAAGTATATTTATTCTTTCTCTCACTTTTAGGACACAGTTTACGTGTGGAATAAACAAGAGAAGCATAAAAGATTCTCTTTATCAGTAAGGACAGGTACACAAGTCAGAGAATTTGTCAGTTTCTTGGCCACAGTCAAACAGAAACTTGACCTTGTGGGATTTATTATATAGATGATGGATTGTTTTTGTTTGTCTGGTTGGTTAGTAAGCTGGGTTTGGTGCTGTTGTTGTTGTTGTTGTTGTTGTTTTATATTCACACAGGAAATGAAAGTAATGTTTCTTTTCTTTCATTCATTAAGCTGACTTTCAAATACTGTAGCACTGTGATGCTTATTAAATCAATTAATTTTCCCAGAAATCTTATGAAATAGTTATGATTATGTTTCTTACAATGTAAGTAGGTATGAGGCTTGGAGAAGGTGGTGATGTGAATGGCTAGGATTTGAGTGGCCCCTACCTTCAGCCTCCTAATCCATGCCCCTTTATGCTGTCAGCTCCCAGAAAGGGTTCTCTGGCCCGTAGTATGCTCTGTGAAAGAACAAATTAAGTATTACAGAGTCATTGTCCTTGCTTCAAACTTGAGACTCATGGGCTGGGAAAATATCTTAGTGAGAAAATAGCTTGGCTCATAAGTGTGAGGATTTAATTTCAACCTCTACGAACCACATGAGAAAAGCCAGACATGGTGGCACATACTTGTCATCCCAATGCTGGGGAGGCAGAGATAACATCCTGAGTCCTCAAAGGCCAGCAAGCCTGGGTTACTTGGTGAATTATAGACCAATGAGAGACTTTGTCTAAAAATATATATATAGCATTACAATAGGGAGAAACAATGGATGGTAGCAGAAGATGTCTGACCACTATATGGGCACACGTGTACACACATTCTCTCTCTCTCTCTCTCTCTCTCTCTCTCTCTCTCTCTCTCTCTCTCTCTCTCTCTCTCTCTCACACACACACACACACACACACACACACACACACGAAGGCTTAAGATAAAGATATTAGGGGCAATGTGCTCAGAATCAGGACATTGTAGGAAATGGTATTTTATTATCTACATGTCATGTAGGAAGAGTGGTATATATACAATGACTTCTACCTCCTCAACACAGACACACACACACACACACACACACACACACACTCCTCCCCACCTCCTTGGAAACAGCAAGAATGTAGGTTTTCTGTTGCTTTTGACTTTTTAGAAGACTTTTCAGTAAATACTTTTAGGGCACTTTGCCATTTCAGTGGATAGAGAAACCTGAATGAATCTAACTTGTTTTTCCATCATTTGGCCCACCCACATTCATGAAGCTCAATTTGAAATTCTGACACTCTTGGCTTCCTTGCCTTGGCTGATAATCAGCCACTTGACAATTTTTGACTCAGGAACAAAAATAGCGCCTGCCTCACAGCTTTTGTAAGAAATCAAATAAATGAGGCAGCCAAAGCTCTTCACCCAGTGCCCTGCACTAACTTTATTCCTGGGGACTGGAAAGTATGAGACAAGTTGTTACCCCACTCCATCTCCACGGTCAATGACAGTCGGAGAATTACGAGAGTAGAAGTGAAGAAACATAGTGGTTCTGAGACTAAGCCATCATTGGCTTTCTTACCTTAGACATGTTATGTTACCTTTTAGTGCCTTCATGCCTTATTTAAAAAAAAAAAAAACACAAAAACAAAAAACCAATAACAGTGAAATTGAACCGCCCAGATAGATCACCCTCCAAAATCACCATAAACCTATGAAGACAGCCACTTCTCTCAATTTTGCTTCAGTATTCCCATTGCGGAATGACTCTGTTTCTGAACAGAATTGATTCTTTTCCCCCCCTCCCACCCCCCACTGAAGACTCAACACATTCAAAATGGATTTAAGCAGGCTACAGAAATGTCTCAGTGGTTACAACCACACCATGTCTTGCAGAACTCCTGGGTTTGTTTCTCAGCATCCACACGGTAGCTCATAACTGTCTGCAATGCCAGTGCTAGAGCTCTTTTCTCATCTCCATAAACACTGTGTGCAAATGGAGCACAGACAGAGGTACAGACTATACACACATACACATAAAATAATCGGAAGATCTAAATGTAATTGTATTACATTCCATCAAAAATAGAAAGGTAAAACAAATCAATAAATAGATCTCAAGGTTTCTTTGGTTTCAAATTTGAGCTTTGGGTTAAAGACTAAAATAACTGTGGATTTTCTCTTAGCTTTGATGTTCTAGAAATCTACTAATTGCCTTATTAATATGGTATGATATAAAAGATATCAAAGAAGATACAAATAAACGAAGACATCTATGTTTGTGTACTGGACATTCTTTTCTTATTGTATTTTTTATTTATTTCACTTCAAATGTTATCCCCTTTCCCAGTTTCCCCTCCGAAAATCCCTACCCACTCCCTCTCCCCTGCTTCTATGAGGGTTCGCCCCCACCCACCCATGTATTCCTGCCTCACCACTCTAGCATTCCCCTATACTGGTTCATTGAGCCTTCATAGGACCAAGGCCTCCCTCCCACTGATGCTAGAAAGGCCATCCTCTGCTACATATGCAGCTGGAGCCATGGGTTCCTACAAGTGTATCTTTAGTTGGTGGTTTAGTCCATGGGAGGTCTGGGGGATCTGGTTGGTTGATATTGTTGTTCTTCCTATGGAGTTGTAAACCCCTTCAACTCCTATAATTGTTCCCCTAATGCCTCCATTGGAATCTCTGTTCTCAGACTGATGGTTGGCTGCAAGCATCTGCATCTGTATTGATCAGGCTCTGGCAGAGCCTCTCAGGAGATGGCTTTATCAGGCTCAAACAGGGGAGAAACCAGAGTTTTAGCAAAACCTGCAGTGAGAAATATTTAATTCAAGCTTGGACACTCATTTGCAATCATGGAACATGAAGAAAGTTGTCCCTGTATTTCCTTTAGAAAGGAGCAATTTTGGGGTTAAAAATTTGAAGATGGGTGGGTGGCCCCATTCCTCAATCAGGAGCCATGCCTAACCCTGAATATGGTCTCTACAGGGTCTCTCTCTCCTCTTTATTGGGTACTTCAGATAATGTCACCCCTCTGGTTCTGGGAGCCTCTGGCTTCCCTGGCTTCTGGGACTTTCTGACGGCTTATACTCATAGATCAACAATTTACAATGGGACTTCATAAAATTGAAAAGCTTGTAAGGCAAAGGACACTGTCAACCAACAGACTGGGAAAAGCCAGCTAATGAGGCCACAGGAGAGCAGCCAAGTGAATGTTGCCCAGAGTGGTCCTGACTTTGCAAACAGCTCTGTGGGCCTGCTGAGCGGAAGAAGAATTTCACTTTCTTTACTAATCCTACATCCAGTCGAGGGCTAATATCCAATATATACAAAGAACTCAAGAAGTTAGACTCTAGAGAAACAAGTAGCCCTATTTAAGAAATGGGGTCCAAACAAAGAATTCTCAACTGAGAGATCTTGAATGACCAAGAAGCACCTAAAGAAGTGTACTGGAAATTCTAACAGTGTTAAAACTAATGAAAGGGACAGACTTGATTAATCCCTATCAAAACTTAAATGGCATCCATTTCAGAAAAAGAGACTATAAGCTGAAATTACATGAAATCTAAACAGACTTAAAATAAAAATAACCAAAACAGACTAAAAAAGAAAACTAAAACAAGAAGACCCAGTCTTCCTCGTGATTAGATGGACTGTGACATGGCACTAAAGCAGACACTGTGTCCATGTCATAAGGCTGCTGTGAAAAGCAATGGAGCAGAAGACAGAGCCTCTATATAAAATATATAAGCCGTTGCAAATATGAATGCATGAACTTTTACAAAGGTGCTGAGATAACCCAAAGAGGAAAAGGTGACTTGTTATTAGAAATCCTAGATCTGGGCTGGTGAGATGGCTCAGCAGGTAAAAGCACCCGACTGTTCTTCCAAAGGTCCTGAGTTCAAATCCCAGCAACCACATGGTGGCTGACAACCATCCGTAATGAGATCTGGCGCCTTCTTCTGGAGTGTCTGAGGACAGCTATAGTGTACTTACATATAATAAATAAATAAATCTTTAAAAAAAAAAAAATCCTAGATCTGTGCAAGCCAAATAGTGAAGTTGGACTCTTTCTAGGCACCCTTACAAGTTAGTTGTAAACCTAAATAGGAGATGCCAACAATAAAACTTATAACAGATATCATAGCAGAATAGTGTCAAGATGCTGGATTTAACAACGATATATATAATACCAAAAGCAATAATGATAAAAAAAGTAAAAAATGGATAAATTGGATTTCATACAACTTAAAAGCTTCTGTGAATCAAAGGAAACAATCATTATGAAAATAAGACAACCAATAAACTGGGAGAAAATACTTGAAAGTCATATACATGAAAAAGAATTAGAATCTCAAATGTATAAAGAACGTCAATAAAATTGTCAAAAGGCAAGATAGTTTTAAAAACTTCTAAAGAAACTTTTAAAACTTTTTAAAAACTTTTTTAAAAAAAAGTCTGCATTTGATTGTTCCCCAAAGAAAACACACAGATAGACAAAAAGCAAAGTGAACTCATATTCAGATCACTAATTAGAAGACAGCTGCAATCAAAACAGCGGAGCCATGTCATCTGTGATAGGGAGCAGAGAAACAGCATGCATTGGTGAGGATATATGGAAATTAGAAGCCTGGAGCCCTATAGGGGAGAAGCCAAAGACAGGAAACAAACTTCTCTAGGAAACAAACAATTGGGTGACCACATTATCAAAAAAATTTTTTTTGTATGTGAAAAAACACCATGATCAAAAGCAACTTATAGACAAAGTGTTTATTTTGTATTTTGGCTTAATATTCCAGAGAGTTCAGTGATAGAAGCTGAAAGATCACATCTTAAACACACACCGTAAACAGACAGGAAGAACTGGAGGCACACCAAGGCCATAAACTCTTTTTTTTGTTTGTTTGTTTTTGTTTTTGTTTTTGTTTTGTTTTGTTTTTCGAGACAGGGTTTCTCTGTGTAGTCCTGGCTGTCCTGGAACTCACTTTGTAGACCAGGCTGACCTTGAACTCAGAAATCCGCCTGCCTCTACCTCCCGAGTGCTGGGATTAAAGGCGTGCGCCAACACGCCCACCTTGGCCACAAACTCTTAAAAGCCTCTTTGCACTACTGTACTTCCTCCAACAAGGCCTCATTTCCTAAAAGTTCCATAACCTCCCAAACACACTGCAAACTTTACACCAAGTATTCAAAAACATGGACCTATTGTATACATTTTTCATTTAATCTGCCACACCACATGACCCAGAAATCTCATTCCTTGGTTTACAGTCAGAAGAATTCATATTGGCATGAAGAACATGAAGTACTGGGCCAGTGTTTTTCAATCATGGTGCTCTTATTATCTCCATTCTTCAGAGCTATGGCTATGAAGTTGTAAAGAAAGTCAAAGCTGAACTGAAAATCCTGATTTCTAGTATGAAAAAAAAAACATCAGCAAGGGTACTGAATCTTTGCTTGAAAAGCTGATGGCATAGATGCAGACAGGATCACCCAGGTTGGAAACCCATTTCCCATTGTAAGAAAGAGGGCCAGGGTCCACCTTACTCATAATTTGGAAACTTCATGCATGCATTTCTTTTTTGTTTAAAAATATTATGTAAAATTACTCTTTAAAAATGAATTCAAGGGAGAAAATATAAGGAGATTTTTGCATAGCCATGTGACCCAAGCATTGTTCACAATGGCTAATAGTTTCAAAGTACCTAGATGTCTATTGACAGCTGAGTGGATGAACAAAATATACTATATAAATATAAAGGAATATTAAGCAGACTTAAAAAAAAACTATTCAGTAATTTAGATGAAACTCAAGGAACTTATATGACACAAAACCAGTGCTGCATTTATCAAATGGTTGGAGGAAAAAAAAAAAAAAACAAAACAGAAAGTAGATAGATATGTGCCAAGGGCTGGGGGGGGGGAGAACAGAAGAATTCATGATTTATTAATATGGAGTTTCAGTTTGGCAAAAGGGGAAGGTTCTGAAAATTTGTAGCACAAAAATGCAGGTATGCAATTATAAAAGAACACATACAGTATGCACTCACTGAAAAGTGGATATTAGACTAAAAGCTTGGAATACTCAAGATACAATTCACATACCACATGAAGCTCAAGAAGGAAGACCAAAATGTGGGTGTTTTGGTCTTTCTTAGAAGGGGTAACAAAATACTCATGGGAGCAAATATGGAGACAAAGTGTGGAGCAGGGACTGAAGCAAAGGCCATTCAGAGACTGCCCCACCTGGGGATCCATCCCATATACCAAATGCATCCACTATTATGAATGTCAAGAAGTACATGCTGAGCGGGGCAGTGGTGGCGCACGCCTTTAATCCCAGCCCTTGGGAGGCAGAGGCAGGTGGATTTCTGAGTTCGAGACCAGTCTGGTCTACAAAGTGAGTTCCAGGACAACCAGGGCTATACAGGGAGACCCTGTCTCAAAACAAACAAACAAACAAACAAAAACAAAAACAAAAGAAGTACATGCTGACAGGAGCCTGATATAGCTGTCTCCCGAGAGGCTCTGCCAGAGCCTGACATATACAGAGGTGAATGCTCACATGCACTATTGAACTGATCGCAGGGTCCCTAATGGAGGGGTTAGAGGGAGGACTAAAGGAGCTGGGGGTGGGGGAATGTTTGCAGCCTCATGGGGAGAACAACAGTATCAACCAACCAGAACTCCTGGGGTCTAAACCACCAATGAAGGAGTACACATGGAGGGACCCATGACTCCAGCCATATATGTAGCTGAAGATGGCCTTGTCAGTCATCAGTGGGAGAAGAGGCCCTTTCTCCCATGAAGGTTTGATGCCCCAGGGTGGGGAAATTTGAGGGCAGGGAGGCAGGAGTGAGTGGGTGGGTGGGGCACACCTTCATGGAAGCAGGAGGAGGGGGGATGGGATAGGAACTTTCTGGGGGGGTGGGAAGTGGGGAAAGGGGATAGCATTTGAAATGTAAATAAATAAAATATACAATAAAATAAAAAGTAAAAAAAAAAAAAACTAAATTGAAAAGAAAAAAGAAAAAAATGTGTGAAAAACATGGTACATCCCAAATGCTAATAAAATATTAGTTAAGTTACTGATTTAAAAAAAAAAATGCAGGTGTCTGTCATACTGCTTAACAGTGTGTTTCAAATGGAAAATTTAAGGTTACATGCTGTCTTTATCATCATAAAAATCTAAATAAAACAATGTGACATAGTGTGGCACATGAGCATACATTAAACACTATCTACTGTTAAGATTTTAAAAGAACATGTTTGATTTTGGGGAAAAAATGGAAGAGAATCCATCAACTTCATGTAAGCTAAGCTACAAGCTCAACAACGCATCTTCAAATTCCCCTACACTGCCACCCCAACAGCGAACAGGGCTCTAATCAACTCACAGTGCCAACATGCCTCATATTGACCTCAAAGAAAAACCACAAAAAGTTTTGGTTGAAAGCCCACAGTTTAACACAGCAACCACAGAGCACAGGTAAGGCTGCCAACATCCTATCCTGTGGCTCTGGCCAAGAGTCCAGTCTTGAAGGCTGTACTTTCCTAAAGGCGAAACGAGTTATTTAAATCTATTGCACACTTCATGCTACAGGAGGGAAGAGGACAAAGCCGTAATTCCCAAGGTTGTTTTATTTTATTTTATTTTTTTAAATCTACTAAGTGCTCTATCACTTTCAATTTTCTCAGCCTGAGCCACGGATGTTTGGGAGTTATTATGAGATTTGAAAGAATGCT
Source organism: Mus pahari (assembly GCF_900095145.1). Classification (NCBI taxonomy): domain Eukaryota; kingdom Metazoa; phylum Chordata; class Mammalia; order Rodentia; family Muridae; genus Mus; species Mus pahari. The sequence continues at coordinate 15,909,642 of NC_034603.1, read as the reverse complement.
GAGGTTTTGATCTTGTCAGGGCTGAAAGTGCTTTAGAAAGTGTCCGAGTTGGTGAGTGGGAATCTAGGGCATTGCTCCAGCCTGCGCCTTGCAAAGGCAGCTAATGAGGCCACAGGAGAGCAGCCATGTGAACAGTCGCCCAGAGTGGTCCTGACTTTGCAAACAGCTCTGTGGGCCTGCTCAGCAGAAGAAGAATTTCACTTTCTTCTTGTTCCATGATTGCAAGTGACTGTCCAAGCTTGAATTAAGTGTTTCTCGCTGCAGGTTTTGCTAAAACTCTGGTTGCTCCCCTGTTAGAGCCTAAGGATCACAGATGTTTCTTGCTTGGCCTTTGCTACCTAACCAATCTCATTGAGTATGGGCTTCTGTATGGATCTCTTATCTTAGCTTGTTATTTTTCCAGAACTTAGTTTTCTGGAAGGAATTTATAGCCCTGACAAGTCCATATAAAAGAACACTATCCAGGTATTTTATTTACAAGCCATAAGACTAGATTGGGTTCATCAAGAGCTATACTAACTTATTTCCCAACTATAAAATCCCTTGTTATTTGCTGTTTCTCTGGGCCATGTGGTCCTGGTCCATGGCAGTTTCCTCCACCTATGTCTTCCCCTCTTTCTCCCTCTGCCTGCAACAACCTCGCTCAAACCTACAGTCACCCCCTTCTCCCTCTACTGCACAATCACAGACTCTAGGTCTTTATTGACCAGTTCAATTGGGGAGAAGGTTCACTTGGCGTCACTTTGTGTGCTCTTTGGGGGCAACAACGTCTTGAGAAAATAATATTTCATATTAAACAAAGAGCATCAGACCAACCCACTATCATTCCTCATCCTTACACTTAAAATACTTGCTCTGGCAATAAATGGAAGCCACAGTAATGTTTGATTCTGTTCTTTGGATGATATTCAGTTAAATGAGTGTGTTAAACCTTACTATAGCCTGCCTGTGGATTAACCAAATGAGGTCTAGAATTAACCAATACAGCCAGCATGGCTTGTTTAGAGTTCTGAGATTGGTTGACCCTCAAAAATCAATGAAACTCAGGCCACAGAGAAACAGTCTAGAAGAGTCCTATAAAGTTTCTTCCAAAGCCATTCTGTTTAGGAAAAAAGTAGTCTTTAGCCAAAGAAGGTTACAGCAATTAGCCTCGAAGAGCCTATGGCTGTGTGGTGAAGCCTCTTACAAGAGGGTCAGGATTGAGGTTCACAGGACCATACTCAGTATGTTCATGAATAGTGGAGGGGGATCCACTCCTTTTAAAATTATAATTAAAAAGCTTAGATTTTAAAACTGATTGGAGTTAATGCTATTAGATAAAGATAAATGTATGTTCTCTTATTTTTTTCTGTCCCCATTCTCCATAAGAGAGTTCTTATTTTAAAAAAAAAAATCTCATCTATATATTATCCTATTAAAATAGTCTATGCTTTGGACATAGACATAGCAAGCTTTGAGATACACAGGATTCAACAAGCTCATATATTGCCAAGCATTGGAATTCTTATATTGTGTCTTGTACTTCTAAACCTAGTTTACTAGGTTATATGCAATCACTTGGAGTTTAGCCCCTAAGCAGCTAATTTTGGTCTTACATCTCCAGGAGAGATAAACCCATATTCAAGAGTAGGGAATTTAATCTCTCTTGTGGGGTCAACTACACAGACCTCATTCCTTATGCTATCAAATAAGAATAGAATGCTAAGATGATGGCTATGATGATTTCTTTAATGCTCGTTCATAGCTTACAATGTATGTAGTCATATGCTAAATGTTCTGATTGATACAAATTTGTATATACCTTATTGAAAGGGGTTAACCACGGTAGTTGTGTGTGCATGAATAACCACATATGCTGGAACAGATCCTACATTAATAAGATTGTATATTAAAAGATAGGGGTATTTTGAGACAATAGTTTCAAGGTAGATGTTTCTGGTTCTTACCTGGACAATAGTCATTGTCCTATCTGCATAGTGAGATATACATGTTTACTCTGCTAGACTGTTCTGTCATGATTTGAAAATCACAAGATCATGATGTGGACCAAAACCAAAGTATGAAAAACTAATCAATGCCCATACACTCCAACAAAACTGTTTACTTCTTCTCTTAAAATCTTGCCCTTTGAGAGTAATACTATGACTTTTCATTGATTTTCTTGGTGTCTGTTAAAATAAGAGAATTATGTATTTCAAAGCATAGAAGTTAATTAGCATGGGTAAAGTTTTGAGTAAAACAACAGTACCAATAAAGTGAAAGGAAAATGACAAGACACACTTAGTAAACAAAGCTAATGTAGGAAAGAGTTCATATTGATGACTCAAAGAAGACAGAATTGAAAATATTAAACAGAATTAGTTTCCCTATTACTTTAATATAACAACTTATTCTAATGATGATTTCATACTTTTTTATCAAATTTTTTCCTTTTGTACAGTTATATAATACTACAATTTTGTCTATGTACTAATGTGTTCTGCAAGTTTCCCATGACTAGACATTTCAATTTCTAATTACTTTGTTATGATAATTTATTTATCATGAATCTATATATATTTTGTTTAGTTCATGTGTAAATATACAGTTTAGGTAAGTGTTAGGCTACTGAGCCATAGGATGCATACATGGGGAGTTTTGTTCACTTGCAAAAATTCCTCTTTATAACAACAGAAGCATTAGACATTCCAAGTGACAGTATATGGAGATTGAGCAGCATGGTGTGTGTTTTATAACTGTCATGAACAACATGATAGTTATGAAATGCAAAACATGTTATTTAATAAAAGACAAAGGTATTTCAATAGGTTTGTGTAATGTTTTAACTGGAATATTTTGTCAATACAAGAACAAGATATCATGGCATTTTACCAAAATGACTGTGTACTGTGGTCTAACAATGAGTAGTTTTGAAGGATTTTTCTGTTTGTATTACTTCTTAGCAGATTGGTATGGGAGACAACATATACACATATTTCCAAAGGGAAGAAGTAATATTTTACAGGGACATGCATCACATTATTCAAAGGTGACTCCCTGGGCTCTTAATAAAAGAGTTTTTTTTTTCCCTGTACACTTGGCCATGTGCTTTCAGGATCCAATATCAGATGATTGAATAACAAGACTTAAACTGAAATTTTTATGGTATCAAAAAGATCTTAATCAAATGTACTTTTATAGGTTGAAGCTTGCCAACTATGCTTCATTTGGTTGAGATTTGAAAGCTTGATGTAAATAAAAGAAATTCCTGCTTGCAGCTCCTCTCTGGAAATTTTGGTTCTACTGCTTTATGGACAGGCCATCCCCCTCCCCCAAAATACAAAACAAACCAAGAGAACCAAATGGAGAGTCTGTCTCTGTTCTAGAGGGATTTCTGTATATACCCTTGATGTCTTCAAGGTGCTTTTGGCTCAGTCAAGATAATTATTTTCAAAGTCAACACACTGTAACAAGGTAAACATTCAAAGCAATCACAAGACTTTGTGTCCTGGCACTATGTTTTATAATCTAAAGTGAATCAGTTAATATTTTGTGGCTCAGTTTTTCCCACTGCTACAATATAAGTTGATCTACTTAATCTTTGATGCCCTTTACAGTCTAAACATAGATTCTTGATCTGAGTTATACTGGTTACTGCTGTCTATATTTGACTCATCATGCTTCTAGGTTTGTATCAAAATTAGCTCATGCTTGAATACTATCTGTCATAAATTTTTCATCTTAATACCAGTAGCATAGGGAATATTAGTATATAGCACAGACATTTAAAACTTCCAAAACAGAGAAGCTACGATTCACTTCCAATTACAAGTATAGGCTAGCATAGGAAAGGCATAGGAATAGGCATAGGAAAGAAACAACCTTTACTGATCCATCTACACTTGTGTTTATCTCTTTGCTAACTGGGTCAACTCTGTAGACTTCTTTTCTCTGAGGAGGACAATGGAAAGGTAATGTGAAAGCGGAAAGTGCTTAGTGGTTTTCTGTTTGTTTATTCGTAAAGTAGAAGTCCTTATATAAAATCATGTTTTTACATATAAAAATAAACCTCAGAACACACTATTGCCCATAAGTACACATTGTAACTTGGGAAGATAAAATCGAAACAAATGAGTAGAACTACAAACATGAATTCTTAAAAGAACAAATTGAGTCCAAGTTAGTATTAAACATTGATAGAATGAGGTCAGTCTGTTCTCTGCAGACCCAAGTCCCATTCTCTTCTCTTCTAGACCTCAGCTCTGAAGTGACCTGGTAGAAGCAAAGGCAATAAGATCCAGCTCTTTGGTTAGATTTACAGACTAGTTGTTCTGCACTGAGAAAATACTCAAAGTCCTATGTGCTGGGTTATAGATTGGTCTCAAGCAATGTTCTTCCCATCTTATCCTTCTGAGGTATCTGCCAAAGTTCATTGTTCTGACTATGGTTCCCAAGAAGAGGAGCCCTTCAGATCTCAGCACCTTGGACAGCTACAAGAGGTTGCTCAAACAAATTGGGACTAATAGGTACTATTGAAAATGGAGGGATTGCTCAGCAGTTAGGAGTGCTGACTGTTCTTCCACAGGTCCTGAGTTCAATTCCCAGCAAACACATGGTGGTTCACAACCATCCGTGATGGGCATCTGGTGCCACCTTTTGGTGTGTCTGAAGACAGCTATAGCGTACTCATTTAAATAAAAATAAATAAATCTTTAAAAAAAATTTTTGAGGGCATTCAAATGTCTTTATAAGCTCGTAATGAACGAGAAAAGTTCCAGTAATAAAAGTCAATATGAGAAATAATGTTGAAATTACCAGTAAAAACATATTTTAATAAGCACGACAGATAAGGAACATGATTCACGCCTTTAATCCCAGCATTTGGAAAGCAGATGCAGATGAATCTCTGAGTTCAATGCTAGTCCGGTCTATTCCAGGACATCGAGGTCTATACAGAGAAAGCCTTGGAAAAACTAAAATTTAAAAGAAAAGAGGAGGAGGAGGAGGAAGAGGAAGAGGAAAAGAAGGAGGACTTTTGACTATTCTTCAATGAGAAACAGAATTTTGGTTGGTGTTGATATACTCAGCAACCATATATGTGCCTTAAAATGTTCAGCAATTTCTATCTAATATATGATACGCTTACTCTTATAATTATTTTTCATTGAATGTCTTTGTACCTCAATTATTTTGTTAGTGGTTTCACTTCTAGACAGACAAACTACTATCCAGGCACAATCAGGGTGGTGAAATAGTATTTGAAACACTCATCTGCCAGTAGAAAATCCAACTTTAGTATCCACATATGTGGCAACACTTTTCCAAGAATGTAGGAGATCAGGTGAGCAATTACAGTGACTGGGAGTGTGTAGCCATCTACAGCTACACGAACCAGGTTCCTAAAAGGAAGGCTGGAGTTGTATGGAAGAAATTGAGAGAGAAATAACCAGCCAAGATGAAGTTTTCTGATCAAGGGCAATGGTTACTTAAGAGTCTGAGCTTATAAAGGGGGAGATCCTATCCCCCACCATGCCAGCATCTTGTTTCCTCAGGATAGTGTCAGGAGAACAGGTTCAGCCTCTCAGCAGGTAACGGCTTCTTGGAGCAAATCACAGAGGTGGCAGAACAATAGACCTAGCCTAGGTCAGAAGACTCCACAGTGGCAGAGCAGGTCTGAGCCAGTCTGCACAAGGCTGGGGGAGGCTACAATGCCTCCCTTACTATATATTAAAAATTAGCTGTACTGGGGAATAAAATTTATTCTCCATGGTCCTGCCTGGGAATTTATGGTGGCTGGTGGCCTTGCCTGTCTTAGGACTGCATCTAATTGGACTTATTCTTATGTGTCCTGGAGAACACATGCAGCTTGTTTGTGTTTATTTGCACAACCACGGCTCTATGGAGTTATTATGAACAAATCACTGCCACTTGGCACCTGCCTCTGTCTTAGATTGAACTAAGCCGTAGACCCAGTTGCCTGTCCTTGGCTGCAGGCACTCATTGTACACCTTTCTCCCAATCAGACCAAAGCCAAAATATTCACTCAATGCATCTCTTCATATTGATGAATTTCTGCCATCTGTGCTTGCTGAGGAAACCAACCCACTTGAAATACAAAGCCAAAGTTGAAAGCAACAGGATTAAGGCTGTCTGTGGGGATGCCCAGGCACTCTATTCAGTTGCAAATTAGCAATGTTCAAGCCCAAGCTCTGACCTCCCAGTGTGGGGGAGGTGACTTTGAGAATTAACAGAAAAGCTGTTACTTCTCATGTAAATAGGCTATGCTCCAAGTTAACTCTGCTGGCTAATAAAGATTTTTAGCTATCTTCATGATAGGAATCTCTAATATTGGATTTATTACTAGACCCGTCCATGATTGAGTCAGAATAACTGGTCACATTAAAGGAAAGAGAAGAGTTATTACAACTCCTCCTTTAGATTAATTTTTCTAAGTCAGTTTCCACAGTTTCTGTCCCACAAGGTTAAAAAGCTTGAAGCAAGGCAGTTTAGCTAGTTTAATCTGGGACAAAGGCCAGCAGAGGTGGGTCAAGAACATATACCCAATACAGCTTTCTTGTCACCATTGTCAGGGCACTCAGCAAGCTCACAGGTCAGTTTGTCACACACATCATTCTGGCAGCTGGCATGCTCCTGCAGCATTCTGTGGAAAAAAAATATCCTCTTTCCCATATTAAATATCTGATCAGGATCATGCCATATGTCAATAAGTCTATCCTTCCATCTCACCTAGGCATGAGTGTGCCTAGTTTTAAGATACCACAAGGCACTCAGCAAGGAGATCTTTGGCATCCAAATTTAAAAATTTTAAAAAATAAAAAGTGTGATTTAAATAATGGGCATGGGGATATAATTCCCTCCTTCTTGTTTTTTAAAAAGAAATAGTTTTTAAAGTTCCATAATACTTTGTCCTTGAGAAATATAAAAAATCCCAGTAACATGGGTAACATCAAATTGTTAACAAAACATCTCAAATACTTGACTGTAATAGCCAGTTCCAATGTCTGTTTTAGTCTGAATTGGAACACCAAGCATAAAAAAGAAATTAACATAGGCAATGACTAATTACACTTTTAGTTGTTTCTCCTGTTAGAGCACTTGCAACTAGAAAGCCTGAAAAGGTATCATAGTCACATGTGCATATTTTAGTTTTTTTTAAATCCGAACTACGAGCATCCTTTTGCAATAATTGATAAAGTATAAGTCCTCAAGAATCAACACCATTATGTGGAACAAGTAGAAACTGAGGACACTGAGAACAAGTCTTTACAATTTGAATCGCACATAAATTGCATAAAAATACCAAATTATTATCTCAAGCCATTACTATTTTGATGATGTAAGGAATGAGATTATATAGCCAGTTAATCTTGCGCAAGGCCTATAATCTGCCTGGGATATAAATCTGGGGTGGCATTGTCTAAGAGGTTTTGTCTAGGCAATCTAGGATGAGTTCTTAAGTGTCTAAAGACAGTCCTTTAAAGGAACAGTATTTTTTTCTTAACTTGAATTGTATATGCATAAACAATAGCAAATTTGAGAATTTATAGTATCTAAGGAACGAACAATTTCTAGCAATTGTAAGACCTGAGATATGCGTATAATATTGACAGTATAAATTAAAACTTGGTTTTTCAAAATTTTAAAACACTGGCTACAGCACACAATTTAATTATCTGTGCTGAAGCTGGAGGAAATTCAAAAGAATAAACATGTGATCCAATCACATATTCTTTTCTCCCATAGAAGGACTGTTTTTAAATACAGTAGATGTATTTTTTATGGGATGCATGCATGCATAAATTTACAGAAAGTGCAAAAGCATGCATAGAAGCAATCTTTAATACTTATCTTTTAGATAATGATTATCAATTTTACCTAAAAAGTTTGCTATGCAATAGGCCAAATATCAATGTTCTGCAATCACCACTTTAATTGCTGTTCAGAACAAGGAGCAGACACCTCATCAGGTTTTTTTTTTCCTAAAATACCTTCATGATTTTATCTTACAATTCTTTATTAGCACCTCAACAGCGTCATAATAGGATGTTAGAACTTTAATTGGAGATGAAGAAAGATGATTCTACATTAATGTTCTCTTTTGCCAAAGAATTGCCATGGGTCCATTGAGTAAAAATAACTAAAATAAGCAGCTAATATTTGATTACCATTGATTACAATTGATAACATTGATAACAATTGATCACAGCAGCTTCCTCTACTTTCTGCAAAGCCTTTTGTTTCTCACCAGTTAATTTGCATCTAAAACTAAGGTGAGGTCTTAGCCAACTATCATCTGGAAGCTTTTGAAAATAATTTGAAGTATGCAAATCATGTTTTCTTTCTTAAATTTTCTGTACCACAATTTTTCTAGGATAACTAAGATCCTAAATATGAAAAAGATATTGCCTCTGAATCTTTTCTGGAGCAACAGCTACTCCCCAGAACTTTAAAGCTCATTGTGTGAGAGCAAAGATTTGAAGTAAACTTCCCTTCAGAGGCATTTGCTAATAAATTACTTTCCATTTAAGAAACAGTATACACTTAAGGATTCAAAGTCTTAGCTTCTTGTATTGAAGCAGAGATAGAAAAAAATTTTTTTTCTTACATAGTGTAAGGCTATTATCCATACCTAGAGGCAAAACTTTCCAATGATCACAAGCTCACTAGATGCAAACCCTTTATAATTATCAGGACGCAAAGGAAAAAACAACCTTCCAAATCTATAATAATTCTATATGGAGTAGGCAAGGCAGATTTTAATGCTTATAAGTTCTACAACCTCATTGACCTTTCATAAAATCTAAAATTTAAACTTTATTTTGAGCAACACCTGGATAGATCTGTAATAATATTGTTTAATTAATCTGTATTAATTAGAAAAATAATTCTCAAGAGGCAAGGAGAGGTGAGGTCCTAAGAACTTCCCTAGGCAGGATTTGCAAAACAAAAGAAACACCACATAAGCCTGGCTGAGGCTCCTCTGAGTTTTGCATTAACTCAAATGTAAATATTTCTTAACCTGAGAATACTTTCTGAGTTCTGGCCCAAAGATTATCTTTCCTGTAGTGAGGACAGATTCCAGGGGAAAATTTCAACTCTGTGTCTATGCCTCTACTTTGTGGACAGTTTTTTTTTTTTTTTAAAGATGACTTATACTTAAAAAAATATTTATAACTTTTGGAAAGCAAAACCCAATTTTAAACAATTTATTTTCTTTAAAATCAATACCAAAAACATCACTTTCATGTTACAAAGTTTGGTTGCCAATTCATACATATGAATGCATGACAGTTCAAATTTTAATGCTTCAATTAAGAGACCTTGTTTTATATCTTATATCTTATAAGTCTAGTTTCTAGGATAAGAATAACATAAAATATTATCACAAGTATCCCAAGAAGTATCCTTAGAGGCCTAGTTTCCTGGGCTGGTTTATGCCAAGTGCTGTTGTTTAAAATGACTCCAAATCTGAGTTACCAGTTTTAAGCTAACTTTCTTGTTACCAATGTTACACCTTTTTAATCATACCCAATAACTTTTAAGCCAATACTCTATGACCGAGACACGCAGAGAATATTTATACCTTTAAGACCAGTCAGAAATCAAATGAAGTGGCTATACAAATCTTATACATTTAAACCAATCAAAGAATGTTACTTTTTCTAGCTACAATTTCAAGATAAAAAGCACTTTGTCATTTGCTGAACCCAATAATCACAACTGCAGAGAATTTTCTAGGAAAAAACAACTATTAGCTTATTTACTTTAGAACTAAGAAGCTACAGACTCCTTTTTTTTTCTCTTCCTTTTTTTTTTAAAAAAAATTAGGTATTTTCTTCATTTACATTTCAAATGCTATCCCCTTTCCTAGTTTCACCCACCCCTACCCTGCTCCCCAACCCACCCACTCCAGCTTCCTGGCCCTGGCATTCCCCTGTACTGTGGCATATAATCTTCGTAAGAACAAGGGCCTCTCCTCCCATTGATTGCTGACTAGACCATCCTCTGCTACATATGCAACTATGTAGCAGATACAAGCTCTGGGGGGTACTGATTAGTTCATACAATATGACTTGACTCATGGCTAAGGTGCAGGGCAACTTTTATCAGCCTCTGCTGTATAAACTGAGACGAATCAGAATCAAGAGATGGATAGCCAGCAGATAAAGTTTTAACCAGTATTTTTCTTTTCAACATGAAAATAGAACAATAGTCATTCAGAAAACAAAACAAAAATAGGCATGAATTGACATGTGGAAAGATTGGTGCACCAAACACAGACAATATAGAGAAGGTAGAGAACTTGATGTAACCAAAACTAAGGATGTCTCCTGTAGGGGCCAGAGAGAAAGCAGGACGTCTCCCTTTTTACCTCTGTCCCTGGGAGAGCTCCGAAATCCATTTTCCTTCTCTCTTGCTCTTTCTCTCTCATGTCATTTGTATATCTAGCATCTCCCTTTTTTAATTTTACTCTTTATTATATTATTTTCCTTTATTATATTATTTTATTATTTTAAGCCCTACTCCTCTTGCCTGATGCAGTTCTTGACTGCATACAAATGCCTGTTTAGAATTTTCCACTCCCATTTTCTACTGTCAACCCTTATCTGAGATCAGCACCAGACTCCAATACCTGGCTTGCTTCTGTAAAACCCCAACGAAGGTAAAGTACATGGACTCTGAGAAGGGTTAAGTGAGAGTCTGACCATGAACCATGCCAAATAACCTGCCCAGAATCTGTGGTTGTACTGACTCACAAAATGTTTTCTCAGACTAAGCCAGTTCACAAATAGTTGAATACCTCTACTTTTTCAAACATGTGTATGCTAACAAAGGCAACAAAAAACACGAAAACCATTATCTAGCACAATATCCCCAGAATTTATCCCATTAAATAAACATATAGATGAACTATATGACAAATAAAATAATTACTCTAGGAAAGCTGAATCAACTTTAAGGAAATTTAATAAAATGATCCAAACTAAAAATATAATAAAAAATTAAAATATATTTTTAAAACTGTAAATGATTGGAGCTGAAAAATACAACAAGTAAAATGGTGGACATTATCACAGTTACCTTGTTTGCTTGTGGTAAATACATTCATATTTAGAACTCTTTTGTTTTTATTATTACCACAAGCACACTTAAAAATGCAATGTATGTAGTAGATCTGAAGAGGGATATATAAACAATAGGGTCAGGACCTTCAACACCTCTTTTCCAGCAAGAATCAGATAATTTAAGGGCAAATAAAGGAAACATTGCTCTTAAGCTATATGTGATTGACAGAGCATTTCATCAGTACCAACAGACCACATGCACTTTGCCAGTTCACACAGAACATCTTCAGGATATGTTGTCATCAAACAACAACATGAGTCTAAGAATGTGAGACTCTGGGTCTTGAGATAGAACTATTTCCAGATTTTTGAGAAACTGCCAAAATAATTTCCAAAGTGGTTGTACAAGTTTGGACTTCCACCAGCAATGGAGGGGGGTTCCCAATGCTGTACATCTCGCTATCATGTGCGAGCACTTGAATTTTTGATCTTAGTTATTCTGACTGATGTAAGATGGAATCTCACAGTTGTTTTGATTTGCATTTCCCAGATGACTAGGGACTTTAAACATTTCTTTAAGTCCTTGTCGACTATTTGAGATTCCTTTGTTGAGAATTCTGTTCAGCTCTGTGTCCAATTTTTAATTGGGTTATTTGGGTTGTTGGTGTCTAACTTCTTGAGTTTTTTTGTTTGTTTGTTTTTGTTTTTTGTTGTTGTTTTTGTTTTTTATAAACTTTGGATATTAGCCCTCTGTCACATGTAGGGTTGATGAAGATCCTTTCCCAATCTGTCAGCTGCTATTTTGTCCTACTGACAGTGTCCTTTGCCTTACAGAAGCTTTTCCCTTTCATGAGATCTCTCAGACAGGAGTCTAGCATTGCTCTCCTCTGGGAGGCTCCACCCAGCAGCTGACTCAGACAGATGCAAACACCCACAACAGAACAGTGAATTTGAGCTTTGGGACTCTTATGGAATAGTAGGGGTTGGGGGAAGGATTGCAGGCCCAGAAGGGGATAAGAACTTCACAGGAAAACCAACAGAGTCAATTAACCTGGAACCCTGGGGCTCTCAGAGGCTGAACCACCAACCAAAGAGTATACAATGGCTGAACCTAGGTCTTTCCACACATATGTAGCAGATGCACAGCTTGGACTTCATGTGGGTCCTGAAAAACTGGAGTGGGGACTATCTCAACAGCTGTTGCCTGTCTGTGGGATATGTTCTTCTAGCTGGGCTGCCCTGTCTGGCCTCAGTGGGAGATGTGTCAAGCCCAGCAGAGACTTGATTTGCCAGGGTACAGTGATATTCAAGGGGGCCCCTACCTGCTCAGAGGAGAAGAGAAAGCCGGATAGGGGGAAGGATTGTAGGAGGGGGTTATTGGGAAGGAGGCAGTGAGTGGAATGTAAAACGAGTAAATTTAAAAAAAAAAAAAAAGAAAGAAAAAGTAAAATGTAAGACTTAAAATCATGCATGTATCTTTGTAGCTCTTATTATAATTTTAGAAACCGGTAGCAGGGGGATCTTTGGGACAGTCAGAAAACATGGAAATTAAAAACAAACAACAACAAAAACTCATCATGATCCTAATCAAAGAACCACTCCCATGAGAAACTGAATACTTCAAAGTATTAGAAAATAAACATGAAACCATCAGGAAGCACAAGATCCTTATCATAAAAGGACTTGTCAGTCTGTAAAGCCATGTGCTAGATCTCTCTCTCTCTCTCTCTCTCTCTCTCTCTCTCTCTCTCTCTCTCTCTCTCTCTCTGTATCTGTGTACCTCTCTGTCTTGTACTGTGTGCATGTCATGCCTCACAGCACTTTTGGAGATCAGACAATAGCCTTAGGTATAAGTTTTCACCTTGTTTGAGACAGGATCTTTCTTTTTAAAATCATGTTACATTAAATTTACTAGTCAGACATGTGTGAGTTTTCACATGCTGTAGAGGTCAGACAGTTTTGTAGAGTCGGTCTCTTTCTACCTTCAAGTGACTTCTAGCAGCAGAACTCAAGATGTAATGTTACATGAAAAGCCTTTACTTTCTAAGACATATTGCCAGTGAGGCAGAATCTTGTTTGCTACTGTGTACACCAGACTAGATGGCATAAAAGTTTCTAGAGATTCTCCTTTATTCTCTGTGTCTATCTCCCACATGACTTTAGGATTGCTGGGATTACAGACATGCACTAGCCCACCGAGCTTTGTGTGTTGTATCCAAAACTCAAGTTCTCACACTTATACAGGTTCTTTGCCCACTAAGCAAACTCCTTAACATTCTTTTAAACCCATACTTCAGGTATTTTGTTGTGGTAATAGACGTCACATTTCTGCATTCTATAAGTGGATTACAGATTCCATGTAATCTCTAACACCAAGGAAATGGGGAAAGGTTATAATTTATATAGAATCACAAAAATACAGTGGCTAGTCAAGCAAGGGTGAGAAAAAAGAGAAGGTCTTGCATTTTCTGATTTCAAAATAGTATACAAAGCTGTTTAATCAGAGAGAATATGGTTTTGCTCAGAGGCAGACACATAGGCCCAGGCAACAGAAAAAGTAACCTCAGACATCTTTGCATTCGTGGTTGACTTGTAGATGAAGCCTATTTCTAAAAATGCAATTACTAACTTTATTCCCAAGTCTTTTTCATGCTACCACCTATGAGTCTGTAGCATCGATCGTAGCACCTCAGAAATTTGAACTTTCTTCAGAACATAACAAAGACATGATTTTGATACAGTTCTGATTTGTGCTCTGGTAGTACAATCATAACTCCACAGACATCTTCTAGATGTGAAGCAATAATATTTCGGAGAATTATACAAAAAAATTCTAAATGAATTTGTGTACTGTAAATGCTTAGAAATATGAGAAAATGAGAAAATGTGGGGATGGTGAGAATCATGTGGACACAGATATTGGCATGGGAGAAAACTGTGGATTGGTGTCACACCAATGTCAAGTGTGACATACTTTTGTAAGTGTCTTGATGTTAGCCTCTTCTGTCAAATCATGGAAAACTTTACATTTGTTTTTAAACTGTAGAAAAACAAATATGTTTTGAGGGGTTATTTGAAAAGCTAATATGTCTAAAAATGTAACAGTGCCACACTTTTGTACGTAGTCGAGGAAGTAGTGAGTTTTCAAAACTACACACACACACACACACACACACACACACAAAATCATGTTTCTTGTTTATTGTTTTTACTTTTTAAATATTATTTTATGTTCACAAATTGAAGTAAATTAACATTGCAACCAATTTTTAAATATATCCTTTGCTTTTAATTTAATTTTAAAATTTTGATATAAAATTGCTTCATATTTCTCTTTTTTGATTATGGTACATGAACTCAGGATTTTTGTACTCCACTGTCATTTTTAGCTCCTTATAGTATCTTTAAATAATGCAAGAAATAAATAAACTAAAATTAAAGGGGTTACTCTTTTGGCTTATGTATTTTCACACAGAGTAGCAATTAGTGTTAAGATCATATGAGGGAGAGTGAGGTCGACCAGATGGTAAAGGCACATACAGCATAAGCCTGATGATCCCTGTAGCCACGTGGTCAAAGGGGAGAACAGACTTCTGCACATTGTCCTCTAACCTCTACAGCTGTGCTGTGGAATGCGCACAGCCCCTCTAGCTACTAACAACAGAAAATTAAAATAAAAATTTCAAAATATTTTTTAAAAGAATATATGACTGATCATGCTTTGAATCCCAGAACTTGGGAAGCCAATCTGATCCACATAATGAATTCTGGACCAATAAGGACTACATAGTGAGACACTATCTTAAATATATAATACATGTATGCGTGTGTATTTGTGTGTATGTGTGTGTATTCATCTATATATGCATGTTTTAAAATTGATTATTTCTACCTCTACCTTTATCTTCAAAATAACAGTGAAACTCTTGTCATGATTTCTTTAATGAAGGAATTGATATTTTAATAGAAGTGTAATATCTGTAACATTGACTTTCTTGCTCAAGTGATTATTTGATATTGTTCTTTCCTCACCATAAGAGGCATTGCACAAATTGTTTCTGAAGAAGGAACACAGACGACTCTCATATTCCTTCTACAGATATCAAAATCGAAAGCTTCCATTGGCTTGCTGGCTACTGACTGTTACATACAACATAGCTTTAACAGAGCTTAAGTTGATTAGATTCATAGTACAGGAAGGAACATAAGCTCCCTGTCAGCTCATTGTTCACAAGCATTGCCTGGATATTCCTTTTAAAAGATTTTAATGAAACTGAATTGAATTTGTGCAAAAAAAAGTCCAGCCTTGTAAGTTGGATCTTATTCTTACTCTACTCTCTGCTCATGACTTGTACAAATATTCAAATTGATTATAATCCTTAAAGCTTTCTCCTCAAGGAATGATATAGATGACCCCGGTGGTATGCAGGTAGACTTGTGTATCTGTATTTACATTAATAGTGAGTATATTAGCATGTTTTGTGCAGTTTTCATGGTCATCCTAATTTTTCTGAGAAAGGAGATATTTCTTATTAATATCATGAATGTTTTCTTGCCTACCACCATCTCTCAGATTCTAGAACTATGCCTTGTGTAGTGATTTCTCTCTGGCCGTCCCTCACACACCCACTTCCTGACCTCTCATTACCCTGGTATCAGGAAAGTCTCACCCTCTCAAAACAGGTGAGACATTCACAAGTAAGTAATGTGCTTCAATAGTATTAGTGTTCCTGAGAATTCTCTCATCCTATTTTGTACATTTTCTAGTTGACATTTTCAGAGTTATAAGTGAAGAAATGTCAATTCTCACTTTGGACCTCTCTCTCTCTCTCTCTCTCTCTCTCTCTCTCTCTCTCTCTCTCTCTCTCTCTCTCAGTGTGGTGGGTATGTATGTGTATGTGATTGAGCCCCCAAGGAACAAGGCATGATAGACAAAGTATTGTACCACTAAGATACATCCCTATACCCACCTTGGGAAAATAACAGTATTTTTAGTTAAGTTTCTTTTTTGAAATAATATTCATCTACTTAGCTTTTTCCTGTAAGAGCACTTAAAGTATCAAATTAAGAAAAAATTGTAAAAAGTTAAAATTTTTAGTTTAAAACATTGATTCAAATTTGAAAATAGAAAAATAATCATGTTGACTATATACATATATGAACATATATATGTATAAATGTATATGTGCACAAAAGCTACTTTTGCACTCAAGTTTATATATACTTTTTTTGCATAGACAGATAAACATCATATAACTTATGGTATCTTACAGCATTCTGATTATTATTTTTTTACGTTTTTTTTTTTTTTTTTCATTGAGAAAAATACTTTCACTTGCTCCAGGATCAGGAAATCTGTCAAAATAGGGCCTTGTAATTTGAATAGATGCCACTTCATTTGGAAGTGACTTTAACTCTGTAATATGCTATCAAGGTCATAATAAGACAGAATCCAAAGCCTTACTACCCTCCCTTAGTAATTTGGCTGCGAATACTGTTTCTGCTCTCTGCATTTAGGTTGATTCAATGACAGTTAAGGCCAAGCATAAGGTCTGGGGAAGGTAGAGATGCTTGGAGTTGGTCCCACTTCTGCTTGCCAAACAAACCTTCCGCCCTGTATATGAGACACATTTATATCAAAATGTGTCAGGGTACAGTGCAGGAAAAAATAGCATAAAAACTAATTCTGCTAGTTTAGAATTGATCTTTGCATTTACATTTCCAAAGGAAGGGTTACATTGTTTACAGTCTTAGGCTAGTTCTGCCCCTTTACAGATTGTGAATTCTAAAAGCAGAATATAGAACAAAATAAACATCTGCATGTAGGCTGGGCAGGTGGCATGTATGTGAGAGTCTCATACTGGGCTTGCAAGCAAGAAAACCTTAATCTGATCCCAGAACTCATATCAAAACAATACAGAACAAAAATGGAGAGACGGAAACATCTGGACTCTCAGGGTTCACTAGCCATACAGCCTACCCTACTTGGTGAAATTCAGGCCAGTGAGAGACCCTATCTCAATAAACAGATAATTCAACTAATAAACAGCCACATGTAGCTCATTAACATTGAAAACTACTATCATTTTTGTAAGTGCTTAGGAATTGACACATATTGGGGATGTCAGATTGTCAAAGTTCAAAGAGTGTTTCTGCTTCTTGTTTTGTTTTGTTTATGGGTGGACGGAGCTGCAAAGCACTGCTTTTATGAGTGTGTGTTTCTGGAGTTATATTGTCACTAAAATGTTGCTCTTCAAGTTTTAGATTTATACTAAAACTGACTGAATACCCAATGTTTATTCCACTTTTAAGTGTGTGTGTGTGTGTGTGTGTGTGTGTGTGTGTGTGTGTTTAAATCTTAACATGTCATTGATGTTAGGAAGAATTTATTTATGTATCCAACAGAGTCCATTAAATAGAATAGCTTTCCCCCGACTTTATAAATCAAATGCCTCACATACAGGCATGAAATGTCTATTGCAAAGACCCAGAAAATAGAATTGAATCTTAAAAGATAAGTATTTGAAAGTGGTGTGAATGGAGCATTGGGCATACCATTGCACTGATATGATCTTACAGGAGAAAACTAAAATAAACCCTACAGGGAAAGAATAATGGACTACGGCTGATCATGTCTAGTTCAGCCACTGGGAAGTTATTTTACAACTGGTAAACAGGAACCTTACCAATCAAAACAGGAAAGTGATTGCTCTGTTCTGCACAGACATCTGGCCAGATATGACATTGACTCCATCTTTTCCTACACCATTGCTCCTACCTGTAGCTTGCAATTTCCCCCTTCATATGTAGTTTTGTTTCTTTCATTAACTGAGTTTAATATGTGGTTTAGATAGCGGCAAGGAATTCTTACCTCAGGTCCCTCATACTGAAACTATGGGATTCTTTATATGATGTTGATCTAAGTGGCATGACTAAGGGCAGTGGGTAGAAGCAGGAATGCTTTAATTATTGTATCATTAAAAGAAAAGAGAGAAATCTACAAGAATGAATTCCTTGCTATTGCAAATGTTGTTCCCTGACATTTTGACAAGAATCAAAAAGGGTTTCTATCATTCTTTAATAGCATGAAGGTAACAATCACTCCTATGCCATCTGATTCTGTGCTACTGGAACAGAATCCCACAAACTAGGTAGTTTATACTTAATAGAACTGTGTTGACCTGTGGGTTCTGGTGGCTGAGAAATAAAAGGAACCTTATTCTTGAATCCAACATGATGGCTAGAGGGAATGAAAGATACCAAAAAGGGAGCTGCATGATTCTTCTTTTGTTAGCATCTCACTCTCAGGAAATCACATTACTTCATTCCTGAGAGCAGTCCTCATTTGACCCTTATATCTCTCATGTGGCCCTACCTGCTCCTTTGCCCTCTTAGCAGTAATTTTGTAGCAATGAAGTACAGGGCTACTATGCAACCACAGCTGGTCATGGATTGTTATTCAAGCTACTCCGGGATACTCTTCTACATCCTGATAGTGTACAAATAGTTGAAGTTCACATTCCCTGGGCTGCTTGTTAACAGGATCTGGGGACCTCACTGTTCTTTCATTTCCCTTGATTATGGAAGAACCTGTATAGCTTTCTTAGGCCAATAAATCTTGATAATTTTTTAAAATCATTCTTGTTCACTCATTCATTATAAAGAGGGTGAATGGAAATCTGGGCCTTCATATAAGAAGAGGAATCTCTTTGTTTGCAGTTCTGTGACTACACCTTCCTAGGGATGAGAAAAAATGTAATTACATATACAGATCTCTCTCAAATGCTTACTGTCTGACAGGGCTGTGCAGTTTCTCTGCCCCAACTATAGAAACATTATGAGGTGTGGTCATCTATTTAATGCGCCCATTAGGATTACCTCATGTTCTAGAGCTTAGCTACTTGAGAGATGGACACCAATACCACCTCTTGGCTAGCTATATGGATCTGGCCAAGAGTAAGTTTCTCTTTTTCAGTTTTCATTTTTTCAGTTTAGGTAAGACCTCAATTATGATGCTTGAGGAAAAAGTAATCCACTGAAAACACTACAATGCTGGGCCTACAGTAGATGAGAACAAGAAATTAAGATGTAGGGGTAGGAGAAGTAATTTGAGCAGGTGAAGAACGAGCCTAGAGCTGTATTTGACTTAGCATAATTCACTGAGCTCTGAAGTCACAACACGTCCATGTGTTGAAATTTTGAAACTAAAAGTACATTCCATTTTCTCCTTCACTTCTCACAGGTCGAGTCTAATCTGCACTTTATATTAGCTAGCAGTTATGAGTTTCTTTAGTATAAAGTTGGAGCCAGAC
This sequence comes from Mus pahari, assembly GCF_900095145.1. NCBI lineage: Eukaryota > Metazoa > Chordata > Mammalia > Rodentia > Muridae > Mus > Mus pahari. The sequence goes on along the minus strand of NC_034603.1, from coordinate 15,890,264 downwards.
CAACCTCATGGATGTGTCATGAATATCAGGTAAGATGAACATATGGAAAGCAGAAGGCAACTGATGCTAAAAGGAGTTTCTATTCTTCGCACATTGCTACTGAAAGCCCCAAGTTGAACACCTCACATCCCTTGCCCTTGATGGGTTTCTTGTTTCTCTGTGTCACGGCAGAGGGTAAGAGGCAACATAGGTATCAATATACTATATGGAGGAAATTTAGAAAAGGAGGATTAAGTGAAGGAAGGGAGGCTAAATCATCCGATCACTGGAAACTTACTCCTGCTAAGCTCAGCCCACTTTTATGAGAACATTATTAATCAAATCACTAAGTCCAACCCTTTAGGACTTTGCACAGGTCTACATTTCAATACTGCCACATCATAATTAAGTTTCTAATGTAAGCATTAGAAGACGCATCTTTCCAAACCTCAGCATCTCTCATGAAATTTACCTCATACAATTATTTCAGCCCCTAAACACCATTTAGATTAAGTGTATGCAAAGTATAGGAGAATTATGGTTACTAGGAAAGAAAACCACACATATAGAAGAATATAAAGTAACCGACAGGCTGTGGGCACAGCACATCTCACTTTAGATATGTTTTAACTGATAGCGTCAAAGAGACTCAGTAGAAAACATTCATACACAATAAGTAGATTTGATGCTTTGAAGTGAAAGGCTGGAATTCAACACACATACTCAGGAACCCTGGAGCCAGTTGAGTACTCTGATTCTGTTGAACTTGAATTTTATCACAGGAAGATTGATGATGTTGGGTAGTCAGATAGGAGACCATAGAGAGTAGATCCTGTGAGACATTGATTATGCAGTATGACAGTCTGTTCTTCAAAGGAGAAGATGGGCTGCAAAGTGAGTGAAGTAGGTCTGTAACTGGAGCTAGAGTTACAGGGAATTCTCTGGACCGCTGGGAGAACAGTAAGTGTGCTTAGACCCTGAGCCATCTCTCCAGTCCAATTTGTTGATTTCTTTCTTTCTTTTTTTTTTTTTTTTTTTTTTTTTTTTTTTTTTTTTTTTTTTTTTGGGACTGGGTTTTTTTGTTTTTGTTTGTGTTTGTTTGTTTGTTTTTCGAGACAGGGTTTCTCTGTATAGCCCTGGCTGTCCTGGAACTCACTTTGTAGACCAGGCTGGCCTCAAACTCAGAAATCCGCCTGCCTCTGCCTCCTGAGTGCAGGGATTAAAGGCGTGAGAAACCACGCCTGGCTAATTTGTTGATTTCTTAAGAAAATTGTGCATATGAAGCCAGCTCAGAGGAAATGGGCTGGAATTAACTTAAATCTGTGAAGACAAATGACCTAATGTTATATTTACAGGGATGGAGATCATGGACATAATATGACTGGCAACATAACACATTAAACAGTAGGACATAGTGACATGTTGGATGCATGAATGGGATCTACATGCTGTGACTGGCTTTGTGGATGAGGTGGCAACACAGCATCCAATGTAGGTTGTTTGACAGTTGCTTTCAGTTCAAGGACAGCCACAAACAACACAGAGTTTAGAATAGGACATGTCTAAATAAATCAATACATGATAATGTGTGTGTCCAGTAAAAATAAAAGTGATTTCCAAATGAATGAATCTAATTAGGATTGTATGTTCTTTGACATGTTACTTCGCAACAAACGGCAACTGAGAGAAATTATGCATTTATGTTAACATAATAACTGCTCACATATATTGATTACTTGCTGTATAAGACATTGTGATAAGTATTTTATATTTATTGATTCTTTTTTATTCCTCATGAGTACAGTTTTCACAGATACTCTCCAGGTGGAAACATTGATGTTTAGAGAGACAGGAACCCTCGCCCAGTTTTTCAAAAGCCAGGATTCAATTCTCATCCCTGGCACCAATACTCCATTCTTAAGCATTTAGCATTCCAGCTCATAATTAACTTCCTAATGGTGACCACATTTAGGGACAGAACATGACTCCTTCGTTAGCTTTGAAGTAAAGAAGTCCTGAAGAGATTATCATAAGCAAAAGTGAAGCTCTTTTCGTCCCCGTGAGGGACATACCAAGCCTGTGGTGCTCTGGACTTTGTAGCTCCTCATCAAGAGCATAATTGCTTTCAACAGCCACAGTGCACTGCCAGTTTCCCCCAAATTATATTCCTCTCAATTGTCTTAATTTTATGAAATGGTTTTGTATTAGATCCATGTGGTCTTAGTACAGATACATTAACTATAATCAACCAAGGCGAGTCAAGGTCATTTATTACACAAACACAACCATGAAACCACATGAATAAATATACAGCTATTCATAGAAATTGAATTTCTCCTTTTTAATCTCTTAGTAAGTCATAGTTCAAAGTAAGGATAATCATACAATCTCCTTTAATTAAATATGCTAAACAAGTAAAAGTCTACAAGCCTTTGTCTTGTCCCAGGCATTATGAGTCTTGGTTGAACTCCAGAAGGACATGGGTGTTTTTGAAAAGTCTCTTTTGTATAAGACATAGTAGAAAAGAATCTTCCCCTGATTTAAGATTTTAAAAAATGGGAGATGGTTTACAAATAGATTTTATAGAAGAGTATTTTTATGTGACTATTTTTTATTTAGTATGGTAATATGACTCTCAATTGTTGGCTTGTTTTTGTTTGGTTTGGTTTGAAACAGGGTCTTTCTATTTAGCCCTGTCTATCCTGGAACTCATTAAGTAGGCCAGTTCTGTCTGCCTCACCGTCCAGATTGCTGGGATTAAAGCAATGCACAACCGTGCCTAGCTATATTATGGCTCTCATATTAATCTTATTATACCTACCTGCTTTATTATCTCTGAAGTGGGAGGAAACATATCTTTGTCATTGGTAAATTAAATTCTGGAGCTCAGGTGAAAGTCTCTTCAAGCAACTAGAAACTAATACTGCAAATGACTCTTAGTTTGATGTTTTTCTTTTTCTCCTTCAGAGTTCAAAACTAGATATGCTTAAGTGCCTAATACAAGACTTATACATTGATTGAAAATATTGCCTAGAGCTGGGCATGGTGGTGCATGTCTTTAATCCCAGCACTCGGGAGGCAGAGTCAAGCAGATTTCTGTGAGTTTGAGGCCAGCCTGGTCTACAAAGTGAGTTCCAGGACAGCCAGGGCTATACAGAGAAACCCTGTCTCGAAAAACCAAAAAAAAAAAAAAAAAAAAAAAAAAAATCAACTTTCAAACTATCTTGAAAGATTAGTTTTTAACAAACATAAAAGTAATTAGTTTCCATTGAAGATATGAATCCACTTAGCAAAACAACAACAGCAAAGAAAAATCCTTGTGAGAAGAGTTTTTTTAAAAGGCTAGTTAGTATTTTTATTGCTATGAGGATTATAGTCATCTTATTGACTCTATATTATGATATTAAGATGGTAAGATATTAAGAATGACACAATACCACTCAGGAACTCCATGGAGAGAACATTCAGACGGAACATTCAGGAAATGGCATCCTGTTCACTCAGCATCCTTTAGCATTTGTTGCTAGGGACAGATCAGAATAGGCCATTTGTTAAAAGGACGAATGCCAAGTTTGTCTACAGTTGCAAAACTGTAATTTGATTTTGTCTCTATCAATCGTATCTTTAAATTCTCTACTGAATTAAGAGGAGTAAGGATGAATATTTACTGGGGTAGTTATTGGAACTGACAAGTGAAAATTGTTTCTTTGGCCTTTGATAAAGGAGAGGCAGGGACAGATGACATAGAACTTCCAAAGAGACTGCCTAAGCCTTTTCTGCAAGTTTTCTCAGCTTGCAGAAGAAGAACGTTTATCCCTCATGAGGGTTTTCACAGATAATTTTTATGTTTATAAAGAAAAAATAAAAGCTATTTGGCATACTGAAATTTTATACAAAATTATTTTGTATGCAAGTATTAAAAACTATATAATCTGTATGATTAGCACACATTTGAGTTTTGCCTTCAGTGTCAAGTGCAGTGTTGAGAACTCAGCAAACACTGTCTAAATTTTATAAACAATATATCAACAATACATTTATTGATCAACAGCTTCTATAGCATCAGTATTTTTAAAATTCAAGAAAGATACTTGGATAGCCAGATGTTCTATGGCTGAACATTGAAGCTAGACAAGAAAGAGGCATCATTTCAAAATGTAGGGCAGAGAGAATATAGGTAATGGAAGGACAGAAAATTTGGCTTTAGACTTAGTGTGAATCATCATTATGATCTATAAGGGAAGAATCCAGCAGATGGCTGCAGATGGTCCTAATTAGAGTAGTTGAAGAACCTTATCCCTTTCTTTAGAAATGTTCTCATATAGCTTATAGGCCTCATTCAGAGTGAGGCCCTGGCATAAGTGGACAGAAAGTTACCTCATAAAGGTTTATTAGGCTGTATGATATGTTGATTTGGCCATTAGAACTGGACATTAGAAACTGAGATCAGTGGTTAGGGTACCAGAACCATAGGTTATATGCATCAGTGTGTGTGCATATGTCCACGTGTATATGTGTCCATATGTTGTGTGTGTGTGTGTGTGTGTGTGTGTGTGTGTCCCGTATCCTGGCCGTTTATACTAAAGACTCATTTCTCCTCTATGGACATTTCACTCCTTTCAAACGTTATAGTGAGGAGGGAATTCACATTACCCTAAAGATGCTATTTTTGGCTCTTGTTATTGCCATTCTTATGTGTTGTCCTTCTTTGGGTCTGCTTTTGATTTCTGTGAGGTGCTATGTCTTGCCTGGACCTGAGTTGATTGAGTAAAACAGCTTGGAGGCTGGTGTTAGGACTGGTCCTCAGAGGCACTTCAGTATCCAGCAGAGCATTAGATTGGGGGACTGAAAACAGTCGGTCTCCTAACCTCGACTAATGAAAGTAGATGAAGTAGTTCATGTGATACTATACAAGAGAATGAAGAAGAAGAGCAGAATCAACACTGTGTCAATCTCTGTATCTAAAGGAGTTAAGTATACGTATACATTCCTTTTAGGACACCATAGGTTTCTGTCTGGAACAATACCCTGAGACTTAGTTACAACTAGCACAAATATTTGAGCTATCCATAGAGAGATGGACAAGTGGATTATCAGCTAAAAGCACTGACTTCTCTTCCAGAGGACCTAAGTTTCATTCCCAGGACCCCCACACCATGTGCCTCATAACAACCCTTAACTCCAGTTCCCTGGGAATCTAACACTGTGACCTTTGGAGGGGCCTGCACTGATATGTGCATACAAAAACACCGATACACAAAATCAAAACCAATAGAAATAGACTTTTAAAAATATTCCATAGTAACGTTAAGTTAGAGCTCTCTTAAATAAGTCAACACACATGCCCAGAGAGTGAAATATTTAGTGACCTGATAAAATATATTTATCTGGGAACTACTCTACTTTCTGTTGTGGTGGAAAGAATTCTGACAAAAGGCAACCGTACAATTCAGTGCCCAGACACAGAGGCGATTGGCCCCACCACATCCACACTCAAAGAGCAGAGAGAGGAGAAATGTTTGTCATAGCTTGCTTTCTCTATTCCCACGGAATCCAAAACCCCAACCCAGAGAATTGTGCTCCGCACAACAATTAACTGAAGATCTTCTTCTCCCATGGACATGCCCAGAGTTCCTCCCATTATAGACAATCCCTTTGAGACTATCTGCTGAGATGGTCCTAAGTCAAGTTGGTATCAAGTTGGCAGCTAAAACCAGCCACATAGATACCTCTAAAATCTCCTTAAGTTGGACTAGTTTATTCTTAGTTATAATCAATTATCAAGTAGCTGATTAAGTTTTACTCAAAACCCCATCTGTGTACTTAACCACGGTCCTTAGTTCTATACTCCAAGCAGGACCAGGGCCACAAACAGGCTAAAGCTCACGTTATGCAGGCAAGCCTTTCCCGTTCTGTGTATTGATCTTTAGTCTACTTCTCTGAGACTCTAAGAGTAGTAAGTTGTACTTCTTAAACTCCGTGTGACTGACATATGAAATATGCACCATTAGGATTCTGCTTGCTCTAAAGCTGGAATGATTTGACAGATTGTAAAATCTTGCTGGAATTAGAGTCTCCCCCAGAGTCTGTTAGCTTGTATCTTAGCATCTCTTGTAATAAACACATCACATTGACTTTAGGCAGTTGTGGGACTCGGTCTTACCCTCATTCACAATTCATTCTATGTATATTTATTGAGCAATATTGTCTGGGGTTCTTCCTGTACATTCCCCTGGTCCCCGAATGTTTTCCTTCCCATTAAAAGGATCATTTATCTCATCAAAAGAGACTAGAGACAAAGACATAGGAATTATTTTTTTATGCACATGAAAATATGACTTTTAGCTCCTTTCAGATGAATGGCAGCTGAAGATGAAAAAGTGGCAGGGGATTGGCTAAAAAGAGTTTTAAATACATTACTTTCCCTTTTGCAAGGAAAATACATATGTATTCCCAACAACAGGGAACCAGAGAGAGCTTGCAAGATTACAATTCATTTTGTCTCCCCTAACAGAGCATGATAAAATTTTGTAGCTAAACAAAAAAATTCTGCAAAGGAAAATAAATGTCAGCTGTATCCATCGCCTAAGTAAAAATATCAAGATACGGCCCAAGGTTTATCCGGAGAAAGGCTGTTATTTGTACAATGTCTTTGCAGTAAAACATAGTAAAATGAAGAAATATATGTTATATTTGAAAGATGCTATAACTTCCAGTAATTAAACATCACAATGGAGATGCTTCAGCGGCAGCTTGCCTGCCTGTTGTTTGCTCTTTAGATTTTCACTTACTTTGGCTTTAATAGTACTGGAGGGAAACAATGGACAGAGAGGATATTTAAAGATGCTTTGAGTATTTACCCATCTTAGAGTGATTAAAGAGCTTTGACAGCTCCAGAATATTTAAAAGAACTGTAAGGTGGAACAATAATCCTATTATTTATTATTTTAGTTTGTATGCCTGTGTGTTCATATGCAACAAGCTGCATGTGTCTCAGTGTCTGTGTGTATGTGCACACTTGTGTGTGTATGTATATCTATAGGCCAGAAGACAACCTAAGTTACCAACCACTGGTTGTTTTGCATTTATTTTGATTTGACTTCTTTTTTCTGTACTTGTTGTTTTCTGAGACAAACTGTCTTTGCTTTAGAACTCATCAAATAAGCTAGACTGTCTACACAGTGAGCCCTGGGATCCTCTAATCTCTGCTTCCAGGAACAGGAATTAGTAGCAAGTACCACCACACCTGGCTTTTTTTTTTTTTTTTTTTTTTAAATTATGAGTTCTGGGGATTGAAATCATGTCCCCATGCTTGCAAGGCAAGAAGTTTAGTAACTGAGCTATTTTCCAGAATCTGAAAGAAGGAATTTTGTATTGTCAACTTTTATAGATGTGCCTGAAAGGCAGTACACATTTGATTCGATTTTTATCAAACCACATAGCCATGAATCACCAAAGTCTAGAAGTAAATGGTCAGGTTTTGAAAAACAAATGCACTTTTCCCCTCCATACTTTTTAATTGTATTAGAGTTTCTGTAGTGTTTTCTTGATGTTTGTTTATATAATTTCATGATATTCAGTGGCTTTTTTTTTTTGGTTATTGTTCCGGCTTCTATTTCCCTAATAACATGTAACCAAGCATCTTCCTGTAATAAACTCAACAATGTGGAGAGCTAAGCAAATGTCCACGTTACATTGGATATCTCTAGGTCCTTCCCATTCCATGTGTCTTCTGTCCACTTTTCAGTGGGAGTGTTTAGTCTGGTTTAGTCTTGCTGTTGCAGTGCTGGGATTGAATATGAGGCCTTTCATGTTCTAGGAAAGTGTTCAACCACTGAGGTATATCACCAGCCTGGGTTGTCTTTTTTCCTTTTTCTAATTTTTAAGATCATAATTTAATTTCTCTCTTCCCTTTCCTCTCTCTAAACCCACCAATATAACCCTCCCATTCTCCTTCAAAATCATGGCCTCTTTAATTAATAATTGTTACTGCATGCATACAGGTGTATACACATACATATACACACACATATATATGTGTATGTGTTTATGTATATATGCACATATATATGAACATGTATATATTTGAACCCATATTATGTTATTTTAGTATGTATATATATTTTTAGTTCTGATCTATTGTAAATAATGAGTTTAAGGATTTCTTTATGCCACATACAATCAGATGTCTGTTTTGAAAACATTTTCTTTTTTATCTTTGGCTCATCTTTTCATTCTTAGTACCAAACTTTCATTGTTATATAAAATGTAAATTCTGGTTCAGAAGAATGCAAGAATGGGAAGTGTAATCCCATCCTTTTTACCCTTTCCCATTGCCTCCATGAGGATGCCCTACAAAACGAAGAACTGTGCAACAAAGACTGAAGAACAGTATTGAAGAGCAGACTAGACAACAATAAAAACAGATTATTTGTTTAACAACATATATATTTTCCACAACCTTTAATTAACTTTAATTATCTTACTTACCTTAAGTGATTTCACCTATCTTGAAGTCATGTGACAGAAAAGCCTCCATTGAGGAGCTGCCCAGATCAAATTGCCCTGTGGAGATTTTCTTGATTATTAATTGATGAAGGAGGCCCTAGCCCACTGTGGGTGGTGTCCTTTCTTAGATAACTTGTCCTGGGCCAAATGAAAAAGCAAGTTAAGTATGAGTAAGAGTGCCATCAAACAGGGGTCCTTCATGCTTCTGTTTCCAGTTCTGGCTTGAGCTCCTGGCCTGACTTGCCTCAATGATGCACTACAATTTGTAAACTGAATCAAGCTCATTCCTCCCCTAAGCTGCTTTTGATCAGAGCAATTTATCAGAGGGACAGAAATGGAGCTTGGTATATGAGGTAAATAATATCAGCATGTGTTCCTACTACTTTCCATGATGGGTTTATAATAACTATCCAAACACTGTACCTAGTCTCTTGATAGGAAATTTAAAATAACCCATGCTTCTTTATTAGGCTTAGACTTGGGCACAACAGTGGAAACATAACTGCTATCACATGGAGTCATGGTATAATGCCAGCATGGAGGGAAACACTGGCAAGAGAGAAGCAAACAGGTAGTCTTCTCAGCCCAGGGTTCCCTATGTCAGACCATGACTGATATAAGATTTGGGGTTTGGAGGTTGTCCAGTACTTAGAAACACAGAGTTGTAAGCTGGGGGAAGAGAAAAATGTAGGGAAAATCCTGCCAGTGTATAATTTATTAATGATGAGAGATTGCAGTTCGGATGAGAGTTTTTATGATTTTCTAGAGAACTGTCTAAAAACCAAAATCAGGAAACTGATAATGTATATGCCCCTGACTCTCTGAGGGATGTGGGATTTATACAGAAAAGACTATTTTATTGGGCAGGAGACACCATCATCAGTGACTGTGGCTAAATGATGTAAGTTGGATAAATAATATATGGGATTATTGCAAGTCAGACATTGAAGAGTGTTCACATGGGCTGTCTGACCTGGCTTTGTAATTCCACTTAGTGTTTGATTTGTTCTGAGGCAGAAAATCAATCACAGTGTACCATGTGACTCCTGGATAATTTCTACTCAAGTAAGGAGGAAGGAAATGCGTATGCAGGGAACATAGTTCTGTATCTTAAAAAATGTGTTGTGGTTGGTGTTTTTACTTGTCACCTTGGCCAACTACTTGCTCTATGTGCAGAAAGAAAGCAGGACCTGAAAAATAACAGAAACATACATGCTTTCCCAAGTCAAGTACAACCCAGCATTTGCTGAGCCTGCTGGAGCTTGGAGCTTTGACAGAAATAGAGTTTTTCTACTGATTTATTTGCAACCAATCAAAAAAATTACTTTTGATTGATTGGTTGTATGGGGTAGGAGCATAAGCCATATCACACATGTGGGAGGTAAGAGGGAAACTGGTCATGGGGGATGTGACTCAGAACATCAGGCTTGGTGGCAAATAACTTCTTTTACCTTCTTATTCATCTTGACCATCTCGCTGACTATAGTTTCATTTCTTACTAGAGAAAAGGATAGCATCTTTTGTCTCTCTTCTGTAGATAATTTCATGTAAAATCTATCAAACAGAACTGCTATGATTTTAAAAATCAGTCTCCAGGATTTTCATCAAGGTTATAATTGGATATAGTTTTATTTTGCATGAGCTATTTTGTTTTCCTAAATTTATCATAAGCCTGAAACTAAGTGATCTCTTTTCTTTCCTTTGTTGTGGAAATTGAGAAGCCCAAGGAGGAATAGAAAGACTTTAATCAAATAAATACATTGTGCATTATCTTCTCATCCAGTGCTGCTTTTCTTTCTGTATTTTGTTTTTGCTTTGTTTATTGGTGGTTTTCCTGCAATGAACCACATTCATGTCTGGCACAGAGTGCCAATGGGGGTGAGAAGAGGGCATTGGATCCCCTAGAACTGGACTTGTGAACAATTGTGAGCCACCATTTGGGTGCTAGGAATCAAATCTGACTCCTCTGAAATAGTAGTCAGTGCTCTTAACAGGTGAACTATCCTTCATCCTTCATTATCTTGTGATTTTGAATTAATTAAATGTAACTCAATGCCTGGAATATGTTGAATGAATGGCAAATTCATCTCAAATTTGAAAAAAAGTATATTTATATATAAATTATAATATATGCATATAAGTTTATAACATATATATATATATTAACATGTATGTGTGTGTGTGTGTGTGTATATGCACTTGTTGATTTGGTAATAGACATGCTATAATGTTAGAAAAATAGTCACTTTAGAAAAAAAAATGATTAAAAACCAGGATTGATATTATCTTTAGAATTAGTCCTCCCACTTCTCAGAGAAATTAACACATCACTAATTGATTAACAGACACTCCAGGCCAAGGTTGCCTTCTGCACACTGTTCTATACTTGAGAATACAGCAGGATCACAGTGTGTTTCCAATCACAGGTTAGTATAAACCTCAATTACTGTAGAGTATTGTCCCTTCTTGTCTGCAAGCAGTAATTTCACCTGTAGTCAGTCTTTAGTTTGAAGCAGTTGAATTTCCATCACTTGAAGGTGAAAGAATCAACCAGTCATTGTCGTACATACAACTCAATTAGAAGTAGATAGGGGTTGTTTAGATGTGGATATTTTAAATAAACTTCTCCAAACCAAAGGGACAAGGTTTTACACAGGAAAATGAACCATTGAGAAATAGATCATTGAGATAGAATCTATAAAAAAAGTTTCTGAAACAATAAAATAAAAATGTGTTGCTTTACCCCTAAATACAACACTTGAATGAAAAAAAAAAAAAGATATATGCATATAGCTGGCAAGATGGCTGTGTGAGTAAAACCTCCTGTCACCAAGTCACATGATGTGAGTTTGATCTCGGACCCATGTGGTGGAAGGAGAGAAGAGCCAGGGAAATTAAGATCTAGAATGTGTTTCAAGGGCAGAGAAAACTAGCACCCCTGTATTTGGAGCTGCACATCATTATTATTTTTTAACACCAAAGTCGCCTACATATAATCTTTTTTAGTAGACGGTAGTAGAGGCGCAATGCTTCTCTATGAACAAGGTGTCTGTCCCTGAAGTCTCAACAGTCTACAGTTCACAGCTGCCACAGTCCCTAGACAGCTGTGTTTGCCTCTTAGACTTTCCACCACCAGAGTACCTCTGCTGACCTCTTGCAGGAAGAGCTCACCACCAAGATGAGTGACAACACTTGAATTCATAGCCTAGAATTCATGTGCTATTGAGTACTCAAAACAAGTCTAGGAACTGATTTTTTTAAGTACTGCTAATCATAACTCATTTAAATATAAATACCCATACTTGGCTGGTGGTTGCACTGCTACAAAGCAGAACTGTTGATGGGAAACGTGCAAAGCCAGGCTTGCTCAGTGCCTGTGTTGTTCCCCAAACCCACAGTGTGCTTCCAGCCCTTGCTTGGCCTTATATAAGGCTGGAGCAGCACTATGGTTTCCCTTCCCTTTATTCTGATTGCAGGCATTAGTGATGGGTAGCCTGTTTCACAGCATACTGATGACTGTTAGAAGATGCTTCTTCCACTTTGAAGAATTCTTCAAGCTAAATTCCTTTCTGGGGTATGTAGGAAAAGATACTGTAGGCTGGCCTCTCCAGAAAACTGACATTTCTATTGTTATACCAAATGTGTTTTGAAGGCCTAGCATTGTGAGATGTTGGCCTTCTTTGAGGACATAATTCATTCCTGGAATTATTCCACCTTGGGCTGGAGCCCAGTGGACATTTTTGATTGGAGAATAAAGCACCAGATTTGGTTGTGTGGGAACAGTGTTGGGCCTGGTGGTAGAGAGGAGAGCTTTTTTTTCAAAGAAGCCAAAGAAGCATCTGTCATTACAGACCTATGCTAAACTTTGAAGAGATTTTCTATATTAAGTGGGAGGATCTCATTTTTTCCATGTAGTTAGTATACAAGATGCTTAAGAAGTGAAGCCACTGGCTTCACCCTGTGAATTTTGCAGTGCAAAATAGAGGTATAGGCTTTGAATCCTGTCTTCACCCACTGACTATAAAAAGTTACTTTTCACTTCCCTGAAGTCAAATTTATTTCCTGTAAGAGTCATGGAAACATTTCTTTCACCTGTGATCTCCCATGGGGTTTTATGAGCCTCATTTAGTATAATAAAGGTTTTGGAACACTAAGCTGTTCAGGAAACTGTCTCCTATTGTAACTTGATCTCATACATTCAGACTTTTTGCTTTAGAGTTTAATGACACCACTTTTCTTTGTAGAAAGTTCCCAGTAGGTAACTAACTATAAGGATCAAATCTGCCCCAGTATAGGGGAATGCCTGGGCCAGGAAGCAGGAGTGGGTGGGTTGGGGGGGCATGGGGGATTTTCAGAGGGGAAACCAGGAAAGGGGATAACATTTGAAATGTAAATAAAAAAAAATATCTAATTAAAAAAAAGAAAAGAAATTTCTGAAGAGATAAAAGATATTAAAAAAAAAAAAAAAAGGATCAAAGCTGCCCAATAGCAACACATCTAGAATGGCAGCTGTATTGGGTGCCATCCTTCTGTCACATGTGAAAAGGGACCTTAGGTTGCCAAAGAAGTAATTCATTGGAGCTATTTTAATATGTTGTATGAAACAAACCAACCTCTTCTGTTGTCCACATCCAGCATATAGGGAAATCAATCTGTAACATGTGCCTAGTTACTAAAAGGAAGGGCTTAAAATGATTTATATCCATATATAGAATATAACAGGCAATAATAGCAGAGGAGGGAATCAAAGGAATAGAGAATGTATGTTCTCTAGAGCAGTAAAAATGTATCCTATTATATGGGCTCAGGGCTTGCTGATGCTACTGAAATAGAAAGCACTGTTTCCGACCTCCCAACAGATAGAGACTGCACAGGTTTACAGATACATCATTTCTTAGAGATTGAAAAATACTAAGGTATAATTACGCATGAGGTGGGTACAGACCATTACCATTCCAGAGACAACTGCTGGCTGTCACCGGGGCATGTTATTTATTAGATATCTGTCAGAAGGAAAGAACCAAGCCTCAGAGTAAGTACCCAGGAACATGCCCAAGAATCTGGACAAGGGCTAATTTTAAATTTGAGACGTTAATATGAATCTGTCCTTTATGCTTTTGTTGTTTTAAAATTTTTATAGTTTTGTAATTATACTTATTTATTTCAACGAAGTACCAGTCAACAGCAGATTGACTTTTAAAGGCAAAAATAAAACCAAAACCAAAAAGGAAACAAATTATAGCAAAGTGGGACTGGCCCCTTGCTATGCTGAAGTCAGGCGGTGGTGGCACACGCCTTTAATCCCAGCACTTGGGAGGCAGAGGCAGGCGGATTTCTGAGTTCGAGGCCAGCCTGGTCTACAGAGTGAGTTCCAGGACAGCCAGGGCTACACAGAGAAACCCTGTCTCGAAAAAAAAAAAAAAAAAAGAGAGAGAGAGAGAGAGAGAAAAAACATGTTGAGAAGTTCCACAGACAAATTCCTTAGGGAAATACATGGAAATTTTACTATTTAGATAGGCCTATGGCCTTACATTAATTTATAAATGGGTAGATTCTTTAAAAGTTCTTAGAGAACCCACCCCATCCTGAAGTTCATAACACTTGGCCACAAGTATTTAACCATAAGACTCAGGCTAAATGCTGATAGATCCAGACATGTTGATGGGAAGACTTGTATGAGTACCCATAAATCCCTGAGCAACTAGAATGTGCTAAAAGTCTGAAATTTGCTGTGTGTAAGAAATGATCTTTTAGTTGGGCAGTGGTGGCACACACCTTTAATCCCAGCACTTGGGAGGCAGAAGCAGGCATATTTCTGAGTCCCAGGCCAGCCTGGTCTACAGAGTGAGTTCCAGGACAGCCAGGGCTACACAGAGAAACCCTGTCTTGAAAAAAGAAAAAAGAAAAAAGAAAAAGAAAAAGAAAAAGAAAAAGAAAAAGAAAAAGAAAAAGAAAAAGAAAAAGAAAAAGAAAAAGAAAAAGAAAAAGAAAAAAAAGAAATAGTCTTTTAGCTGGGCACCTCCAAGGCACACAGAGTTAGCTAACACTGCATTGGAAAGGCAAAGTGAGACCTCTTTTGTTTTGTGACAACATTTGAGTTATTGAACTGGCAGCTGTGAAAATAATTATTCATCAAGTTGATTTTCAGTAAATAAGTTGAATTTCAGATTAGAAAGAGTTGTCCAGAAAGGTCAGACAGATCATTTGCTTCTCTCTTTTCCATTTTGCCATAGAGGACAATTCAGTGTGGACTTCTAGGGGTATGTATGCCAAGAACAGGATTGTGGGCAAAGAGAGGGGGGACATTCCTACAACGCCTGGTCCCAGCTTGCCCTGTCTAACTTTTTATGCTGTAAATACTTCCCTGATATTCTCTTCCATCCCCTTTGCTTTCATGACCCCTTATACCCTTAGTCTGTGCGAATATTTGACTTATATCAGTTGCTAGATTAAGATATGAAAACATCTTTATAGCATTGTAGCTTCAATGGAGAACAAATTAGTAGATGCCAGGGATCTGAGGTACTGCAGAATCTGTGCGTGAAGTTATAAAAGAACAGAAGGAGGGATTTGGTCACTGATGGGCTCAGTCTCTATATTGTCTATGGTATTACTGTATGTGTACTGTATGTGTATATACATGTGATAATATTGTGTAGTGCTAAGTACATACAAACATGAGTACATGCATATTTGGAGAATCTGAATACTATTGTTCACTTATGTCAGTGTTAATCACCTGGCTTATGATGTTATAGTGTGGTATTATGAGATATGAGGAAGTTTCTATATCATCCTTGTCCCACTTCAGAAACTATCGCTTACAAGAAATGCCAGACATTGTATCACTTGCAAACATTTGTGTGTGTGGTGTGTGTGTGTGCAAATACATTTACAATAATGCTGCTTTGTGCACTTTTGGGTGTGAGTACCCTGCTGCTTATGTCCTGTATTACATGGAAACATCTGTTTTTATCTACTTGTCTTAGTAATTTCAAACATGGTTCAGGATATTTGTCTCAAAATGACCTGAGAAGAAAAATTCAGATTCTCAATTTAAATTTAGTTAATGTATTCTTAGATGCTATTTACTCGGTAATGGTCTTCTCCCCCTCTTCCTCTCTCTTCTACAAGTTCTCATGGTGTATATTTTTGTTAGTTACGTCCATTTAATATCATTTAATGAATCCATTTTTCCCTGTGGCATTTCCCATAATTGTATCTTCATAGTCCAGGCTTTAGCTATAGTTCAACTCTGAAACTTACTCTGGAGATCTCTTTGCATGTATCTTACTGTTTTATATTAGATGCTATGTGGTGTCTTGTCCCTCATTCGGTTACATATAATAACTGGTTTTAGCCGAGTAGTAATCCATTGTAAAAAATGTACCCCATTTTCTGTATCTAGTCTTTTCTTGAGAGACATCTAGGTTGTTTCCAGCTTCTGGCTGTTATAAATAAGGCTGCTATAAACATAGTGGAGCATGTGCTCTTGTTATATATTGGAGCATCTTTTGGGTATATGCCCAGGGGTGATATAACTGGGTCTTCAGGTAGTACTATTTCCAACTTTCTGAGGAACCACCAAACTGATTTCCAGAGTGGTTGTACCAGCTTGCAATCCCACCAGGAATGGAGGAGTGTTTCCTTGCTCCACATCCTTGCCATCATCTGCTGTCACCTGTGTTTTTGATCTTAGTCATTCCGACTGATGTGAGGTGGAATCTTAGGGTCATTTTGATTTGCATTTCTCTAATGGTTAAGGATGTTGAACATTACCTTAAGTGCTTCTCAGCCATTCTATATTCTCATATGAGGCTTCTTTGTTTAGCTCTAGACCCCATTTTTTAATAGGGTTATTTGGTTCTCTGGCGTCCAGCTTCTTGAGTTCTTTGTATATTTTGGACATTAGCCCTCTCTCAGATGTAGGATTCAAAAAGATCTTTTCCCAATCTGTGGGCATCCCTACTGACATAAGCGTTTTGTCCTATTGACAGTGTCCTTTGCCTTACAGAAACTTTTCAATTTTATGAGGCCCCATTTGTTGATTGTTGATCTTAGAGCATGAGCCATGAGCCATTGGTGTTCTGACTTCATGAAATTTGCAGGCAAATGGGTGGAACTAAACTATATTATCCTGAGTATGGTAACCCAGACATAAAAGAACACACATGGCATGTACTTACTGATAAGGGGTTATTAGCCCAAAAGCTCAGCATACCCAACAAAGGGGAGATACAACCTGTAGAGACTATCTCCAGTAGATAGGCATGGTCCCCAGTTGAGGGATGGGGCTACCCACCCATCTCAAATTTTTTAACCCAGAAATGTTCCTATCCAAAGGAAAGATGGGGGCAAAAGAAAAATGGAGCAGAGACTGGAGACTGATATAGCTGTCCCCTGAGAGGCTTTGCCAGAGCCTGATACAGATGTACACAGCCAACCATTGGACTGAGCACGGGACCCCAATGGAAGAGTTAGAGGAAGCACTGTAGGAGCTGAAGGGGATTGCAACACCATAAGAAGAACCATATCAACTAACTGGGCCACCCAAAGTTCCCAGGAACTAAACCACCAGCCAAAGAGTATACATGGAGGGATTCATGGTTCCAGATACATATGCAGCAGAGGATGGCCTTGTCTGACATCAATGGGAAGGGAGGCCATTGGTCCTATGGAGGCTTGATGGCCCAGCATCAAGTAGTGAGGTGGTGGTGGGTGAGTAGGTGGAAGAGTACCCTCATAGAGGCAAAGGGAAGGGGGGAGAGGGAGACTGGGATGGGGCATTTGGGGAAGGGTAACCAGGAAGGGGACTATCATTTGAAATGTAAACAAATTAAATAATAAATAAATAAATAAATAAATAAATAAATAAATAAATTTAATAACTGGGAACCTGGAGAGATGGTTCAGTGGTTAAAAGCATTTGCTGCTCTTTCAGAGGATTACGGTGTATGGCACGCAGTTTCCTGTAACTCAGGCTACAACGGATCTAATGCCCTCTTCTGGCTTTCATGGGTACCTGCACATAGATGTACCAATATACCCACAGACACATATACATATTTAGTAATAAAAATACAACCTTTAAAAATAGACTAATTCTTGGATTTTTGTTCTCATCAAATGTAAAATTCCCCTTGTGGTTTTCCCTTCATAGCTTTATAACCTACTGCTCATTATTACCTTGATTTATTATGTTAACAGGGAATGCTCAATGCTGGTATTCAAATTTATCACCCCTTAATTATAAGCTGATGTTTTTCTATAAAGAGTAACTTTCCCTGAACAATGATTTGATTACCCTGAGGTGTCATTGGTGCAATAGTGCATGGCTTTCTTTTTATTTATCATTATCAAAAATTTTTAAAGGTGAAAGCGTGTCAGGACAGCTGTGGAGATTAATGAAACAGGCTACAGGAGGGGCGGTGGGGCCAGACCAGGAAGGGCAGTACGGAAAATGCCTCGGGTCCATGTTTGATGTACTCAAAGAGCATCAACATTTATTGCAATGTGAATAGATATATCCTAATACAAACATCAGGTTAATTCAATACAGGTCAGATCAAAACAAACCCCAAGCAAAACGAACAGAGGACAGAGCTGTGCACAGGATCCCGAGAACGCACAGCCCTCTGCATCGAAACAGCTTCCCCGTGCCAATCACTCATCAAGAGTCATTGCCCGCGTGTTGCTATGCTTCCCTTACTTCTGATGATGCGTGCTTATCTTTTTAAAGATAGGGTTTCTATATCTGCATTCTAGGTCATAAATATTCAGAGGCTTCATTAATGCAAGGCAAACGGGTCTTGAACAATTAGGCTTGAGGGGAAAAACGGAAGTCACACAAACAACCACAGTGATAAGATTCAAATTACAGTGTCATATCTGATGCCATTGAAAGGTGGCTGTCTTTCACAGATACCAAGTTTCTACAACTCTCTCTCTCTCTCTCTCTCTCTCTCTCTCTCTCTCTCTCTCTCTTTCTTTCTTTCTTTCTTTCTTTCTTTCTTTCATTATGAGCTCTCCCTGTCTCTCTCATGTACTGTTGAATATCAGAGTACAGCTCCACTAAGTGTAACTTGTCTCATCCCTGAAACCATTCTTAATGCTCCTGTGATCCCAGTGCTTTAGCCAACGGCATGTGTTTGCTCTGCTTCCATGCCGCACTTTCTATTTAGCTACAAATGCTGAAAGTCGAAGTGCCTCATCCTCCCTGTACTGAGAGTGGCAGGAGGCAGATGTGGCAGATGTGGCAAGAGAAGAACTCTTACAACAGTAAAATTCTGTTGAAATAAATAAATAAATCAGAAGTTTGTTTCAGGTAAGAAGCAATAAGGTTATAAGTTTTGATTTTCCCAGATAACACATAGAATCAATGTGTTGCATTAAAGGCCATGGGAAATTTGATTTTTTTTTTTTTTTTTTTTTTTTTTTGTTTTTCGAGACAGGGGTTTTTTTTTTTTTTTTTTTTTTTTTTTTTGGTCTCTGCCAGGGAATGCTCCCATTTTTTGAAAA
>NC_034603.1:15864913-15871233 GCF_900095145.1 Mus pahari | reverse complement strand
CCCTGGGTTTGTTCCTTGGTATAACAAAAAACAAGACTGTGTAAACAACTCCCACCTTCAACAATTTTAATTTCTGTTTAGTTTTTGAGACAGTTTCATTATGTAGACCAAGATGGTTTTGAACTTGCAGCAATTCTTCTGTTTCTATTTTAGGATTACAGGCATGTGCCTGGAAATTTGATTTTTTTTTTTTTTTTTAATTTTTCTTTTTTTTTGTTTTTTTTTTCCTGAGACAGGGTTTCTCTATATTGCCCTGGCTATCCTGGAACTTACTTTGTATACCAGGCTGGCCTTGAACTCAGAAATCCGCCTGCCTCTGCCTCCCGAGCGCTGGGATTAAAGGCGTGCGCCACCACGCCCGGCGGAAATTTGATTTTTAATGGAGTGTTTCCCATGTATGCTAATCAGATTGATTTAGCAAGTCCTTTTCATACCAGTTGAAGGCCACTGTGGAAACTTTGTCCCTCAAAGCGGTAATACACTAAAACCAAGAGGAGAATGTTGAAACCACGAGTAGGAGATACAATTTTATGATGGATTAGATATATTTAAATTAGTTCCAGAAATAATGTCCTTAGAGATCTGGGGAGATGGCTCAGTGTTTAAGAACACATGCTACTTTTACAACGGTCCAGGATTTGGTTCCTGACACCTGTCTTAGGCACTGCATATAGTATCACTTCCAAGTAAATCCATAGCTTTTAGCCTCTATGTGTGTCTAGATACACCTAGCACTTCACACACACATACACACACACACACACACACACACTCCTAAATATATCCTCATTTTATGCCTAGCTTAAGCTATGAAGTAGTGAGACACCAGAATGCTATTCAGCACATCTGTTCATAAATGGATTTACACGTTCTCAGGGCTTTGTCAGGTCAGATCCTGGCAACACTGCGAACAGCATTGGGTCCACAGACACTCCCTGCTTCCATCTTAATAATGACCACTTTAGGCATGGAACATATAATTAAGCTCCTGGCACAGAACATCTCAGTGAAGAAAATTGCTAAGTAACCAGTCTGCAACCTACTTAATTAGCATAAACAAAAAAAATGCACCACTCAGAAGGGTCTTCCTGGGGCACCCGCGGGCCCCTTTTCATTTGCAGCGTTTTGTGAGTGATATTATAAAGAGGAGGAGATAATGAAGGTTATTGCGCTGCTGCCCTGTTAGCTGCACTTAGCCTTGGGATTGGAAAGAATGAGAAATTAGCAGATCACATTAGCCTTTTTGTCATAAGAATTTTCTGAAAGTTATCATCTGTTAAGTAGATTTGATTCAAGATATGAGACCCATTCTGTGGGTCCTTGATTATAAGCAGCCTCTTGTCCACCTATCAGTGTGATGGCACTTGGGGTAAAAAGGGTTTCTGACTAGACTCCATGAGGGAAAAATCTTATTTTTAGTTTTTACCTTAAAGAACATTCTGACAATATTGATGATTCATTGTTTGCATTTTTTGGTAAAACCTACTGTGTGTCTGACATAAGTACACTTAGTAGTTGCTTGCCTTTTATGAAGCTTATATTGTTAGAGTTAGAAAGACCAATGGCATTCAGAAGAATTATATATCAAGATAACAGTGATTGATGTGTGGGAAGGGGGGGTTAAAATATTAGAGCGTCTTAAATGGAGTTGTTGTAAATTTATTCTATTTTAGTGAGCTTTCAGGCTGCCCAGTAGACAAATAACTTCAGGAGGATGAGTGTCAGAGGAGGGAAGCCCTCTGAAGGGTCATGTGGTCACCTGAGAAAAGATGATAGGAGATAGGAGCATGTGGCTTTAGTGGTGCTAGAGAGAAGAGGAATGAGGGAGACGCAGGATGCATGGAGGAGCGGTGCAGCAGAATCAACAATGCAGTAGGAAGGCAAGCATCACAACAATGATTATGTTCCTACCATCAGATGGTATGGTGAACCATGGAGTCACTGAACACAGTGAAAATTTTAAATTGTTAGCTCTATTAGACAGTAATACTTTTTTATGCTTAGAATTGTGCCTTCTCCTTCACTGTGACAATGCACATCACTATATGCATGCCTGGTGCCAATGGAGACCAGAAAGAGTTATCAGATCCATTCGGATGGGAGTTACATGCATTTGCCAGCTACCATGTGGCTTCTAGGAAGTATGCTCCAGCCTCCAAGACTTCTGGAAGTGCTTATAACTGTTCAGTCAGCAGTTGCTGGTCAGGCCAGCAATTGGCCTTCTTAAACAAACAACAACAACAAAAATGACTCTTGCTTTCATATATCTCAACTGTCTACAATAGTGTGTCTTGCAAAAGACCCAGTGACTCGGGCCTCAGGCCTTGCTTCCTGGAGAAAATGCACATTAAAGCATGGGCTCTAATGAAATCACACATATAAACTTATAAATGAGGATCTGGAAGGAAAAGAGCTTGGTTCTCTGGGAAGATAGAGGACATGTGTCTGCTAGAGGGGGCTGGGATCATGTTGAAAAAAAGCTTTACCAGAAATGTAGTTCTAAATGGTAACAGTTAAATAGAAGGAAGTATGCAGTATATGCTAGTCTTATGGATGAAAAGGGCAGGATGTAAGGAGGTTTCCTATACTTTTAAAATTTGTATTGTTTAAATTATGAATTGCATGGTAGAGGTACTGGGTCTTGGGAGACACTTTGCCCCCTTTTTTCATCAAAAGAAAGGAAGGGGTTAAAAAACAAACAAAACTATTCATTAGCAACTCTCTACAGAAGAAAAGCATAAAGGACTGGGACCCCAAACAAGAAAATCTACAAAGTCTCAGCCGCACTTAGTTCTTGTTTGCACAGAAACATGTGAGGGGAGGGATACATTTAAGGAGGAAACCATATGTAGTTAACTTTCAGAACAGTGGAAGCGTCCACTCATGTTCTCCGGTTTCTCTTACACACTGCTCAAGGGAAGGAGCTTCTCATACCCCCTCTCTTATTCTTTTTATTCTCTTTGATTCCTTACAAAAACAAACAAAGAAAACAGACACCCCAAAAGTAAGTTTAAGTGTGTTCTTGTTTTGTTACTACCTCAGTATACTTATTGAAAAAAAAATATAGCTTTGAGAGTCTAGTAGGTCTCAATAGCAAAGTGTAACAAGTAGAGGGGATATAAAAAAATCTTGCTGAGTGGAAGATTATGGAAGAATAATTTTCAGACATGAAACTGCCTCCTTTTCTTTCTTTCTTTCTTCAGTTTGAAGTGCTTAAAGTATAATGTGTGAATGTCAGCAAAAACGGGATCCAAGTTCAATGACAATCCAGAGTAAAGCTAGTAGGGCTGGGAACCCATCCATTTCTGTAGCAGTCTTGGTTAAATCTTAAACCCAACATTGTTGAAAGAAATAGCTCACTAATCTAATCATGAAGCAGGTATTGCTACACTCTCATTACACAGCACATGGAAATGGTTTATGTTCATAAACTCTGTATAAAGTTAGTTTTCCTTCAAAAATCAAATAAAAGATGGGAATGGGATAGACAGAGATGAAATAAGTGTTTGCTTTATTTCCAATCCAATCAGAAGTTTATTGATACTGTCTTTTTTTTTCCTTTGAAATACAAATTAAAGTTAAGAAATGAAAGAGCAGGCTGTGGTGGGGGATGGGGAGAGAGGGGAGAAAGGGTGCAGACAAATAAGACAAATAGATGAATATGAACATGAAAAGGAAGGTCTGAGAAACTTCCAGTGGAGTAAAGGAGCGCTGCTAAGTTTCTGGCTTTGGTAAGAAATCATGGATTGTAGCCTTCAAAGCCAGGGAGTATGAGAGTAAGAGGAAGGACACAGAAGCAGGTCCTCCAAAGGCTAGTGCTTCATGTGCAAGGCTAGAAAACCTGTCCTGTGTCCCTTCCATGTGTTGCATGCAGCAGAAATCTATACACATAATGTAATTGTTATTTTTCCAAATGTCATTGAGTTGTTACCATGTCACAAAATATTTGTTTCATAATAATGTAAGAGAGTAGGATGTGGGGCACAAATGAGAGACGTTTTATGCTGGACTTTACTGAGCACCGATTTAAGACTTTATCCTGTAAAACATCTCTAGCTCCTGAAGTCGGAGAAGGTTACTCTGGCCCCACAGTAAAGCAGGTCTTGGACTAGAACAGCCAAATATCTTGGAAGTTCCACAATAATGAAACTATGGAATGGGATAGAACTGGGTGTGACTAGCCTTTTACATTGATGCAGGTGTTTTATCACTGCAAAGTTGACACTGAAAATCAGAAAAAATAAAGTTCCCAACAAATTACAGGAAAAAAAAAAATCATGCCTTTAGAAGGGAATGCCTTTGCATCAGGCTACATTCTTAGCTATCTCCTACCACATGTAGTTTGTGATCTGTGAATTGGATATACCTACATGCAAAAATAGAGTAAAGATGTTATGTGTCTGTATACTTATCTATGTGGTGGGTGTGTGGTGTGTGCATTTGCATGTATGTGCAGAAGCCGGAGGGCAACTTTGAGTATTATCTTTCAGGTACCATTCACCTTGATTTTTTTAAATAGGGTCTCTTTGTTGATCTGAAACTCAGAATTTTAGTTAGGCAGGACATAGTGAGCCCTACCTCCCCATTGCTAGAATTAAAAGCACATATCCCTATTCCAGGCTTATTTCCATGGTTTTAAAGAATCCATCTCAAGCCTATTTCAACAGGCAAAGAAGCCATTCTAGAAATGACTTTATCTGAATTGGAAATGTGGGCATCTCTGGGGTTGTCAAGCTGCTACGGAAGACCACTCCAGTCTTTCTAGCTCCCTAACCAAGTTAATGGAATTGTGCTTTCCCGGATAATTTAAGCATGAACAAAGACTTTTGACTGCCTGGCCACCTCTAAAAGTCATCATTTTTCCCTGAGACCTGTTGAATTCTGTGTTACTATTGATACATTGCACTGAAGACTTAAAGCTCCTTTCCAGGTTGGAGTAGAGAAAATGGATGCTAATGGCACCCAGGGGAATGGGAATGGGAAGGAGGCTGACTAAGAGATGAGATGGCTAGCCTGAGCTTCAAGGTGCTCTCATCCTTGTGATCAGAGTGAGGAAGATGCCTTTGGTGGGATGAAGTAGGGCTAGAGAGTCCGGAAGACAGTAGCAGAGTGAAGTCCTATGAGCAGAGAGGAAACATTAATGGGGTAGCAGCAGGCATAATGAGCAGAGAAAAATCTGCTTGCTCAGCACAACATCAATTACAGTTTCAATGAGAATAGGTGCAAGTTGGATTGCAATATTGATCTTGGGTGTGAGCTTTCTGCTCCCTTTCATAAGCTCATATATTAAAAAGCAATAGGTAATGACAAGTGCAAAGCTTCAGACCTGACTTCAGACAGCTTTAATTCAAGTCATAGGGTGACGAGTTACCACACCTATGACTTTAGACAAGTTGCTTTTTGTGGTGTGTGTGTCTTACTCAGGCATTTGTAAAGAAAATTTCCTAAAATAATTACTTTCTAAAGTTATTGTAAAAAATAACTATATATAACATACATTATATATATATATATATATATATATATATATATATATATATATATATAATGTTATTGCAATGTTTTACACAGGGGAAAGGAAACATTGATTCATTTTTCTGTCTGGTCATCCTTCTACTGCTGTGGCTATTGCGACACTGTCAGTTTTGATTTCCTCCTTTTGGTTGGCATTTACTATGAAATTAGACCTCATTTACAAAGGTGCCCTAGGCATTACCCTTCTCACCTACGAAACCTCCCAAAGTCTTCAAGATTGCTTTGTAAAATCCAAACTGACTCTTATACAAAATGTAATGGTAGGTATTCTTTCTATGACATGTGTGGAGAATGTGTGAAGCTCTAAAGCATTGCTCAATTAACAAGGCCTGATTTGAAGAGATCTGTAATGATAATTCTGGTTTCTTTAAAACCACAGAAATATAAGAATGTGCTTTTACTTTAATACCAGGTGTGGGATATAGGGCTGCTTCAGACTGTCCACAGCATCTGATTATGATTTGCCTCATCCTCTTGCAGGAGTATGTTTTTTTTCAGCAGCAGGTAGTTTCTGTGAGTGTGAGACATTTGGAATTCTGGGGACTTTCAGAGGATATGTAAATACTGGGACCCCAAGAGAGAGATTTGGGGTTGTTGGGTGGTAGGTTGCTGTAGTCACACACAAAGAGAAGAGAAGAAATCAGATATCCTGACAGCAACGTTTAAACTTGTCCCAAGGAACTCAACATCCCTAATCAGCAGAAAGTAGTCTAAAGACAATATTGGATCTCTCTCTCTCTCTCTCCTCTCTCTCTCTCTCTCTCTTCTTTTTTTCTTTTCTTTGC
>NC_034603.1:15855953-15864662 GCF_900095145.1 Mus pahari | reverse complement strand
TCTTCTTCTTCTTCTTCTTCTTCTTCTTCTTCTTCTTCTTCTTCTTCTTCTTCTTCTTCTTCCTACTGTTAGGGAATTGAATGGGTAGAAGGAGAGAGGTGAAGAAGGGTGAAAGAAAAAAAATATCACACCAAGTAGCCAAAGTCTGGCTACAGATGTTACAACCCATTACTTAAGACTTCCACCGATGTGCTTTTTCCAGAAGTAATGCCAGCAGCAGGGGATCATGTCAGGGACATTCTGGACTAGGGTCAGAAAACCACCACATTTCTCACTGTGAGACCCTAGATCAAGTTCACACTACTCCAGCCCATTTAGCTCTGGACATATAAAGAAAACCAAGAAAAAGAAATGGGCATGAGAATTGCTCTTTCAACTGACCGCTTTCAAGCACCTCCATGAAGCAGTAGACAACCACTTGTAACTCTAGCTCCATGGGATATGATACCCTCTCCTGTCTTCCATGGGCACCTGCAGTCTCGTAGACATATACATAGATAACATATCTTCATGGAATTGTAAAAGTTTTATAAATTGTTTTAAAAACAAATTTAAAAAATAAAAAGGAAGCTTGGGAAAATATTCCTTTGTCTATTTCATTCGCCAGCTTTCCAGTCATGTAACAAAGGCCCTAACAGTGCAGGCAGGTCCATAGCAAGCTTTAGTGTTTGTTTACAGATTATTGACTGTCTGACAGGGAACTGAAGGCTGGGAGTTAGCAATCAGGGAAAATTAAAACTGTTTTGCTTGAAGTCGATGCCAATTAGAAAACGAATCCAGACAGAAAATAAAGCATATCTGAAATGGCTGTATAAGTCAATGGGGAAGCCAGAGTAATAAAGACACAACTAAGTATCGTGCTGGTCCTTTTATAGGCACTTAGCCAAGGGCTTGGAAATGGGCTCAGAGGGTTGAATGATTTCTTTTACTTGAGTTTATTGAATTTACTGCAATTTTATGCTTTGCTAAATTACTCTTATCTTCGGAAACTTAGGTTAAATGTTATTAAAATATAAACACATTTTCCATTAATAAAATTTTAGTAGAGATTAGAGAAGCAAATCGCTAAAGGATCTCTTCATTAAAAAGAAAAAAAGGCTTCCAAACAGCAAAGTAGCCCATATTGTTTGTTTGTCCGGTTCTTACTTATGTAGTACAGGTGCCAGTGTTTTAGATAGAACTTTCAGTCTCTCTCTCTCTCTCTCTCTCTCTCTCTCTCTCTCTCTCTCTCTCCCCCTCCCTCCCTCTCTCCCTCTCCTACTCTCCCTATCTCTCCTAAAGCAAATTAGGAACTCCCGGAAATTCACATAACTATTTCCAGAAGGAATGAGCTGCTCACTTACAAGCAAAGGAGAGTGACATTCTGATAGACTCTCTGATTTTTTCATCCTCACCTTTCCATTCCCTCTAATATAATAGTTAATTGATTTAGTCTTACTTACTAATCTCCATATCCTTGACTGGGTTATATGCTCAAATAAGGACACATGAAAATATACAGATTTAGCGAGTGCTATATAATTTTGCTTGAAATAAGTTTATATGGTTTGCACAAATCCACTATGTTTTGGCGATAAAAGATTTTAGTTGACCGTTTTTGGGTCTGGGGGTGTGGCTCAGTGTAGAACACTTGCCTAGTGTGTGCCCCATGTTCCATCCCCAGCACAGCAAAAGAAAAAAGAATACATCTCACTAACCTTAGCTACTCTGTACTGTCCCCCATAACCTGCACCACAGACTGTGCTTAACCCCTCTTATCAATAGAATCTTTATATTGAAATGTGTGCTCAGTCATAACGCTAATAACCTCATATTACCCACAAAGCCCATGCTATCATGTTTCCTTCCAACATATAGTATTCTTTTAAATATTAATATTTCTCCAGCAGAGTGATATGCGGAATGGACAAATAAGGTAAACGATGCCCTAAAGCTATTGTGGGTCCCTTGAGACTTGGTATAGTCCTTGGTCCATCTATCCTTGTTCTTTTTCTTTCTTTCTTTTATTTTTTTAATTAAGAAAACAAAAAGTGTAATTTTCAACAAGTTCAAAGACTAAACATGTATTGGTAAATGGAAAGACTTTTAGAATTTTGCATGATTGGTTTTCAGATGCATGTGTGTTGTGCAAAGTTTTCTTCACAAGAACCCCTAATGGCAGAGGAAGGCAGTGGGGACCCCACGAGACCACAACTTAGCTGGAAGCAATCTGCCAGCAAGTAAGGGGATGTCTTTGAAGTCTGGTATTTTTGTCTTAAATTTTCATGTGAAGTCTTATTTTAATAAAAAAGTTATTTTAGATTATATAATATTTAATACAGTCGACACCCTAGGAAGATTTTCCCTTTTCCGGAGGCTTTGAATGGACACTCAATGAGGGATTTGATACTCTGGACTCTAGAAGCCCTATCAGACACTAACATAAAATGTGCCTTCAGGAAGTGTTACTAGTTTTAAAGTATTTATCAAAGTCATGATATCCATTGCTTCAACTAGCATATTACTATAAAGAATTAAGACCTAATTTGAGACATAATTTCTTACCTACCTTTGGCAAGACTCTAAATTCATAAACAGAAGAAACCCATATAAGTGAGAGTTGTCTACTATGAAGGGGAGGGGCTACATTGGTACAATGCAGACACAGGTCCTAGTCAGAGAAACAACAGAAAGTAGAGTTAGTCTACATGAGGAATCAACTCTGATGACAGCAAAAGGGACAGGGCCCAGGTGACAAGGGCTGTGTATCTGTCATCTCTTAATTCCCTTCTGAGCATATAATGCACAGTTCTCTGTGCACACAGGGACCAAAAATGCGGATCCTCTAAACAAGTTCTGCTTCAGACGTCCAAGACTCACTTCTGACCTCCATAGGCACCTGATGATACACACATGCATACATGCAATGAA
The DNA here is from genome assembly GCF_900095145.1 of Mus pahari. NCBI lineage: Eukaryota > Metazoa > Chordata > Mammalia > Rodentia > Muridae > Mus > Mus pahari. The sequence goes on along the minus strand of NC_034603.1, from coordinate 15,861,752 downwards.
AACTGAAAATAGGTCTCTAAAAAAAAAAAAGTAAGCAGAATTAAGAACTCATCATTGTGACAATATATCTGTGCTAAGTAAACTCAAAGGAGGGAAGATTTATTGTAGCTCGTGCTTTCAAGGATTAGTCAATGGTCTTCTGGTTTCATTGCTTTAGGTCCATGGCAAGGCCTACTATAGCATATGCTTCCTGTCATGTTCTCATCATGGCAGGAAGCATATGCTATAGCAGACCCGTTAAGCTCATGGTGCTAGGGAACATCACACGGAGCAGCACAGGGTGGACTGAAGCTGATCAGCAAGGTTTTGCATGGGAAGTGAACAGAAGCAGGAAAAGGTAGATGGCTGTAGGAGAACACTGAAGATGAAAATTGTAACTGTGGGAGAAAGCTCAATTACAGGTATGAGGAAGGTGAACAGATGTTCGTGTAAGCAATTATAAGCCTATGGATGGGGTTTGACTGTGTGCCTCAACTAACATGCACATAATCCTCCATTTATGAAGGGTTGATTTAACAATTATCTGGTATGGTTCGGTTCATGGAGTGTGTGTGTGTGTGTGTGTGTGTGTTTGTGTGTGTGTGTGTGTGTGTGTGTGTGTAATATGTATTAAACCAACTGATACACATGGTATTTTACTGATTTCTTTGACATTTGCATTCCTAATCACTAAATTCCAAGGAAAGATTTGAAGGCTGATGGCAAGCCTGGCCACTTTAACTCTAGCTGGCTCTTGCTGTGTGGCTTCTGCTAGAAGAGTGACAGTGGTTAGAAGAATTGAATTCTGGGGTTTCTAGTTACCACTTTAGGTTGCCAGTTGATTATTGGAAGCAGATATATTGACAACAGAGGTAGTTGCCAAATGAAATATTGTCTACATAATTAAAATAGCTCTTCTGTCTTTCCGCTGTTATAATTAAGAAAATGAATATGGCTAATTATATTCATGTATGCGTGTTCTCAAAGGGAATGCAGTGACCTTCTTTTAATATCAGACTTTATCTTGGCTTTACAAATCACCAACTGTAGAAGTGAGAAGAAAAGAGAAGGTTGTGGGTGAGATGCATTTGATCCAGTGGATTTATTATTTCACTGTACGATAATGGTGTGTGTGATCACATGATGTGCCTATGTATGTACATGGAGCAGGGAGGCAGTTCTCACCTTGTACATTTACATGTGTTTAGAGAGTTGAACTCAGGTCTTCAAGCTTACGTCCTCAGGAGAAAGCATCTTCCCTGAGGGAGCCATTTCACTGGCTCCCCTTGGACTGCCTCTTCACAATGGGAAATTGCTGGAAAGCTAAAGACACCTGTTACAATTGATTTCTTTATGAATAAATGAGTGCATGAAAGTACAATCTTAGGTATATCTATAAAATTGTAACTATTTTATAGATGTGATTATCAAGAAGTAAAGATTTACTATGACCACTTGACCCTAAATATTTAGTACTGCAAAAGTTTGACCTAAGATTTTTTTGTTTGTTTGTTTGTTCGAAAAAAAAAAATACTAGAGTCAAAAGTTAATGTTAACATTTGACTTCTGCAGAATGTTTGGTATCCTGACCTCTGTAAAGTTTACACAGGAATGCATTAATCATGGAGAAAATAGTGTTTAAATCTAAGAAACTGGACAAGAGAGGGCAAGATGGCTCTCCTGGTAATCAGGCTCTCCTGATTAGCTGAGTTTGATCCCCAGAATCCACATAACAGAAGAAGAGAGTGTGCATACCTACCCACACCCCAACGACAATCATGCGTACACACACACACACACACACACACACACACACACACACAGACTGAATAATAGTAAAAATAAAGTTCATAAAAAGTAAAATGTTACACTACTTAGTAGAATATTGGTGAAATTAAATTTATTTAATTTATAAATTTATAGTTAATTTTTAAAGTATCTCTTTCTCCATGTCTTTGCTAATAGAATAAATAAAATGAATAAAGAATGAATAAAGTATGGGAGGGCTGCTTTTTGCTTATGAGGAGGGTAGTCCTTGGGAGCTCTTCTATGAAGACTTCATGATCAAAGGAACATGTCATAGAATAGGATGGATTCTTCTCCACCCATCACCCCCGACGCCACCCTCACTGCCCACGGAGTAAACTGAGCCCTCTAGAAGAATAGTGGCTGGAGAAGACTTTGCAGCAGGTGAGAAAGCTCATGACTCAGTCATAACTCATTCTCAGACAGAACTCCAACATCCTTGCAAAAGAACTTCACTTCTGGAAACTTTTAACTTCAAGCTCATATTGAAAAGAAGGAAGAACACGTTACAAAGTTCCAGAGGTGTCCCCTGCCCTAACTCAGAAGAATCAAAATCCCACTTGTCTCATGGTTTTCCCTTTAGATAAGGCTCATAGCGGCACATAAATCTGCCTAAGAAAGGGGGAGGGGAGGAGAGCAGAACTAGAGTATTGTGGGGAAAAAAGTTCGCTTTTTTATCTGGTCCATATTAAAAAACAAAACAAAACAAAACTAAACTAAACACCCACAGACATTTAGTTCCTAAGTCAGGAATGTCTTAGCTTCTCTAAAAAAACCAAACAAAACAAACAAAACAAAAAAGAACAAAAAAAACACACAAAAACAAATAACAACAACAAAAAAAAACACATATTTTTTCTCCCAAGATTTATGCTCTGTATGAGTAGAATACTAACTTTCTGGTTTGTTTATTGAATATCTTAAAGAGCCTGGGAGGATATAAGGCTAGCTACCTCTTAGAACTGAAGAAGGCATACTACAGCCTGTGATCCTGGGTTTAGAAATACTGCTTACATGCTGCTTTAGCTTTGAACATTAAAAACAAAAACAAAAACAAAAAAACAAAAAACAAACATGCAGGCCTGTTCGGGTGCTGTCTATTGAGATGGCAATGCTAAATAGTTAGAAAGAGGCAGTATGGCTTGATAATATTCAGTGTCTTATCTTGGTCTCTTTAGTGCCGCTCCAGCACAACACCTGGGACCTTCCAGAGCAGAGAACCACTTCATACAATTCTAATGCCAGAGGCTGAAGTCCAAAGAAGAGTCTGCAGCCAGCAAATTCCTGGCTGTCCCAGGCTAGAGGGTGGAAGGGGGAGAGAACACAGAGAGAGCAGGAGAGAAGGAGGAGGGGAGAGAGAAAGAGAAAGAAAGGGGGAGGGTAGAAGTAGAGTGGAGTGAAGAAAGGAGCTCACTCTTTTATCTGGTACCCACTACCAACCAACATCCAGGAGGCTAGCCTGTCTCATGATAACAAGGAGAATCTGCACTCGCATTATACTCCCTTGCCTCAGGAATTAAGTCTCTGACACATGACTGGGGATGGGGGCAGTATATATTCAAACCACAGCAAAGCCAGTTCTACTAAAAGGAAACATTTTTGCTGAGCCCTGCTTTACATAATAGAAAAATTATTATAGCAAAATTTAGGGTTCCTTTCTCTCTGTAAAACTTCTGTGTGATTAGTTTCTTTGCACAGATGGTGAACTATTGGATATAGATGAGATTGGTGAGGTGGGTCAGGGGGGAGAGCGTGGGATGATCTGCTTTTTATTCCACCATGCACTACATCCCATATTTACAAATCTCAGGTCTCAGACTTTCCTTAGTGTCCTGTTACCGGAAATAAGCTGATGCAAGACAGTTGCTTTCAACTGTCATCTTTATTTATTACACATCTTTCCTTTTATAGAGAAAAGGACAAAAATGAAGTAGTCTGTACTGAGCTCACTTTTCTCATAAGTCAGTAGCAACTGATACCAGGATTAGACAGCACAAAACTATGGCTCAGAACCTGCTGTCAGCTCGCTGCTTTGACTTCTCTCCCTCGGGAGCAATAGAGCCACCCACCAACGGCTGAACTTTGTAATCGAGGCCCTACTGTAACTCTGGGATAGGCTCTTCCCATTTGACCACTTGTACCTGAGCTAAATTTAATTCTCCTCTGACCTTTACATGAGTCTAATCACCTAGGGATAAAAAAAAAAAAAAAAAAAAAAAAAAAAAAAATTAAATAAAAAAAAATTACAGAAGTCTCTATAGCCAAAATTCCTTGACTGAGAGCAGCTGATAACACGACAACAGAGTTGTCATGTTCCTGTTGAGAGCCAAGTAAATGGGGAAGCCCAATTGCTAATCTACTGTATTAGACTGGACATAGGTAGGGCTTGGAGGGATTGCTGGGTGTCCCTGGCATTATATCACCCTGAAATGGCCTGAATATGAGGACAGTGGTCAGGGACAGATGTCCCTTGAGTGACACAAACAGTCTAACCCTCATCAGTGGGCCCGTGTCACAAGAAGGAAAGGGTGAGACATACACTTCAGAACCTTGAAGTATACTCAAAACTCCAGCTATTAATAATCTTTGTGTCATAGTATACATAGTTTTCAATCAAAAGAATCAAAATCTTATCTAACAACAGACCATTGTTTACTTTATGATCAGAGATTAAGTTACACTATTATGCAAAAGGGATAATCAAACCCTTCATTCTCTACTCTTGATGGCTGTCAAACTATAATCCCGCAGATGGTTTGGGGGTTAACAAATGGGGTGTGAACAGCTTGAGCAGGACAGTACTTTATTTCCAGGCATGTTTTAAATTTATCGGGCTTTTTATTGATATTTTTTACACTTGGTTGAAAGAGTAGAATGTTATATTGATGAATATCTTTAGGAAAATGCAAATGATCTCTTTGCTCAGACTCCAAATAGAACCAGAGCTTTGTACAGTTCTATTATTTAAAAAGAAAATCTCATCTTAGTAGGTCAGATACAAACAATAGGTTAAGAAGATGAGTTGGGTAGCCTTGGTGTATCAAGGGCAGAGTTAAATCTAAAGGGATAATGGGGGTGGGGTAAAAAGTGGGAGTGGCTTGAAGAGGGACTATTGGTAAGTCAAGGAATCCCACTTTTCTTAGGCCTATTCCTTCGCTGCTTCTGTTACCACAGTGCCTCAGTCTATGAGACGCTGCCAGCTCAAATATCTACAGTTAGAGTGTCTTCTCAACTGAGGGAAAGAGGTTTGGCAAGAACCATCAGAAAGGATGGTGAATGGAGCTGGAGAGATGGCTCAGTAGTTCAAATTCCATACTGCTCTTACAGAGGACCTGAGTTTAGTTCCCAGCACTTATATTGTGAAGCTCACAAATACCTGTAACTCAACTCTAACAGATCACTCACCTTGTTCTGGCCTTCAAGGGAACCTTCACTTACATATGCATATAATTCAAAATAAAATAAATCTGAGAGAGAGAGAGACAGAGACAGACAGAGAGACAGAGAGACAGAGACAGAGAGACAAAGACAGAGACAGAGGCAGAGAAAGACAGAGGCAGAGAGAGTTGAGCACTATTCAAGTTGTTAGTAGGGAAACATTCAGTGTTTTTTTATTTTCCAGTTAATTGTAAATTTATGTATTAAGGGCTGATAACTAATCTGAAAATTTATAACCAACTTAGACTGAATATATGTTTTAAGTGGATTTGGCCTCTTGTCTGAACTGCTGACTTCTCCAATGCCATCTCTGAAGTTAGAGAACCCTCTTTTGCAAGCACATAAAGTCCCAGAGAGGATTCAATAAAACTACTAACTAGGAACACACTAACATTCCAGAATATGTACATACGCACAAAGCACTCCATCAGGTACTGAAGGAGATGTTAGGACGTTTACAATGGATTTTAATGGAGCTGAAAGGGGCTGCAACCCTGTAGGTGCAACAACAATATGAACTAACCAGTACCCCCTGAGCTCGTGTCTCTAGCTGCATATGTAGCAGAAGATGGCCTA
>NC_034603.1:15844747-15855798 GCF_900095145.1 Mus pahari | reverse complement strand
AAGAAATGTAAATGAAGAAAATGTCTAATAAAATAATTTTAAAAAGTAATCTCAAAATGGCTATTTTTAAAGAATATGTTACATTGGTATGATATGTATGTATGTGTATATATATATATATANATATATATATACACATACATACATATAAAATTGGTATATAATATTATATAAAATATACATTATGTATATAGAGAACATATATGTATATATGTATGTATAATTTATAAATAAATACTCATATGATATATATATATACATATATATACATATATATGTATATATATATATCATATATAAAATCAAGTAAAATCAAAGAAATTGTGTCTTTCCCAGTACTGAGATGCTACATACACACCTCTAACATGTCCCAGTGCCTTGAAGAGTCTGCATGTGCTTTCTTGCTCCCTTAGAGTTAACAAACACTCAATTGAGCTGGAAGTACACTGGAAGTCCTAAGATGGAAAGAAGATGAGGTTTGGGAAGAACAGAAGGTTCTTCTGAGATAGAATGTTTTGATTTACCTATTAGGACTCAAAGTAAGTTTAAGAGTCCTTTCATCCCTCATCCATGTTGGATTGTTCTTTCTATAGTATACTGCATCATTACTGGGGTGCCACATTGATTCCATCAGTGCTGAATGAACTCACATCATAAAATTTCTTAGAGGACCTCATATAAAGCCATGTGCCAGGTACTACCAGGGCCCAGGCACAGAAAAGCAATCCTTTTATAGATAGTCATTTGGTTCTTAAAATGATTTATCGATGACTCTACAGGCTCCAGGAAGTATCTTACATTTCTCATATAGACAGTCACTTAATTTTGAGCATGATGCTGAGCCAACAAAATGTCCATTCATTAATATGATACCACTGGGCTTCAAAGAGAATAAGTGATTTGCCCTGGTTCTGTAACTCCAGGAAGTGATGTCAGTGCAGTTCTGTCTGGGTATCCAACCTGTAATCACAAAGGCTATTTAGTCCTCTATATTCCAACTACCACAGCAAACTGGGCTCAGACCTCAGCAACACCTTAGCAACAACTAAGCTGAACTCTCTGTGTTTATGTGCGGTTTTGACAGCTGCTGGATTTACTCCTACTGCTTGGCTTTTACTATGACGTCAGCAGGAGATAAGGAACAACAGATTGCAAATCCTGAAGAAGACTTATTTATTTGGTTTTATAGACTTATTTATTTAGTTTTATGTGCTTAACCAGGTTCTTTTTTTTTTTTTTTTTTCTTTCTTCCCATCAAGGTAGATAAATCAATGTACAAAAAAGTAGCATTTTGTTCTTCAGTGTCAACATCTCCCTTTAATTTCTGGTGCTAGAGGTCAAACCCAGAGCTACACAGACACAGTTTACCTCTTTCTAGTTTGTTCTTTAGTGCTCAGAGGAAAGGACATTATAAGCATTGTACACCCAGAAATGCTTTTAGCATATACCCCTATCTATTTTAAATAAATGAGCACACTTTAAAAATCATCCTATATAAATGCATATATGTGTGCTGTGGTTTTGATGGTGACGTGGTATTAAGTCATTTGTCATATAGCTTTTAAAGGTTGCCCTGCTGTTCTAGAAATGATGTATCTGCCTTCAGGGTATGTGCATTTCTACAGTGGAAACAGACACTATGTGAGCACTTCAAAATGTATAGTGATGAGGTTAGGAGATGGTTCAGTTGGTAAGGTGATTGCTGTTTCACAATGAGGATCTTTCAGAGTTCAACCTCTGAAACCCGTGTCTAAGGCTAAGTGTTGTAGTATGCACCTGTACCTGCAGTGCTTATGTGGCAGGGACAGAAGGGCCCATGCAGTTCTACATGTTGAGTCCCTGGTCTTAGTGTGAAAATCTGTCTCAAAAATCAAAGTACACTGCTCCTAAGGAATGACATCTGAGGTTGACCTGTGGCTTCTACAAATATGGCATACAGCGAGTACACGACAAATACACACATGCGTTGTATGATCAGTGTGTCTAAATCAAAATATATACACTATCCAGCGTGTGTGATATTGTCTTATTTCAAAACTTAGATGAGCTAAAATGCATTTACTATTCTTCTAGGATGAGTATTTAGGTTATCTTCAGACTTTTGTTACTAAAACACAAAGCATGGACTATCACTTTAATGTTACCTTTCTTTCTTTCTTTTTCTTTTTTTTTTGAGACAGGGTTTCTCTGTGTAGCCCTGGCTGTCCTGGAACTCACTCTGTAGACCAGGCTGGCCTTGAACTCAGAAATCCGCCTGCCTCTGCATCCCGAGTGCTGGGATTAAAGGCATGCGCCACCACCGCCTGGTAGTGTTACCTTTCTTAATGTTACCTTTCTTGTGTGGGAAAATATACTGTCGTGAATGCCCTTCGTTCGGATTTAGGATGGGGTTGGCTATTATTTTTAAGAAACACTCAAGCTCCCTACGTTTGTTTGACTTGGGGATGTAAAGTTCCCTGCCAGAATGTGAGATGTGAAGTCAGAGGCTTTATATCCAGAAGAGCACTAGTTAGTGGCTAAACTGATGAAGAGGGAGATGGATCTCAGGGCTGAGTTGACCAGGCAAGCTTTACCTATTCCCCAGCCTCAGGAAAATATCTTCACGGGCAGACTTTCCTGCTGCCTAGCATATTTCCTGTCTCCTCTGCTCTCTCTCCCTGCTGTCACTAACAACAACTTGGCTTCAATACAAGCAATATCACCATTCCCTTTCTTGCCCCTCGTCATATTTTATTCTGGGCCTGAGCTTTTGCAGATTGTTAGCAGCAATCAGCTATAAAACTAGTCCACTTGTAATACAGGACATAAAAGTGCAGGGTGGGTTGTTGGCTCTTAGAGAGTCCTGTTAACCTTTGCAGAACTAACTGTGAAGTACCAACCAAGACAGGATATTACCTGACTGAGGGAAAGGGGAGGGGGGGCAACGAGAGCATTTGGATGATGAGGGATGATGTATCCATTTCACCAGCTGAAGGGCTGGGAGAGATAGTCGCTAATTTTATGATCAAGCTCTCATTGTCCCTTGCTTTTCAAGAAAAGTAGCACTCAACTGTAAATATCAGAAGGGGGGATTAAAAATGCTTCTTCTTTGCTCTGAGTCATTGTGGAATCCAAAGAAAGCTGCAGTGTGTACAAAAACCTCCTTCCCATTCAATTGAATAAATGTCAACTTGAAAACCAGAAAGAAAAATGCCATTAGGAGTTCTTCTAAAGTACAAAATCTTCAAATATCTCAGAAAGAACTCCCCAGGAAGTTTGGAAAAGAACTGTCTCGTGAAGAACTCCCAAAACTGTTGGTCACTGCATGTTCCTGAGTCAAGCGAGTGATAAAGGCTTTAAAGTTTTCACTTGAATTATACAGATCTTTTTTTCTAATCAGACACACTTTGTGTATTTATGGTGTTAAGGGATTTGCATTATCTATTAATACAATTCTGTCAAATACAATCTGGTACTTGAGCAGTTCTCAACATTTCAAGAGGAAGACTCAGAAACAATGCTGATGCTAATTGTTAGACAAGATGAGTTTCTCTACCATCAAGACATCAACAGAGAGGATTCATATACTAGACTTCGTATATATCTATAGATGTATCATCTCCTCTTGTTTGGAAAAACAAACAAATATTTTGATATATATAGGTAACAGGGAGATAGATAGATAGATAGATAGATAGATAGATAGATAGTAGGTGAATTGATGAATAACAGATATAAATGCAGGTATACCACACACATATGTATAAATGCAAAAACCTATGTGCATTTATGTGCATGTGTATGTATGCTTTTCAAAAATGTTCTTGTATAAGTTACTTTTCTATTGCTATCATAGTGTAGTACCAGAAAGAAATTTTGAGGAGAAATAGTTCCTTTGTCTTACATTTCCTGAAGTAATACATGGTAGGGAAGATATGGTAGACACAGCATGAAGCTGGGTATTCACATTTCACCTGCACTCAGAATATACATAGAGAACAGGAAGTGGGGGTGACTATTAAATCTCAATATCTGCCTTCAGTGACCTACCTCCTACTGCAAAGCCCTGACTCTTAAAGGTTCCAAGACCTTCCTAAACAGAACCACCAGCTGGAGACCAACTGTTCAAGTCCTTGAGCCTGTCGTGAGAGACATCTCTCATTGAAACTGCAATAGCCCTTTGGTTTACAACTCAGGCTAGAACTATTTTTAGAACAGAAGATTCTCACACAGACTGTTGTCTATAATGGCCACCAAGCCCATGTATTAACAGAAACCTCCAGTCTGCTTTTTTAGCTAAAAATCTTCTAATAGTGACTTTTTTGTAGGTGAAATAAGGAAAATATATGTATCTATGAATTCTCATTATTTCCTCTACCCCATACTCAGCAATGGTTTGTTTTCAAAATAACATGGCTTAATTTGTTTCCATAACAAAGAAAGTTGCCGCTAGGGTTTTCTTTAATACATAGAATTTTTAATAGTGAATTAGTTTCTCCTTTCCACATCATTAACTGGCGTGAAAGTCATTACTAGACAAAAACCATCGAATGAGGTCAATATGGAGGCCGTTTCCAAATTTTAGATATTGGTGTTAGTGAAAATGTGGCATACTGTTGCAAAATGAAATTTAAACCAATTGACTTACACCTGTTTTCATATCCATGGGACCTCACTGAGTGCAGTCAAAAATCACAGCCACTGTGATGTTCATACAAACAGAAATAAGTGGAAAGGAAAACTAACTTCCATGTTAGTAGTTAGGAACATACTACCGTTTCAGTTCTCTCACATTAATTTAGGTATCAAATCACAGGTTTTGATCCTTAACAAACTTCAGGTCCCTGACTTGCATCCAAAAAAGTTAGTCTTGTGTATTACTTGCATTTATGTGACTGGTACTAAATACTCTCAAAAAAACTTAACTACAGGAATAGCTCATGGATCTATGTCTTCTTGGCATCATCCCTCTGGGGAAGGATGTAATAGCAGTAGGGTGGGGAAAACTGCTCACCCCATGGGATCTAGGTAGTACAGAAAAAGACTTTGATGAGAAAGATGGTAAGATGAATTTCACATTATAGCATCTGCTTTCTGAATTCATGATATAGATGATCAACAAAATGAGTATAAAACAGAGGTCAATAAAACAGAATGTAAAGTAGAGAATTAAAGACATTGTGGCAGCAACAGCGGATGAGTATGTTATGTGCACATGTATAACCAAAGTGTTGGAGATGTAATGGACAAGATTATTAACAAAATGCTATGCATTTATTTTACAACAAATAGTTATTAATTGTGTGCTCTCTCCTGTCACACTCTACATGCAGAGTTGGGATAGTAAACCAAACCAATGACTATCATCAATGAAAACTGAGACTCCATAAATTTATAGCTTATAGTGTAGAAGAGAATGGGTCCAGAAAATGTGTGTGTGTGTATGTATGTGTGTGTGTGTGTGTGTGTGTGTGTCCAGGTGGAGAAAAGAATTACATACATGGAGTGCGGCCATTTAGCTTAATTCCAGAGGTTGTGTTGGCCGTGGTGTACCAGTAACCATATCTACCTATATCATGAAAGTGTTTTAAGTCATCATGTTTCATTTCCTTGTTCAGTTGTAAATTATCTCAGAACAGGAAGAGAACATGGGAGGAATTTCTGCATCTCTATTCACAAAATTGGAATTTCAATAAAGTTTTTTTTTTTTTCAGTAATTCCAGCATAATTCTGTTGTTAGGTTCATTTATATAACTTAAGTCAAATCTCCAGCATAGTGGAGATATGGCACAGTGGGCAAAGGTGGTTGCTGCCATTCCTGACACACTGAACTTGATACCATGTCCCAGAATAGGAGAAAAACAAGAAAATCAACTCTACGAGATCCATGGTACACACACATACACACACACACACACACACACACACACACACACACACACACACAGAGGGAGGGGAACACGGACAGGTAGAGTGTAAATAAATAAATAAGCCCATGTAAATGAAGCATTTTCAAAGAGAATATGCTACTTAGCAAATACAGAGTCTTGAAGCTATTTCCGAGTTAAGGTGTGAAGTCAGTCTCAAACTCTGTGAACTAGAAATGTGGAAAAAGATGATTCCCCACATGACAAGAACACTCCGTTTTTGCTTGCACAGCAAAGGCATCTGTTACATTTTAATTTGCTCATACTTATTTTGCTCTCTGAAGCAACACAAAATCAAATTCTACTGTTTATGTTAGTTCTCCTGAGCCACTTATTGTATCAGAAAAACAGGTTTACCTTAAGGATCATCTTATTCCACACAACTCAGCTCCTGGTAGATGGCAGGCACTCAGATTCCCTTACCTAGTGTCTTAGTCAGGGTTTCTATTCCTGCACAAACATCATGACCAAGAAGCAAGTTGGGGAGGAAAGGGTTTATTTGGCTTACACTTCCATCCTGCTGTTCATCACCAAGGAAGTCAGGACTGGAACTTGAGCAGGTCAGGAAGCAGGAGCTGATGCAGAGGCCATGGAGGGATGTTCTTTACTGGCTTGCTTTCCCTGGCTTGCTCAGCCTGCTCTCTTATAGAACCCAAGACTACCAGCCCAGAGATGGTCCCACTCACAAGGGGCCTTTCCCCCTTGATCACTAATTGAGAAAATGCCCCACAGCTGGATCTCATGGAGGCATTTCCTCAACTGAAGCTCCTTTCTCTGTGATAACCCCAGCTTGTGTCAAGTTGACACACAAAACCAGCCAGTACACCTAGTAAATGAATGAGAAATTGAACCAATGGTGTAGATGCCTAATTTTAGTTGACCTGGTTAAGGAATATTTTTGCCCATTGATAATATAAGGAAAACTGTAAAACAACTGGGTGTGTTTAACTGCCTTGTAGCATGAACAAAGCAAGTGACTCAATTAGCTGTGATATGCTTGAGTGTTACTTGAGACTTAATAGAATAATTATTGGTTTTGGCTAAGCAGTATTATCTCTTTTACTTTAATTATTAATATCTGTTTTATAGGCACACTTAAAAATTCTTTTAGTGAGGAAGAGAACATTTTCCTTGTTTCAGAAATGAAAAGTGGCATGATTATCTGTCCAACAACTAAAAGTTCAGTTGAATGTTGCAATTTAAAGCATGTTTACTTTTCATGCAAATAGCTGGTAACTGCCTTAAGTAAGGAAATGGATTGTTTGCAGGGAGCTCTGTCTGTGGTTCTATTGGCTGAAGCTCTTAGCTGGGTTCCCTGTGCTGCAGAAACCGTTCCAGGTGGTTAAAATTAATGTTGTTATGATGACGAAAAGGAGTACCTTCCCTCGTGTGTAATAACAACTCTGCAAGCTGATGGGCCCTAAACAGGACTCCAGAGAACGTCACACAGAGCTGGAACAGCTAATTCGAAGACACATTTTAGAGAGGAGGTTAGTTCTCATGACTCGCCAGTCTCTCAAGACCAAGGAATTGGTACTGAGCCCAAAGAAAGAGCAATGACAAGAACACTCCGTTTACATCCATAACTGATATTTAGACAGTGAAAACTGACTCTCTTTTCAACATTATGATCAGAATTACACCCTAGACATATTGCCATGCTTCTGAGTATCTCCCTGACTATTTCCAGACACTTCCATGTCTTGACATTCACTCTTTTTGGTATGTGTTCCTAAACCTTCTGCATGAAACTGAAATGGTGCCACTCCTCTCCCTGTCATTACAACCACTGCTGACCTCATGACATTCTTAACCTGTGTTGTATATTCATGATCATTGTTAGGTGCATTCTTCAGTAAAAGTAGGATCACCATCGTAGCATGGTGACACTGTCTACAATCGTCCTCAAAGGCAGATATGCATCATGATTGCCTAACCAACCAATTGAAAACATTTTCTATGTTCCTGCTACAGTTGCTACTCTGTAGACCTGAAATCTTGTCTTCATTCGGCTAGGGGTAGTGTGCTGACATTTTGGTTAACTACAGACTGTATACACAAGGGTGATTCTGTAAGATTGTAATTGAGTTGAAACATTAGCATCACCTAAAGGTGTTTAGTTGTTAAGTTTCATTTGGCGATGCTAATATAAACAACCACAGAGTGCTGCCAGTCATATGAAAGTATAACATGCAGTTTTTGCACAGCACATATTTGATAATGGTGATAAGCTATTATGTAAGTGGTTTGTATATTAACTATACTGAACTTTTAAACCATTACTTAGTGTTTATTCTTTAAAAATGTTTTAGTTGTGAAACAACATTGGGCATGTTGTAGACAGTACGAGGACACAGAGATGACTGCTCTACATCAAATATTACCCTAAACATATAATAGAACTAAGTGTGGAAAAAACAGATGTGACTCTGATCATGTGTAAGCCTAGGCCAAGGTATGTGTCTGTGCCTTAGCTTTTAACAGAATGGGCAAAGAAGTTTAACAAGTTTAAACTACAATACCTTAAAATAGAAAAGTCCTGAGAATAAAGGTATGGGACCTGAAGGCCATTAATGTGATTTGGAAGAAAAGATTTGGAACAAATGGTTAGGGATTCTTTTCAGCTCTGAATCAAGAGCACTTAAGGTTGACTTCTAGGAAGGGAGATGATAAGATGGAAAACATCAGAAAGATTGTCCCCTTTGTTTTCCATGCGTTTATGCAATATGTGGTGGTCATACACAAGAAGTTAGAGGGCAGGCACACCAATGAAACAAGCAGAAATGATTCCATGTTTCTGTGTGGTATACATCCTATAAGACAAATGCACAAAACAAATTGGGTAAATTTGTGTAACCTGTGGAAGAAACAAGTGATGATGACAATAAGTGGAAACTCGGGTGAATGAAGAGTAGAGTGCTCAGCTTATACACAGACTTCATTGCAACTTGAATAGCACTCTTTTCTAAGAGATGGAGACAGAGATAGATAGATAGATAGATAGATAGATAGATAGATAGATAGATAGATAGATAGATAGATAGACTAAATATTTAAAAGGTTCAGGGTTCCTGAGGAATGACATCTGAGGATTCTGGAGCCCTGTACCTTTTAAATAGTACATCTATCTATACCCCCCCCCCCAGTCTCTATCCATCTATCTACTATCTATTTATATCTATTTTTTTTGTGGACACACAACACGGATGCCACAATAAGCATGTAGTCAGAAGACAGTCTCAAGGAATCTGTTGTTTCCTTCCATGGAATTGGATCTGAAGATCAAACTCAAGTGTTCAGTCTTGGTAGCACCTTTAGCTGGTAGATGACCCTGCCAGGCCCCTTCTTCACTTGCTTTTCTTTGTTTGACTTGTTTATTCTTTGATTGATTTGTTTATTCTTTGAGTTTTTCACTAGTTCAAAGCAAGTTCCAGGTAAACCAGTCCATCTGCTAGCAAGCCCCAGGGAATCCACCTATCTCTTTTTCAGCACTAGGATTACAAGTATTTGCTGATACGGCCTGCTTTGTTTCTGTATGTATGTATTGTGTGACAAAACTTATGCTGTGGAGATGTAAGACACATGTTTATAAAAATCAGACAGGATTTCACAATGGACCACCGTATGTATGCTCCCAAATCCAATGTGATGGACCAATGAGTTTTATTGGAGTTATTTGGCAGAGCATGGGTAAGGGATTAGTTATAAGAGTAGAAATGATTCAATGACAGCTGCATCAGCAAAGCTTACCCCAACATTGGTGACAGCTCACAAAAACAAGGAACCTGCAGGACACTCCGCAGGCCGCTCAACAGGTTGGAAGTGACTCCACCGGTTAAAATCTCAGGCAGTTCAGCTGGTTTTGGTTCATCTAGGAGGCAGGGCAGGTCTCAGAGTTTTCTTTTTAGCAGCTCGTCTTGTTTGAGAGTCTTTTTTGTAGCTCTTTGCCCATTGTTTATTTTGGCAAGGAGAGGTCTAGTGGATCTGCTCAGTTTCCAGGACTTCCTGAAGCTATTTTAAGTTGTTCACCTTTCTGCTTAAGGAGCTTGGTTGCCAGATGAGATGTTTCAATATGGGGAAAACTTATACTAATGTGTGTGGCAAGTGTCCTAAGGATCACATTAACATTTTTTCATAGCAGCAGTACTGGACTACTGCTCAGAAGGTACCTATCTGTAAACGAACCAAAAACCATGGTATTAATGTGAACAATCTTTAAAATTTCACTAAGAAATCTTGATTTACAAGAGGCCAAGCCTTTAGAAATGTAGCTAGAGGCATATTAGCTGCCTTTCTCATTTTCCTATCACAAAATGCTCAGGAAAGCAGTTTACAGGGGGAAAGGTTTATTTTGGCTGATGGACTAAGACAGCAGTGTTCAGCCCTTTGGGTCTCTGTGCCACAGTGGACAAAGAGTTATCATGGATTATACATTAAATATGAAACACCTCTGAAAACGGATGAGAAAAAGTTTATTATTTTCATTATATCTATATCACAGATAAGAAAAAATATCCTTAAATAATAATTCTAATTTGGGGATACCCCATTGGTGTATATTTCGAAATGCTTGAGAGATTGTGAGTTTGTGTTGATGCTGTTCTCTGTGGGATAAGGGGGTTTGAAGTTGCTGGTCACATTGTGTCCACAACTGGCAAGCATCGAGGAGGATGTTGCTGCTCAGCTGGCTAAAATCCTTTCCCTTTTCATCCAGTCTGAACCCCAACTCTGTGATAAAGCTGCCCATACTCAAGTGATTCTTTCCACCTCAGGTAAACCTCCCTACCAATACCTAGCACTGTCTTCCGTTTGATTACAAATTCAGTGAACTTAATCATGCATACTAATCTCCACAAGGAGACTGCAAAGGAGAGAAACACCAGAGATGAAACAAGAAGAAATTATGAGGATTGAAACCTGTGTGGGAGGAACGAGGTAAAGAACCCATACAAAATGTCAGGAAGGAAATGGTGGTGGTGGTGGGTCTCAGTAGTGTAGGTTTGTCTCAGGATTCTGGATTTTTTTTTCCCTAATTTTTATTAGGTATTTACTTCATTTACACTTTAAATGCTATCCTGAAAGTCCCCTATACCACCCACTCATTCCCCTACCCACCCACTCCCCCTTCTTGGCCCTGGTGTTCCC
>NC_034603.1:15806360-15844736 GCF_900095145.1 Mus pahari | reverse complement strand
TTTTTTTTTTTTTTTTTTTTTTTTTTTTTGGACAGGGTTTCTCTGTATATCTGTATAGCCCTAGCTGTCCTGGAACTAACTTTGTAGACCAGGCTGGCCTCAAACTTAGAAATCCACCTGCCGGAAAGGGCTTTTATATACACCAAAGGAAACACAGACAGAGTCATACTGTAACTATGTCTTTGTGCTCCTGTAACCAAATGCATAAGCAAAGGAAATTTGTACCTAGTAGATATGTGTCTGTTTATATTCCTAGATGGTAAGAACTCAAATGCTAGGATGCCCACGATGGCCAGAGACATCTTTCTGAGTCATCAAATGATGGAAAGTTAAAGAGAAGGAAAGACGGGTGACTGATGTGGGGCCACATTCAACAGATACCCATGGACACAGCCATGGACATACCTGGGGACATATTCATGGGACTGTGGAGACCTCATGTCTCATCATCACTTGAAACATTTCACCTCCTGGTAGTCTTCCTTGGCGATAAACTTTTGACATGTTTTGGGGAGGACATGAATTCGCCTTACTATTGCACTCAGGCATTTCCTTCACTGATGTTGTTTTAGAGAGAAAACACATGTCGAATACAAAGCAGTATAGGTAGGCCATAGAGAAGGGTGATCGTTGTCTTTGTTTTTCTGCCTATACTGGGCTA
Organism: Mus pahari; assembly: GCF_900095145.1. Classification (NCBI taxonomy): domain Eukaryota; kingdom Metazoa; phylum Chordata; class Mammalia; order Rodentia; family Muridae; genus Mus; species Mus pahari. The sequence goes on along the minus strand of NC_034603.1, from coordinate 15,844,075 downwards.
GAATAAATTCTCAAAGAATTATATGAGAACCAAAAGCATAAAAACTGTACAACATGATCTTGGAATTGGTCTTATACTTCTTTGGTGGTAGGTAGTTTTTGTCAACTTGACAAAAACTAGTTATATCTGGGAAGAGACAATCTTATTCAGGAATTATTTACATTAGATTAAACTGTAGGCAAATGTGTAGTATTTCCTTGATTAATGATTAAAGAGGGCCCAACCCATTCTGGGCATTGCCACTCCTGGGCAGATGGTCCTGGGCTGTGTAAAAACAAATGAACAAACAAACACACTGAATAAGTGACAGAGAACAAGCCAGTGAGCAATGTTCTTCTACAGGCTCTGCTTCTGTTACTGCTTCTAGGTTCTTGCTTGAGTTTCTGCCCTGACTTCCCTAAGAATGGAAGCGAAACTGGAGGGTGAAATAATTTCCTCCCCAAGATGCTTTGGTGATGGTCTTTAGCAATTGAGGGCAAACTACAAGAGCTCCAGAATACCTGTTTGGTGTAGTGGTGTATAAAGAAAAGTTGCATTAGCTGAAACCAGTTTGAAAATGTTTTCTGCCACAAAATTCCTCAGCCTGTGTGCACTTTGTGGCACCATACCTTGCAGCATCAATAAACACTGCTTGATATACCTCAGCTCAGATTCAAGAGTTCTATTTATTATGAGCTTAAGTGTTTCACTGTACATGAAAAGGTTTCTGCTTTATAGAAATTATAGATGTTTTAATTACAGAAAACACTTCTAATATTTTCCTATAATCATCCCTCAGCGTGTAACTGTCAAATTAGTATTTTGGGGTTGGTACAGATCCATGCTGCATGCAAATTTGCTTTTAATAAGTTTCAAATTCTATGTATAACAGAATTGTTTTGAAACTAATTTGTTTATGATTTGTGATTGGCAAATGTTTGGTTTGTTATCTATTTTACACTCTTATGTATCTGGGAGCATGTAAAAATTTCTCATACCAAAGGGAATTGTAACTGGGAAAACTTTAAGAAGCCTTACTACAAAACATTAGTCGGGAAGAACATTGTGTTAGTGCCAACACTCCTGGGTATATACTCAGAGGGCTCCACATCTTACCATTGAGATATTTACACATCCATGTATTTTGCTATTCATGATAATAAGGAAATGAAACCAGCCTAGATGTCCATCAACTGATGATTAGATAAGGCATATACATACACAATGGGGTTTCATGATGTGATAAAAAATGAAATTTTCAGAAAAATGGATGGATTGTAGTTAGAATAATATTTAGTAAGGTTGCTCAAACCCAAAATGATAAATTTCACATTTTCATTCACATGGTTCTCAGCTTATATGAGTACAAATGTGAATAAAACCTAAAACAAAACAAAACAAAACAAAACAAAAAACAAAAAACAAGCTAGAAAAGAAACCAAGACAGGGCACAAATAGGTGAAAAGGAAGGAGGAAGGACGGGGGTGGTGACAAAGGGACACATGAAAGAAGAAAAGAAACTAAAAAGGGGGGGGGGGAGGATGTAAGAGGGCATTAGAGGTAACAGGAAGAGAAGGAAGAAGTGGAGCCAGGAAATGTATTAAAATGCACATTGTTGGAAATGTCCTTATCAAATCTAATACCTTGTATTCTTATTTAAAGTAAAAGTACTTAGAATATTCTGCTCCTAGCTCAGAAAATGGTGATTCTAAGGTAGTGCCTCTTTGAAGTCTGGTTTGTTTCATTTAACACAATATATATTGCATATCTTAAAATCTGTATCCAATAAGTCACAAATTCATGTCCAGACAGCAGCCTTTCTAATTTCTGTTGTTATGGTTTTGTCTTTCTAGTATTTCATAAGCATGGAGCCATATGAATTTGTGACTCTCCCATTTCAATGATCCAAATGTCCTCAGTTCTCTCATAGTACAGCCCATATCTATATTCTACGGGTCATTTGTTGTAATTTTTTTACCCATTAACTTTATGATAGACACCAGATTGCTTTCACATTTTTGTTATTGTAAATAACACTGTGAACATTAGCATGCAGTTATCTCCTTAAAACTCTGCTTTCACTTATACATCTAACCACATGCCCTGAAAAGGAGTTGCTGGATCAAGTCATAATTCTTTGGTTTAATTTTAAAGGAACTGCCATGCTCTCTTCCACAGTGAATGCGCCATTTTTTTTTTTATTCCCATCAACAGAGCATTGAGAATACAAATGAGGCACTAATAACACATCCTCACCAATACTTGTCTTTATAATCACTCTCCTAGGAACTGAGGTGACTTCGTGTTGTCATTTTGATTTGAAATTCTCTAATCATTAGTGATGCTTAGCAGCTTTTCAAACTTGATCTCTGGCTATTTCTGTGCCTTCTTTGGAGGAGTATTTATTTGAGTCTTTGCATACTTTATATACCTCCTTATTTGATATTATGAAATTTTTTGGTGTTCCATATACATTTTATATTTTCAGGAGTTCTATGATTTTGGTTCTTACATTTAAGCATCTAATTTACTGGGATTAATTTTCTTTTATTGTTTTCAGTACAAAGACATCCATTTCATTCTTTTACATGTGGATGTCCAGTTTTTCCAGGACCATCTGTAGAAAGCTGTCCTTTCCATTTGAAGATCATCTGACTACATGCTAGGAGTTATTTTTGGACTCCCCCCTTTTCTCCATTTTTCTACATGTTTGTATTCCTGCCAAAGCAATACTGTTTCCATTCTTGTAGTTTGGCTGTAAGTCTTAAAATCAGGAGATATGAAGTCTTAGTTTCATTATTTGGTATGATGGTTTTGTCTCCTCAAGATCCCTTGAGATTCCATAAGAATTATGAATGACTTTTCCTATTTAATTAAAAATAAATCTTTGGAACTTTGTTAGAGTTGTGTTAAGTTTTCCAAGGGGACCAACCCTCAAAAAACATGATTTGGGGTACAGACCCTATTCAAGACATGACTTATGTTATTTAAGTCCCATGTTTCCTTCCCCATGGATAGTTCTGACCCTGGTTACTATTAATTCTGAACTATTATAGCTATCTCTTCCTTTAGCCCAGTCAATTTTTGTTTTTTATGATTTCAATAGCCAGCTTTAGTACATACATTTCTGGTTGTTATAAATGTTTTCTGTATCAAAACTTTTATTAATTTATAATGTCATTTATCTAATGTATATGCTTTTCCATTAGCATCCATTTTTTTCATGTTAATATAACCTTGCTTTTTTGTTTCTGTTTACATGGAACCTTATTTTAACGTTCTTTTAGTTGTATTATTTTATTTATGTTTCAGAATATTATACACACACACACACACAATATATATATATATATATATATATATATATATATATATATATATATAACATACATACATACATAATGTTCATTCCTGGTGCACGTGGGTAACAGAATAGGGCATTAGATCCCTTAGAACTGAAGTTAAGGTTGGATATAAACCACCATGTGGATTCTGGAGGTTGAACTTAGAGCAAAGGTGCCGAGCCATCTCTCCATTCTAGGACCTTATTTTTGTTTGCTGGTTGATTTCTTATTAATTAGTTAATTAATTTGTATATTCACTTTACATCATAATCTCAGGCCCTTCCTTCCTCTACTCCATATTGCACTCTTTCAACTCCTTCTCTTATTCTCCTTTCTCCTTCTCAGATAGGGCAGCCCCCCCCCCCCGTTCCTCCTCCATACTAACACATCATGGCATATCAAGTAAGTGAATCCTCTCCCACAAAGACCAGAGAATGCAGCTCAGCTAAGGGAAAGGGGTTCAAAGGAAGACAACAAAATCAGAGACAACTCTAATCATTAGGTAGCCCATATAAAGACCAAGCTGCACATTTACTACATGTGTAGGTTCAGTCCATGCTTGCTCTTAGGTTGATGATTCAGGCTCTGTGAGCCCCCATGGGTCCAGGTTAGTTGGCACTGTAGGTCTTCTTGTGGTTTCCTGTACTCCTCTGGCTCCTTCAATCATTCCCCTGACTCTTCCACAAGACCCCTGGAGCTTGAACTAATGATTGAATGTGGGTCTCTGCATCTGTTTCCATTAGATTCTGGATGAAGCCACTAGATGACAGTTATTCCAGGCTCCTATCTACAAGCAGAGCAGTGGATCATTAATAATGCCAGAAGCTGCCTCTCCCCATGGGGTGGGTATCAATTTGGGACAGTCATTGTTTGCCTTTCCCTCAATATCTGCTCCATCTTTATCCCTCCATATCTTGTAGGTAGGGCAAATAAATTTTGGATTGAAGATTTTGTGGGTGGGTTGGCATACCCCTCCCTCCACTGGAAGGCCTGGTTAGCTACAGAAACTGGCCACTTCAGGCTCCATATTACCCTCTTCTATGAGTCTCAGCTAGGATCCCCCTATATTTTCCCAGGTGCCTCTCCAGTTCCAGGCCTCTAGCTTGTCCTAGATATGCCCCTCGACAGATTTACCTTCTTCCTCCCAGTCCTCCCATATACCCACCTCTGTCCCCCTCTCCACCCACCTCTCTTACCCAGTACCCTCTTTCATCCACTTCTGATGTCTATTTTATTTCCCCTTCTAACAGAGATTCAAGCATACTCCCTTTGCCCTCCTTGTTACTTAGTGTCTTTGGTTCTGTGGGCTGTAGAGTGGCTATCTTGTATATTACGGTTAATATCCACTTATAAGTGAGTATATATCATGTGTGTATTTCAGGGCCTAGGTTATCTCATTCAGGATGGTGTTTTCTAGTTCTATCCATTTGCCTGCAAAGTTCATGATGTCCTTGTTTTTAATAGCTAAGTACTATTCCATTGTGTAAATGTACCACATTTCCTTTATCCATTCTTTAGTTGAGGTGTATCTGGACTGGTTCTAGTATCTGGCTATTACTAATAAAGCTGCTATGAACACAGTTGAACAAGTGCCTGAGCTTTGTGGAATGGTAGAGTGTCTTTTGACTATATGCCCAGGAGTGCTATAGCTGGGTCTTGAGGTAGAACTATTCCCAGTTTTCTGAGAAATCACCATATTGATTTCCCGAGTGGTCACACAAGTTTAAACTCCCATCAGCACTGGAGGAGTGTTCCTTCCACTTGTTTCACATCTTTATCAGCTTGTGCTATTGCTTGAGTTCCAGGACAGCCAGAGCTATACAGAGAAATCCTGTCTCAAAAAAAAAAAAATAATTTAGCTTTGTTAAATAGTGGGATCTATCAAGAAAATCATCCATTTCATTAGATATTTTAATTTTGTGGAGAATAGGCTTTTGAAGTTAGACCTATTTTTTTTTTTTTTTGGATTTTCTCAATATCTGTTGTTATATTCCCCTTTTCATTCCTAGTTTTGTTAATTTGGATACTATTTCTTTATCTGTAAGCTAGTTTCAGTAAAGATTTGTCTATGTTGTTGATTTTCTCAAAGAACCAGCACTGAGTCTTTGCATTGTTCTCTTTGTTTCTAATTTATTGATTTCAGCCCTGATTTTGATTATTTCCTGCTGTCTACCCTTCTTGGGTGTATTTGCTTCTTTTTGTTCTAGGGCTTTTAGGTATGCTTTTAAATTGCTAGTATGAGATCTCTCGAATTTCTTTATGAAGGCACTCAGTGCTATGAACATTCCTCTTAGCACTGTTTTCACTGTGTGCCATAGTTTGGGTATGTTGTAGCTTCATTTTCATTGAATTCTAAAAAGTCTTTAAATCCTTATTTCTTCCCTGACCCAGTGATCATTGAGTAGATCAGTTTCCATGAGGTTTTCTGTAGCTTCTGTTTTTGTTGACGTTCGGCTTTAATCCATGGTAATCCTTGACAAAATACAAGGAGTTATTCCTACTTTCTTGTATATGTTGATACTGTGATGTTGGCTGGGCATTCCTGATGTTGACAGGACTCCTTCAGAGGCAGGGAGAACCTTGGACCTGACAATGGAGTTCCGGGAACAGCACCCTGCTCACCTCTGCTGGCTGTGCCTCAGGTGGAATGGAATGTTCCTGTGATCCCATGGCCTCCTATGGGAGGTACACAAAGTTGTGGACCTGCTGATGGAGTTTAGGGGACAGAGCACAGCTGACCTTTGTTGGCTGTGCCCCAGGTGGACGGGCAGGCAGGGAATAGGTAGAAAAGGTCCTAACCTGGGTGTTCCTCGAGTCTCCATAGGTCTAATAGTTCCTGGGACTTGGCAGGCCTCTTCACAAGGTAAGGCAATGGAGTTTGGGGAGGGGACAGCATTCCCTAGGACCTTATTTTAAATTATTTTAGTTTAAATATGTTGGTGCCTTTCAATCTAAAGAGATTCTCTTATACATAGTATCCCTAGATCAGAGTTTCTAAATCTATTTCATCGTTTGAGTAGAGAAGTTAAGTGATTTATATTTAAAATAATATCTTTTTTTGTTTTGTTTTGCTTTTTGTTCATTTGTTTGTTGTTTGAGACAGGGTTTCTCTGTACAGCTCTGGCTGTCCTGGAACTCGCTCTGTAGACTAGGCTGGCCTTGAACTTAGAAATTCGCCTGCCTCTGCCTCCTAAGTCCTGGGATTAAGAATGATTTACTTTAGTTTGTTTTTTCTTTATTCTCCATATGCTCTGAACCCCCTTTGTCCTTCATTTCTACATCTTGTGATCCTTTGATACAATGTATCAAAGTGCTTTGATCCCTCCTTTATTTCCTTTGGTGTACATGTTTTACCTGCTAATTTGGGATTATCCTGATTATATTTGTTTTCCCAAATATAAACCTTTTTAAACCTTGAATTTATCTGAGGTCACCCTCACAAACACATAGCTTTAATGTTTCCAGACACCTGCCCATATTTATACTTGTTGATGTCACAAAATGATGCTTGTACATTGTGTGTCCAAAAAAACGCCAAACAAACAAACCATAAATTGGTCTCTTTGCTGCATTCATCCTCTCAGTCATATAAAAAGCAAAATGTAGAGCAGAAAACAGAAAGCATATACTTTTCTATGCACATATCCCTACAGGATTTTGATTCTTTCACATACTTTGTATATTCCTCTTCAGTGTCCTGTCTTTCTTTTTCCTAGGAAGGATTATCCATTGGCAACAAAGTCATCAGTTCTGTTCTTGTGGAAATGTTTAATTTATCATACTTTTAAAAACTGATCTATAAAACACAGAATTTTTTTTTTTTTTTTTTCGGTTTTTCGAGACAGGGTTTCTCTGTGTAGCCCTGGCTGTCCTGGAACTCACTCTGTAGACCAGGCTGGCCTCGAACTCAGAAATTCGCCTGCCTCTGTCTCCCAAGTGCTGGGATTAAAGGCGTGCGCCACCACGCCTGGCTCAGAATTCTTATTTGTCACTTTTTAAAAAATTGTCTTAGTCGGGAATGCGTGGACTTTTCTTATTTTATCCTTCATGCTTCAAAATAAATAACGTAAAAACACACAAGTCTTGAAACTTGGGATGCAGTATATAAGCTGCTGCTCTTCGGCATCTGAAGTTTTCACTGAGAAATCTTGTGGTGATTTTACTAATGATTCCTGGATAGAGGGTTGGTCGCGGGTCACCTTTGCATTATTGCTCTCAAACTCTCTGGTCTTGCCTTATACCACGTTGTCTGAAGTGTGTCTCTGTGCGTGTCTTGGGGCTTATCTGGGACCATGTTGAGCTTTTGGATATTTATATTCTAGTTTTTCATAAAAACTGTGATGGTGTCAGCCACTATTGCTTTCAGGTGACCTCTCTTGTCTCTTTCTTTTAGTGCTTTCCTTCTGGGGCTCCTGCAGTGAATGTATTGATCTGATGGCTGCTGCTTCCAAGGGTCCCTTAGCCTCTTTTCTCCAGCCTTTTGTTTTTCTTCCCTGACCCTCAAACTTGATACTTTCCGTTATTGTATTTTTCAAATGTGCTGACCCTTTCTTCTGCCTGTTCACATCTGCCACTGGATCCATCAAGTGAATGCTTCATTTCACTCCTGTACCTTCATGGTTTCATCTTAGTTTATTTTAAAATCATCTATGTTTAGATGATTCTCTTTCTTGTATGTATTTTGTTTACCTTGTCCTGTGTCTATCTTAAATTGAGAACCTTCCATCTTCAATCGTATCTAATGAACTTATCATTAGGTATGTGTTAGCAATGATTTCTGTGGATTGACTTATTCTTTGGAGTGGGTTAAGATTTCCTGTTTGATTATGTATTTTACAATTATTTTGCTGAAAACTGTATGTTTGGAACACATGTAACTCCAAAAACTGGATTATTCCTCTTCCCAGAGTGCAATGAGATTGCTACTATATAGTTGTTGTTTTAGTTTGTTCCTTTGTATTCTAGAGGGATATTTCTGAATTAAAGGTTACCCTCAAGTATCTATATAAAGTCTTTTCAGGAATGCATAGCTCCAATTGCACATGTATAGCAACTCTCTTTTCTTCCTGTATATACAGTTGATATTGAATGTTATAGTCTTCGATTCTTGTATATTAAAATAGGCAAAAAGTCAAGAAGAAACCCTGCTTTGTAAATCCCTTAGATGTGACCTTAGTCAGAGGTGGTGCTGGTAACATTGCAGCAGCTGCTGCTGCCTCTCTGAGATGAAAAGTGATCAGAATAGAGGTTCCTTGATGCCTGCAAGTCAGGGCCCCTTTCACTACCCTTGGTTCCTACAGGCTGATACAAAAACATTCATATACAGCTACCTCCCAAGGTGCCAGTTTGTAGATGCTTATCCACTCTTCTTCTTCTTCTTCTTCTTCTTCTTCTTCTTCTTCTTCTTCTTCTTCTTCTTCTTATTATTATTATTATTATTATTATTATTATTATTATTATTAGATATTTTCTTCATTTACATTTCAAATGCTATCCTTAAAGCCCCCTATACCCTCCCCCCACCCTGCTCCCCAACCCACCCACTCCTGCTTCCTGGCCCTGCCTGGCATTCCCCTGTACTTGGGCATATGACCTTTGAAAGACCAAGGGCCTCTCCTCCCATTGATGGTCGACTAGGCCATCCTCTGCTAATATGCAACTAGAGACGCAGCTCTGGGGGGGAGGGGTAACTGGTTAGTTCATATTTTCATATTGTTGTTCCTCCTATAGGGTATCAGACCACCTCAGATCCTTGGGTACTTTCTCTAGCTCCTTCATTAGGGGCAATGAACTAAAATTGACTGAATTTAACAGTGGTTTATTATCTGGCCCTTCTCTCAGTAGTTACAGCTTTTGATAACTGTAAAATACTTACATCAGACAGATTCTGTCAGTACAACCACTGCTTAGCTGGGAAGAAAGTTCTCCAGTGTTTTACCCTCTATCATCTTTCCAGGTTGCTTTCTGTAGTTACTTATTAACAATTGTGGATGGATGAATAGATTTTGTGAGAGCATGTATTTCAAACACTGTGCAATCAAGCATTAAAACGGAGGAGTGACAATGTTTCAGCTATCCTGAACATTCTGTTTCATACCTAGTGACCCAAACACAACAAATCCACAAGCATTAATTGCTTGTAATTCTATGTGCATTTGGGTCTTTTAATGAATATGTTTTAAATTTTATGTATATGAGTGTTTGTCTGCATGCATATCTTTGTACCACATGCATGCTTGATTCCTGTAGAGACCAGAAGGGAGCATTCAATCACCTGGAACTTGAATCCCATCTGTGAAGCAATGCTGGGATCAGAACCCAGGTCCTCCACAAAAGCAACAATTGCTTTAAACTAGGAAGCCATCTCTTTAGCCCCTGAATCAAGTGGCTCTTAGAAACAAGCAAGGAAACAAAATATATACGTGGTCAGAGAAGGAACTTCCAAGAGAAAAGTCCCATTGTGATTTTCAGGTAAGAGGAAGCAGAAAGAGGAACTGAAGAACTTCTGGTAGGGGAACCGAATTTGCAAAAGCCCTAAGGAACTTGCTAAATGAATGTGGTAGATAAATCTGGGGTCATGTGAAAGGTGAGCCTAAGGATGAGATGGTGTCTTAATTATCTAATGCTGTATTAGCTATAAAGGTTTTTTTTCCCCCTAAGAAGTGTTTTCCTTTCTCTGTAGTTCTGACACCTGCTACCTTACCTCCCCCTGCTTGAGACTAGCTTCCCTGTGGGGTTAAAGTCTGGCGCTTCATATGAGTTTTCTCAAGGCTAGATCCATAAATGTCACTGTGAAAGACTTGCTCTCCCTGTATGGCAGTGTGGGTTTTGAGCATAAGCAGAGGATGGTTTAATCTTTTCTCCTCCTAATTTGGACCTGTATTTTATCAATGTAGGTTTTTTTTTTTTTTTTTTTTTTTTTTTTTTTTTTTTTTTTTGCTTTAGTTTGTGGAATAGAGATTCAATTGTTTCTTTACAAAATGATGAAGTATGTAGGAGTAAATCTTTTCTAAAGGATCATAAGATGGAAAAAAGCGTTGATTATAATCACAAATTATAGTACTTTAAAATAGAGAATTCCAGGGTGACCTGAAGAGATAACCCAGCTAGGTATGGATTTTAGATAGCTAGGAAGATGGGTAGGTAGGTAGGTAGATAGATAGATAGATAGATAGATAGATAGATAGATAGATAGATAGCAGATAGGGTACACTTAGATGACAGACAAATGATAGATAAAGGAATGGATAAATGTTGGATAATGAGAGAGAGAGAGATGATGGATAGATATTTAAATATAGATGTATAGATGATATAGATATAGATTTAGATAAAGAGGTAGTAAGATAAATATAGAATGGTAGCTGTGATAGAAAAAGAGGTAATATACATAAAGAGATAGATATAACTTTATAGAAGGAGGAAGAGGCATAGTTAGACAATATAAACTGATATACTAGATGGATAGACAGAGGTAGAGAGAGATGTAGATTAGATAGATGATAAGTAGATAGGCAGGCAGGTTGATGATAGATAGATAGATAGATAGATAGATAGATAGATAGATAGATAGATAGATAGACAGCTATCACATGTGCTCCACCACCCTACATAGCAGACACCTCTTCTCTTTTGTTTCTGTATTTGAGTTGATGGATTTCATCATCAGTCAATGATTTTACTTTCACAAAATATTTGAAAAACACTGTTCTAAACTGACGACAGCTCTCACTCTCAGAACTGACTGAACTGTATCTCTTCTTGACTCCATATTTGGTGGCATTGTTGGTATTACTCGAAATTAGCAAGTGGTACACATCAATGTTGAAGTTGATGACCAATCTTGGTTGTCTACTTGACCCAGCAAAGAAGAAGGAACTTCATATGAGGAATTTATTCTATCATATTTACCTGTGGACATGTTGGGGGAGTGGCATTTTCTTGATTGTTGATTGATGCGAGAGGGCCCTACTCACTGTGTGCCTGGGATAGATAAGAAAGTTAGATGAACCTAAAACTTGAGAGCAAACCTGTAAGCATTCTCCTGACTGGCTTCTAGTTCAAGCTCCTGCATTAAGTTTCTGCCTTGGCTTTAATCAATGATGGACTACAACCTGCAAGATAAACTCTTTCATCACCAAGTCGCTCTTCCTCATGGTGTAACAGTAACAGAAAGGTAAAGAGCACCGGGGGTTTTAATTGCTTTATGTCTGTAGAGATAGCCAATCATTCTGATTTCTTCTGGATGTGAAAAGGATCCAAATCCTCACTTTACATTTAGGGCTGCTCCTGAGTTGTATAGTATTTTCCTAGAATGGCATTCACATGTCTGTACATGTATGTTGACTGGTTACATGTTGATTGAGCATCTGGGAAGTTAGACTTCTGACCCCACTTTTCAACTCTAGACACGGAGGTTGAAAATTGATTGCTTGTTCCCAATACCTTTATTTGAGTGACATGTGTTTCCAGATAGATAGTGGTTGCATGGGCCAATTATGTGATTTTTTTTCCCATGAATCAGTTGACTTGTTTGAGTATGAATGTGTTTATTTCAGATAGCTGAAGAAAGACTAAGTACCGTATGGGGATGTTGAAACTGAACTGAATCATTACCTGTGCAGATGCATTTTATAGATTATAAAGTGCTATTAAAATTCCATTAGGCCATTACTTATATAAAATATTAAATCATGACACCATTCTACTTCAATTTTATATTCATTAATAGGAATGAGAAGTCATCTCACACAGCAATTAAAGATACCGATTGTGTTATCAGCTAGGAGTGAGCTCAATAGGCACCTCATCTCTTATCCACTCTTCCAATATGTGATTTGGGTTCTTGGTTTAACCTCTCTGTACCTCAGTTTTCTTGTGTATAAACAGCGAGAAGTCCGATGCTTCAATCATAGGGAATCTGTAAAGATTCCATAACACAAGAGTAATGCTTAACATGGTGGGAGGTAAAGATTTAGCTGGAGAAAGTTAATTGGAATTATTATCACTGTCTTATATATCATCACCAAGCGAACAACCCCAGTATGACAACTGTATAGTTCCATTTGTCTCACAGAATCTGCTGGGATAACTAACGATTTTATGCATGTAAGTTTTATTGGATTTTTCTCTTTTGCAATTTTGGAGATGTATACAGTTCATTGTGGTTCCTCTGCCCCTATACACCTTCTCTAGTTTCTCGCTCTCTCTCACCCCCATTGCCCACACCCTATATGCTCCTTTCACACATTTATGGTTTGGGATTTTTTTTTTCTCTCTAAAACCTTTGAGTATCTAACCAGGCTTACCCTTGCTTGTGTCAATAGATTTTGAGCTCCCCATTACACTGGTGGGTACCTCAGTGAGTATGCAGCTGAAGACAGTGCCACCCTCTCCTCCAGAATCCATCTGTATATAATATGTCTTATCAGGAAGGGATGGGACCATATGATGCCCTCCTGGATCCATGATTGGCTATTGATAGGCCCACTGTGAGGTGCCATGCCCAGGAGTGAGCCAAGATCTCTGTCCCATCTCCTGGCTCTTATGTTCTTCCCTCCCCCCTTTTCCTTAATAACCCGTGAACCTTGGAGGGAGAGCTACAAGTGTCTGATTTAGGGTCAGACTGAGTATTTACTAAACAAATACCCTGAGAATCCATTTGACTACAGAACCCTGGATATGTCATGAATTGATTTTGATTCTTATGACATTTCTCCCACTCATATCCTCTGCACGGGTCTGCTCAATCTATGCACAGTAGCCTACCTTATCTTCCAGGCTGCATGACTGGAAGCGTGGATAATACTGAACTCTGTTTACACTGTGCTCTCTCCTACTTAAGTGCACCCATGATAAAGTTCAGTGTACACATAGGAAAAGCAAGCTGTTTCCAATAACAAAATACAATGAATAATACAATGTAATAAACCAGAATATTCTGAAATGTCATTCTACCACTCAGAACCATATGAAACGTATGACCTATGAACTGCTTATTCCTCAAATGTTTCATTTTATACTTTTGTGTATAGTTGACCATTAGGAAAGTAAATTACTAAAGGCAAAGCCAGGGTGCTGCTTTACATACAACCTTGAAACTTTTCTCTTTCTTTCCCCCTTCTCTCTCCCTTTATATGACTAGCCTTATACTCATTTACCAAATAATTTTTGATAACAGATTCATAATATTTGAAATTTCATATTAGATAAAATGTGAAATATATCATGATTCTTTAACATTTCCCTTACACTCTAGAAGAGCCAATGGTAAGAGAAAAATGTACAATTCTTTCTTTGAGGATTACATGCATGCATAGAGATTATCTAACTAATACTAACTATGATGAGTACCTTCTACTTCTTCCCATTTAAGTCCTTCCAGATCGCCCCATGTCTCCTTTCAACCTCAGATAATTTTAAAAATTAAACAACTTAGTCCAAGTTGTGACATGCATATACATGTAGATGTGGGGCCATCCCCTGGGACATGACCTACCCCCCAGGAACCTTTAGAGAAAACTGACTTCTCTCCTTTAGCATGTGTCAGCTATAACTCTCAGTTCTCATCAAAGAAGCATCTTTGTGCGGTGGAGAGCTGTTAATAGAGATAGTCACAATGGATCAAAATGTACATATAAATGTAGACTATTCAGCCATAAACAAAGTATCTTTATCATACCCCACTTCTGAAGGAACAGAGAACATTGGAGAAGTAGTGCTGATAGATGACTGTGAGAGCCAGTGTTTGGGAAGGACTGGTTGAAACTCTCTTCTGGATATGGTAGGGACAATGTACTAATCAACTGACAGCTCTGGTTACACACACATGAAAGCCAGCCAGTGTTCAAGAATAGAGGGAGGAGGGTACATGAGACCCCAATTCCCTAATTATAAGAAGATACTAAAAGGAACCTCAATCTTTTACTTCTCTTATTTCATTCCATCCTTTCCACTTTTTTTTTTTTTTTAGAAATGGTTGAATCCTGTATTTGGTAAATTCTTACAACAAAAATTTATTGTGATCCCTAAGGCATAGTAAAATATAAAGGCTGTATGTGTGTCTTTTATTCAGGAACACAAAACATTGAGACAGGAAGTGAACCTGATACTGGGATTTATTGTTAATTAAATATGTAATTCAACAGCCTGCCATTGAAGTCATTCTTACACTTAGGAAGAAATATTTCATCTGGGCATAAAGCACTCATTTGTCAGTATTTCAAGATGTGACTTGAGCTTCATGTGATCTGTGAATTGTATCTTGGGTATTACGAGCTTTTGGGCTAATATCCACTTATCAGTGAGCACATACCATGTGTGTTCTTTTGTGATTGGGTTACCTCACTCAGGATGATACTTTCTAGTTCCATCTATTTGCCTAAGAATTTCATGAATTCATTGTTTTTCATTGCTGAGTAGTACTCCATTGTCTAAATGTACCACATTTTCTGTATCCATTCCTCTGCTGAAGGACATCTGGGTTCTATCTAGCTCCTGGCTATTGTAAATAAGGCTGCTATGAACATAGTGGAACATGTGTCCTTAATACTTGTTGGAGCATCTTCTGGGTATATGCCCAGGAGTGGTATAGCTGGGTCCTCAGGTAACACTATGTCCAATTTTCTAAGGAACTGCCAGACTGATTTCCAGAGTGGCTTGCAATCCCACCACCAATGGAAGAGTGTTCCTCTTTCTCTATATCCTCACCAGCATCTGCTGTCACCTTAGTTTTGATCTTCACCATTCTGACTGGTATGAGGTGTAATCTCAGGTTTGTTTTGATTTGCACTTCTCTGATGACTAAGTATGTTGAAAATTTCTTTAGGTGCTTCTCCATCATTACAGACTCCTCTGTTGAGAATTAATTGTTCTGTACCCCATTTTTAAATAGGATTATTTGGTTCTCTGGAGTCTAACTTCCTGAGTCCTTTGTGTATATTACATACTAGCCATCTATTGGATGTAGGATTGGTAAAGATCTTTTCCCAATCTGTAGGTTGCTGTTTTGTCGTATTGACAGTATCCTTTGCCTTACAGAAGCTTTGCAATTTTATGAGGTCCATTTGTCTATTGTTGATCTTAGAGCATAAGCCATTTGTGTTTTCAGGAAATTTTCCCTTGTACTCATGTGTTCGGGGAACTTCCCCACTTTCTATTCTATTAGTTTCAGTGTATCTGGTTTTATGTGGAAGTCCTTGATCCACTTGGACCTTTGTACAGGAGATGGCTTGGTTGATTTGCATTCTTCTACATGCTGTCAGCTGAATCAGCACCATTTGTTGAAAATGCTGTCTTCATATTGTTGTTCCTCCTATGGGGCTGCTAACCCCTTCAGCTCTTTGGGTCCTTTCTCTGGCTCCCTCATTGGGAACCCTGTGCTCAGTCCAATGGTAGGCTGTGAGGATCACCTCTGTATTTATCAGGCACTGGTGGAGCCTCTCCAGAGACAGCTACAATAGGCTTCTGTCAGTAAGCACTTGTTGGCATCCACAAAAGTGTCTGGGTGTGGTGATGGTTTATGGGATGGATCCCCAGGTCGGGCAGTCTCTGGGTGGTCCTTCCTTCAGTCTCTGCTCCACACTTTGTCTCTGTAACTCCTTCCATGGGTATTTTGTTCCCCCTTCTAAGAAGGATCGGATGGACTGTCCACACTTTGGTCTTGCTCCTTCTTGAGTTTCATGTGACTTATGAAGCTGTAAATCCCCCAGAACTCCCAGGGACTAAATCATCAACCAAAGAGTATACATGGTAGGACTCATGGCTCCAGCTGCTTATGTAGCAGAGCATGGCCTAGTCGGTCATCAATGGGAGGAGAAGCCCTTGGTCCTATGAAGGCTCTGTGCCCCAGTATAGAGTAATGCCAGGGCCAGGAAGCAGGTGTGGGTGGGTGGGTTGGTGAGCAGGGGAGGGGGAGGGGATAGGGGGCTTTTGGAGGGGAAACCAGGAAAGGGGACAATATTCGAAATGAAAATAAAGTAAATATCTAAAGAAAAAAGGAAAAAAAAACAAAATGCATATTGAATAAAGGTACATTTTCATATTGGAAAAAAAAAAAAAAGAAAGAAAGAAAATGCTGTCTTTTTTCAACTGGGTGGTTTTAGCTACTTTGTCAAAGATCAAGTGACCATAGGTGTGTGGGTTCATTTCTGAGTCTTCAATTCTATTCCACTGATCTATGTACCTGTCTCTGTACCAATACTATACAGTTTTTTATCACTATTGCTCTGTAATAGAGCTTGAAGTCAGGGATGCTGATTCCCACAAAAGTTCTTTTATTGGACGCTTCAGTACTTCTTAGAAGGGGGACCAAAATACTCACAGTATGAAATGATGAAATAGGGAGACAAAGTGTGGAGCAGAGACTGAAAGAAAGGTCATCCAGCTACTGCCCCACCTAGGGATCCCTCTTATGTACCGATAACAATCCCAGACACTATTGCAGATGCCAAAAAGTGTTTGCTGACAGGAGCCCTGATATAGCTGTCTCCTGAGAAGCTCTGCCAGAGCCTGAAAATTACATAAGCAGATGCTTGCAGCCAAAGATTGGACTGAACACAGAGTCCCCAAAGGAGGAGTTAGAGAAAGGACTGAAGGAGCTGAAGGGGCTTGCAACCCCATAGAAAGAACTACAATATCAAACAACCCGACCCCTCAGAGCTCCCAGGGACTGAATCACCAACCAGAGTACACATGGAAGGACCCATGACTCCAGCCACATATGTAGCAGAGGATAACCTTGTTGGGCATCAGTGGTAGAAGAGGCCCTTGGTCCTGTGAAGGGTTGATGCCACAGTGTAGGGTAATGCCAGAGTGAGGAGGCAGGAGTGCATGGGTGGGTGAAGGAATGTCCACACAGAAGCAGGGGAGGGAGATAGAGGGTTTCCAGAGGGGAAAACGGGAAAGGGGATAACATTTGAAATGTAAATAAAGAAAATATCTAATAAAAGAAAAAATATGAAAACAAAAGAAGTGACTTGAGGTGCTAGTGTGGGTTGGTACAGGGTGGGGGAGGGGGAGTTCCCCTTCTCAAAGGAGAAGGGGCGTGGGTGGTGGAGGGTCTTTGAGAGGGAATATTGAGAGGAGAAGGGGAGGCTGTGATCAGGATGCAAAGTGAATAAATTAATTAATGAAATTAAAAGAGAGAATTTAGTTAGGAGGATTCTAACCTTTGTACTGGTTATAAATGATCACTTATAGGGAGCCACTTGAACCAAAAGCAGGAGTGAAATCTCAGAGCGGCTGACTCTCCTGGTAATTTCTGACTGGTAACTTAGCTCCTCTGAGTTTCAGTTCTTCGCCTCAAACATTTTGATGACTCGGGGACTGGAAAACTAGTGTCCACAGACAAACCCAGCTTTCCATCTGTTTTTGGTCAGGCTCAGGGTCTAAGATGGAACTGAACATATGACTCAGTGATTAGCAGACCTTGAGTTAGGTTCCTGGCTCCCACCCATATTGGGTAGCTCAGAACCTCCTGTAATTTCCATTACTGGGAATCCTAACCTCTCTTCTGGCTCTGTGGTTATCTGCATGTATATGGACCCATACACATAGGGAGACATACACATCATTTAGAGAATAAAACCATATGGAAGGGTTTGGAGCCAGGAGAGGGAAGTCAGAAATGATATAATTATAATTTCAAAATCAAAATAAAATAAAATAAAGTCTTTATTAAACAATGGCTTTTACACATTTCAATAACTGAAACAAATCAACAGAAAAGTAATATTTTGTGGCATGAAATATATGAAATTCAAATGTAGGCATCTCTGGATATAATTCCATCAGAACAGGGCATGACTATTTATGTTTTCTTTCCAGCTACTAAGATGCTGTAGTAGTTGAATATGGTGATTATAAGAAGGACCACAAGATTGGAAGCCTAACATATTCATTATCTGGTTTGGACAAAAAAAAAATGTGCCAACCCTTGAGTTGGCCCTATATGATACTTTGCAAAGCCAGATCATGTAATTACCACACACCGCACATACTGTGCATTGACTAAACATTGGCTGCTGTGGTCAGATATAAATATTATGTTGATAAAGGAAGGCTCCATGGCTCCAATTTTCGTTAAAAATTATAAGATCCAGTAAAGTCAATTATATATATATATAAAATCTGAGAATGATTGTGGGATATGAGATTTGCAGGACTAAATGTTTGGAGAATTCAGGACTGAAGATGTGTTTTTACATGCCATGGCTAACATGGTGCATTGTGCTTTCTGGTAGTAATGCTGTGGCCTCCTATGCTGGTTGCTCTATTGCTATTGTCCCTTATTAAATAAAAACTTCAGTGATAGTTTTACTGTTTATATTACCAATATAAACTCCAAATTTACCATTAAAATGCCCCCAATTCCAATGTAACTCATCTTGTCTTCAACACATGCCCTTCCTTTTGGCCTCTGTGAAAACGTATATAAAGTGGAACCAAGACCATGGCATCCTGATTTTCTCCTACTAAGCCCTGAGGCATCTTTTCTTTTCTTTTGGAACCCTCCATTCATATTTACTTAAATCCCAAGGAATTGCAACTGCATGGCCATTAAACTAGTGCCAAGGCATTTGAAGGGCCCTAGAGTTACATGCAACAGAGCCCTTAAGAACAAAATAGATTTAGTCAACAATATCAAATGAGTTAAACTGAAGCAAGTGCTAAGTTTGAAGGAAGGTCACTACATTGTTGAACTTCAAAGATTTGGGGCATCAAGGCCATATCAATTAATAAGGTGGTTTGAAAGTTTTCTATTTTCTGAGATTTAGTTAACAGGTTGGTAAAGATGTCATTGGACTGAAGATAATGCAAATAAGATAAAACAAAGTAAATAAAAGTGTGAGAGTAACTTATTTGGATTAAAATTAACTACCCTATAAACATAATTATATTATAAACTTTGTAATCCACCAGAACTGTCACTATGGACACAATATGGACACTCTGGTTAAATTCTAGCTCACTGTTTTCTTCTTCTGTTATGTAACAATGAAGTGTCCACACTGCTACTTTGACAAAAGACTTGAGATAATTAAGGTGAAATCATCAATGTTTAATTTGCTGAGATTTTGTGGTTTTCTTGTTTTTAAACATAGTGTCTTGCTTCATTGCCTAGTCTTCTAATGAATTCATAGGATTAAGCAATTGTCTTGTTTTTTCTTTTAACATGCTATAGCTGCACATATACAGTAAATACCACACTTGACTTGGCCCACAATTTTAGAGGTTTTAATATGTTATTCATTGTCTCCGCCCCCTATACTTTGAGTTTGTAGTGAGGTAGTATATCATGGCAAAGTCTCCAGTAAAGGATGAGGCTGTTTACCTCAGAAAGAAAAAGAAAGGCAGAGGCAGGAAGAAGAAGAAGAAGAAGAAGAAGAAGAAGAAGAAGAAGAAGAAGAAGAAGAAGAAGAAGAAGAAGAAGAAGAAGAAGAAGAAGAAGAAGAANAAGAAGAAGAAGAAGAAGAAGAAGAAGAAGAAGAAGAAGAAGAAGAAGAAGAAGAAGAAGAAGAAGAAGAAGAAGAAGAAGAAGAAGAAGAAGAAGCAGCAGCAGCTGGTGTCCCAAAATCCCCTGTGAGGAATCCAGTGACCTAACTTCCTTCCATTAGGCCCTACAGCTTACCGATTGTACCACCATTAGATGGCACTATGGGATGCGGATGAATACTAACTCATGAGGTTTTGAATGCCATTCATTCAAACCATTTTATTTGTGTGGCCACTCATCTATTGATAGATATTGGGTTGTCATACCTGGTCTGCAGTGAATGATGTTTGCAAGAGCATGGGTGTTGAATCTTGTGCCATTCCTTTTGCTCCTTTACATAAGGACTGTCTCAGCTTACATCCTCACCAGAAATGCACATTTGAGTGTCTAATTTAGACGTACCTTTGTTCAAGTCTTTCACTCACATTTATTTTGGATTGTTTAGGGGAAATTCTTATTAACAGTATAGTGTACAACCATACAAGTTCCCTAAATATTTTGCATTTTTAGCTCCTTGTTGGATATAAGGTTCCTAGCCAGAGTGGTTGGGGGGGGGGAATGTGTGCAAATCAGAAAAGAACTTGTGTGAATAAAATTTCAGAGATATCTTCTTGAAATTGGTACAACAAATGAACATATTCATTAAACTTTCAGAATGCAAAATCAACATAGAAAAATGAGTTGCAGCACTGAGAAGGAAGGAAGGAACTGAAAGAGAGAAGAAAATTCCCATTATTCATTGTATCAAGTAGACGAGAATCCTAAGAATAAAGACACTGAAAAGAGAACTACAAGATCTGTGCATTGAAAACTGAAAGCCACTGATTTCAACAAGGTTAAGATAGCAAAACATAAAAGAAAGATTCCCTGTGTTCCTCGTGGACTAGAAGATTTAATAATGTTAAAATATCCATATTCTCTAAAATGCCGATCAAAACTACTAACTACTATGTCATTTTTTATAGAAATAGGAAAGATAAAATTTGTTTGTAACCAGAAAACACCCCAAATAATTAATACAGTCTCTCTTCCCTCTCTCTCTCTCTCTCTCTCTCTCTCTCTCTCTCTCTCTCTCTCTCTCTCTCTCTCTGTGTGTGTGTGTGTGTGTGTGTGTGTGTATGTCTGTGTGTGTGTGTGTGAATGTGTGTTTATTCATGTGCCCATATGGAAGCCAGACATTGATATCAGTTGTCTTTCCTCATATTTTGTATTTTGAAACAGTCTCTGATTCAGCTCATATCTCTCCAAATAAGCTAGTCCTGGCCAGCAAGCCAAGGAGCATTCCTGTATCTACCTTCAGCACTGGAATTTCAGTAAAATTGAAGGTGGATGCTGTAAATTGAACTCAGGTCCATGTTTGCAAGCAGGCCCTAAACCCACAAAACCATATTCCTAGCTCCCATTACACAGTCTTCAGCAAGAGGAACAAATCAAGGGTATCCAATGTGCTGGTTTTAAATTATATTACAAGGTTATTGTAATCAAAATGGAGTAGCACTAACATTTAAAACAGATGTATAGACCATGAAACAGAGTAGAGAAGCAGAAGTTAATATACAAGGAAGACAATCAACTAACGGAAGTGTCATGGCTTCACTGTAGGAAAGTATTAGCCAATTCAATACAATTGTTGGGAAAGCCACACTATCCAAAGAGAAATGAGAAAATTTGAAGAGTTCATGGTCTAATACCAACATTGGGTAAAGAGACCAGCCTCAAGAATCTGACTCCTGGACCAGAGAGATGGCAGAGTGGGCAAAATGCTTGCTGAGTGACAGTGGCTAGTGACAAAGAGACAGGAAGTGATGCATATCACAGATGAGTGATTCTGGCCATCTGGATCCAATTAGCTTTAAGGAAGGACTCTTCAAAGTGGCTCTGAATATCATCTTACGGAAGAAATAAACTGCATTGCATACTTCTAAATAACATAGCTGCAATAATGAATTCAAGCTTCCAAATGTAACCTCTAAAATAAATCATCTGATTAAACTGTAATAATTAAGCCCTTGGGAAATTAAGAATAGATATTAGTTCAGTTTGAAGATAGACTCTTGCTACCAAAACATACTTATATTCTAAACATACATAAATACCAACTAATGAGGTAACTCAAAAATAGACAATTCAACATTCAAATATTTATCATATAAGAAGAAAATAAGCTCTCAGTATGCATCAACACCTGCTGTAGAGGTAAAACCTATTTTCATCGAGTTTTTTGGTTCAATCATCTCACAGTGAGGACTAGCCATGTACTTTACTGATGATAAGTCAGGACAAGAGTGTCTGCGTTACACATACATTTTTATTAGGAAGAGAGTGATCGCCATTTCTGTATACATGCATGCATTTGATACAACCCTGTTCTCTTCTGTGGCTGAATAATGCCCATTTTATATCCATGCCACGTTTTCCGCGTCTGTTCAGCTGTTGGTGGGTGTTTTGGCTGAATCCAGAATCCAGCTATTGTGAATCACATTGCAGGAAGCATGAACATGCTGGTAAGTATTTTTAAAGAAGATAGTAATTGAGGTTGGCTCTAATTTCAAACCTGAACAAAGAAACCCTTTGGTCCAGCCACCTGTGTAATTTAATTTTCTTTGTAAGTTTTAAAAAGTTTCTGTGAAATGGTACAGAAGATCTTCATGGCTAGCTCTGTACATTTTCAGGGAAGCTGCAGACATATATGTAACTACTATTTCACCTCAGACTCATTGTGCATTATGTGTTTTCCCAGGTTGGGGCCTATCACGTATCTAGAGACTATGAAATGCTCTGACATATACAGTCATACTTGTCTTTCTGGGTCTAGGTTACCTCGCTAAGTCTAGTATTTTCTTTCAAGTTCTACCCATTTACTTACAAATTTTGTGATTTTTTTTTTCCTGACAGCTGAGCAGAATTCTGTTGTACATTTGTACCACAGATTCATTACCCAATCAGCAGCTGGAGAACTAGTTGATATATCTGCATAGATGGGAGAAATCTAACCCAGCCCCACCCATTGATGAAGAGCTGCAGGCAGTAAGCAGAATCAATGTTCTCTAGGGATGAACACTGATAGTTTATCTAATCTGAAAGCGACCAGCCTTAAACACAAACACATATGGGCGATGCCACGTGGACTCAGCATGTTGTATTTATATGTAAATATATAATTACACACATATATATGTATATATATATATATATATATATATATATATATATATATGTGTGTGTGTGTGTGTGTGTTTGTGTGTGTGTGTCTATAACAATAATAATTTTAAAAGGGGAGTTCATGAATTTGAAAGGGAGTCAGGGGAACATGGGATACACTGGCATGGAAGAGAAAGAGTGGAAATGATGTAGATACAATGCTCATGTATGAAATTCTAAAAAAAAAATTTAAAAAATATACAGTGAGTGATGAATTTTGTATCTTTGATATTTTTAGTTTATAGTTGCTAGGTTTTTGAGGGAGGTGTGTGTGTGTGTGCGCACACATGCACGTGTGCACATGTCAGGGTGCATTTGCCCAGGAATGGACCAGAGGTTAATGTTGGGATGTCTTCCTCTGTCCCTCCTCTGTTTTTTGAGATAGTGTCTCTCACCGAAGCTTACCAACGTTTCAACTAGATGCTTGGCCAATGAGCCCCCAGGACACACCTGTCTCTGCCTCCCTCTCCCATTCCTCTAAGCACTAAGCTTACAGGCATAGACAGATATGACCTGCTTATATGGGTAGTGGGATCCGAACTCAGGTCCTCATGCTTGCAATAGCAAACACTGTACTCACTGAGCCACTTCCCGGACCCAGGAATTAGGTTTCAGGGATCTTAATTTTAATGTAATGTGCTTGCTGCTGTTCCTAGGGTTCGCAGTTCACTGGGAACTCCTGGTTCAGCAGTTGGGTTGTGGTCCAAGCAGCACTGACAGTGTAATGATGGATAAAAGGCTGTTAGGGATTTTTCTAGCTCTTTCTCATTTCTGGCTATCATGGAGTTTGGACCATTTTTATAGATCAATAAATTTTATTTCCAAATAAAAATGTAGTATTTCAAGAGTTTACCTTCAGTAAGCTACAACATTAGGAGAAATTATGGACCAGAAAGAAATTTCAAAAAATTGACCAATGCTTTATAGTAAAGGGAAAAAAAATTTAAGGGTAACTGTTCAACTCTACCAGCATTTTCTCCATGCTGTTAAATTAATTGCCTTTAGAAGTGTGTTTGCAATGAGTTCTATTCAGTTATTCACTTCTATACCAATTCCTTCTCAAGGTAATAACTGATCTTAAGAAGCCTCCCCCTGTAGTACATGGAGAACTGAATTTTCAAAACTGTAGGTGACTTCAGTATGCATTGCCAATAAAGATACTCTCATAATGTGTGTATCATTAGTTTGTCACTGAGCCATAAGTAGGCCCAAACTCTTACACACACACACAAAAATGTCTCTTCAAAATCAACTGATTACCTTTGGTCATTGGAAAGTGGCCCAGTCTATTCTGAAGATCCAAACAGGGTGTGCCTCTTCACTCGGCACTGTTTGCAAAATAAACCCTCAAATAAAAGAGGGCATCAGGCTGCTCTCTTAATAACCTGCTACTCATTTAATTAAGTTGAATTCAATCGCTTTGGCTTGAGCATGGTAAGCTCTTTTTTCGTCTTCTGACTAAACATTGTCTCACACTATTCCAGGAAGACTTCCCATGGAAAAGAGGTTACAGTATATTGTTATTCTCTTAGCACTTTTCACTTTATTGTTTTTCTATTGTGGTGTGTGTGTGTGTGTGTGTGTGTGTGTTAATATATGGGTGCAAAGACTATAAGAGAATGTTATTCAGTGCCCTGCCCGATCATTCTCCCTTACTCCATGGAAACAGGGTCTCAATCAGTAACCTGACAGGTCTCACAGTAAGACCCTCCCTCAATGGAGTAACCTGAATCTGAAGCTAGGGTGGCTGCCAGCAAGCCCCAGAGATCACCCTACCCAACTCCAAACATTAGGGTCAACTAGCACACTGGGATCCATGACTGACTTTTTACATGGCTGTAGGGAGTTGAACTCGGGACCCCATGCTTCCAGAGGAAGACCACTTTGTATACCTTCTACGTTTTTTCCCCAATCCCTTGATAAGTCTACTCAACCCATGTGGCACAGATGGCTCTGACTATTTGCCCTTAGCCTGCCAGGGTATCATGGGAGACAAATATGGCTGCTTCACAGACCCTATCTGTGTGGTCAGAGACTTGTTTGCCAGTGATCACGTGGATCAAGGTGGACCTAATAGAGGGATCCCTTTGGGGGAAAAGACCTTGGATTTTTTTTCCCAGTGAGAGTGAAGCAGCTGGGAATGCCTCACTGCCCAGAACAGAGATGACATTGGAGCCAAGAGAAGCCTAGGGGAAGAGAGGGCAAAACCTTGATGGCATCCTCGTGGCTCTTCTCATGCTTCAGGATTGCATGCAGGCTCACAGTGGTTAATTTAGTACATTCTCCTTTTTTTTTTTTTTTTCTTTTGGCTAATTTGAATAAATTCTATCTGCTGCAATCGAGGACTACTCAAGAACCAATGAGACGTTGTCAGAGAAGGAGACTGAGGAATGAATTCTACCATCCTTTGCAACGGGTACCCTGGAGTATTAAACATTAGCTGCAGTTAGGTAATTTAAACATTTACTGGGTGCTACACTGGCCACACACCACCCCTCCGAGTTATTTTACACAATACTCATCGTATAAAAATTAAGAAACTAAAACTGTGAGCCTGTTTTCCCAGGGGGTTGCCCCGTCTTTAATAACTTAAACACTGGTAAACCACTCAACATTAAGAACTGCTTGAACTCCATCTTCCATTCTCCTGGAGGAAGCTGCACACAGCTTAATTAAGCACTGGACACTTTCACCACTAAGACAAAGGCAATAGAAAGAAACCCACAAATAAACATCCAATTCTTTAGGATTTGTAGCAGCTGTTTCCTCTGAGTGTTTTCTCTCTCTCCGGGTGGGGATTTCACCTTGCTGCTGGCCCTTGGGGATGGAGCTGTTTCTGAATGTGGGCATTGCAGCTGTGAAGGACCATCTCTTTCTAGATGTTCTGAGCTTAGTGCTGAAGTCCAATTCTCTGGACAGCACTTTGTTCAGCCTCACAGGGCTCACTGTGGATTGGATTCTCACTGTGCCTTTCCTGCGGGTTAACCTGGAGGAAAGACCCCAGTGCTCTGTTTGGTAATAAATGAAGAGTAGCTGCTTGGCTGGCTTATTGTTCCAACTTAAACCTTGGGGCAGTTTCCTGTGCTTGAGTTGATCTGCCCTCTTGAGACAGCAGAAAATAGGGACACAATTCAGATTTAAAAAAAAAAAAAAAAAAGGTCTAGGTTTACTCCACCAAAACAACAAAGAAACTTAAGTGATTTATGTGCCATGTGGATTACCTCAATAAATGGGTAACTACTCCTATAAAGTAGAATCGAGTTATTAATTTTAATTCACCATTGACAAAACCAAGGTCCAGAGTAGTTAAATAGACTAGAACCTACAGCTGGGACCGCTAGTTAGAGAGAAACAGTTAGACGCAGAATTGATTGAAGGCTGCTCACCTGAAAGCCAGGTGGTATAACCTTCCCAGAATACACAACAGTAGAAAGGGCACACGCGACAGGGACACAGGGTGCCTTCGCCAGCGTCAGCTCTGGCAATAACTGTCTTCACAACTCCATATGAATCATCTCATCTCCCTAGGCCTAGGTTTCTCTGTGTAAGATGAAGGTTGGAAACTATTTGGATTGAACAGTCTCTAAGTTCTCTGGCTCTATAATTATCGCACCATGACCTCAGATGTATGGGTGTGTCTCACCACATGTGCCTGAACACACACACACACAGGCATGCATGCTTGCAGGAATGCCCATCCATGCTTCCCAAGGCAAAAAGTTAATTGTGCTGAGAAGATTCAACACAATTTGATGCTAAACTCTGAACGCCAGTGAGTTCTCACATCTACAGCAGCCCAAGGACATAGGGTTTTGAAATCTGGCAAGAAAATGGGAAGACGGAAACAAACGAACCAACAAAGAGGAAGGAAAAGGAGGGAAGAAAGAAAGAGAAAAATGTTGATGTGTGTGATTTAAATGTTAACACAAAACAAAACAACAAAACTCACACACTAACTGTTTCTCTTTAACCTGTTTTCTGGAACATTCACTTGAAAACTTTGCTTTGGCTTATTAGATGTAGGTAACTTCCCTCCGGGAACACATGTGTTTTGAGATTTGTCTCCTTTTTTATGATAGGAAAGAGAAAATGTCAAAGGGAGACCTCGAAACCCAGCAGGAGGTACTCAGGACATCTTGAGGGAATGCCACCCAGGAAAGAGAAAATTACAGCTGCACAGATGTAAGATGCATTCTGGTCCCCAGGTTCTTTTCTTTTCCTGTCACCTTAACAGAGTTGTCACAGCATGGAAAACGTTACAGCCAGTAGTACCATGTTACCTGCACAGCTTTAGAGCAAAAAGTATCAGAAGTGTCTGAGGAAAATAATTGCATTATTTTTAGTTGCTGCAGAGAGAGATGCAGCAGGAATCAGGTGGAGAAGACAACTTGGGAGGACAGAACTAGAAATGCTAAAAATATTGCCTCCCCAGCAACTGAAGTTTTAAGCAAAAACTTAGGAAGGGCCAGAGAGAAAGATGGAGTTAGAATTTATATCTCTTCGCTGCAGTCGGTTTGTTATTAAGATCTGGAAGAGGGAACACAGGGGGCTTACCCCAGGCAGTGGGGGATTCCACAGTCCACATGGAACAGCCAAGGTACAAAGAGACAATGTTGAACTGGGGGTCGGGGGAGGGAGGGATGACAAGTCGACTGCGTCTAGTACCCAGAGCAAAGTCTGTATAGAGAATGTCTGGGAAATCCAGTTTCTAGAAGCAGCCTTCTTTCGGTGAGTGTGAACCCAGCCGGCAGACGCCATGAGCGCTGTTGTAAGAAAGCAAGGCTGGGTTTGACACACGTGTTTCCCATTGATATCTGGAGACAGCCCAGTAGCTGGGACTCAGCTCCACAAAACCCGCATCGAAGTAGAGGCAGAGTAGGGTTTCAAAGCAGGCAGTGAGAGAGCGGGAATGCTGTTCAGGAAATTCTTCAGGCATGGGCAGGGACTTGGCTGCAGTTGTGCGGCTGGAAAATCTGACTGGGGCAGCTCCTGAGCGCAGGCAGGGCCTGCTCACGGGGGCGGGCTGAGTGGCCGCCTCCATCAGAGCCTCTCAGCTTTCCCCAGGATCACGGGGGACTCTCATCTGCCACTCTGTGAAACAGACAAGAGAGGTAGGGGACCGTGCAGCTCTTGCCTTACCAGCCTAGCTTCCTGAGTCCTGTCTGCTGTTCATTCACCAACACTGGGGGGCGGGGGGGTCGTTCAGGGGTGGGGGGAGACGGCGTGTGTAGGAGTGAATTAACACATTTCAGCCCATCACCTGGGCAGAGGGACTGGGTGCTTCTCAGCTTTGTCTGCCCGCAAAGGGCCCTTAAGATCTGAGTTTCAACAGAGCCCAGGCACTTTTGAAAGTTAGCACTGCACAGCTAACAGCACTGGGGAAGGAAAAGTATGTGGATTCCTGTGTTGGTGCCCTGTTCTAGCGATCTGGAAGTTTCCCTTTCTGCTTCATGGGACACTTGATTGACGGCAAAGATAATCTCCGATGAAGACATGCGGGTTTTCAATGCTTCAAGGATTTTAAAAAGGGGTGTTCCAAGCAGGAAACCGTTCTCTGCTTTTGGAGGGAATCAGGGTTGGAAGTTTTTATTTTGGAATACACTTTTCGTTCTTTCTTTCTTTTTTGTAGGAACAGATGTGTGTAAGGCTTCCTGATGTTTAATTTTTGAATGTGTCTTTGACTTTCTTATGTGAGATCTGAATAGCAGTAATATATTTGTGTAGAAATGTGCTGGATTGTTATTCTGCTTTGGTAAGCAATCCCCCTTTTACTCGGTGGAAGAAATAACCTGTAGTTTAGTAAATGCTTCTGTATTTTATAACAGATAATAGAGCAATAGCAGAAAACAGTCATTTATTTTTGAAAAAGTCATTGTTAAAAATAGAGGCAAATAGTGTGAATGTTTTATCGATTGCTCCATTTTATTCTCCCCTAACTAAAACTAGTGCATTAAAAATATTGACTAGTTTTTAGCAGAAGAGAATCTTGCTTTTCCTCTTCAATTTTTGTTCTTTCTCATACATATACACTATATTGTAATACATATAATAGCCTTCCTAGGACTACTACATTGCTCCTTCCTGTGTATGTATTTAGAAGACAAGCCATGCAGTGCTACTGTCTTTAAGAGCTTAGCTCAGCTCAGACAAGTTTGGACTACTGCTCCTCAATCCTGTTTGAGGGCTAACTTGGTGATCAGTCCATAGCAAGTCCAGAGGGGACTTAGGCAAGAACCTGCCTAGGGAAAACAGAGGAAAGTCCTTGAATGCTAACTAAGTCATTAGCACAGAGCCACTAGACCTTATGGGTGCTTCTCTTAGAAGACAGGGTGAGTTTAAGTTGGGGTCCAAGAGGCCATTGTTAGTACTGAATGGAGAGGGGTAGATGTTGGGATGTCTCACTTTCTCCAGTCCTGGACCTAAGAAGAATAAGCAGAAGTCCGTGCTACGGATAGAATTTCCAGATTAGCAGCTGGTACTTTCCTTATAGTTTTGTTTTTGGAGGATGGAATCGGCAAATGACTGACAGCTGGCTTTCTCAGTCTTGAGCTGTGGCTCACACATGTTTTCCATATAAACTTCATCCTTGTGTCGGGAGGGGTAGAGTTGGGTAGGGTGGGGCAGGGTGGGGCAGCTTAAAGAATTTCAGGACTCCCTGCAGGCAAAGGAGGGCAGTTAGAAGTCAAGATGGACCATGGCTCTCTTTTCTGGTGCCCGGGCAGATTAGTAACTAAGCTGAACCAAAGCCAGGCACCCACTGCCAGTAACAGAGACAGAGAGTGATCTGGAATGTCATCCCCCTCTAAATTTAGTACGTGTCAAGCTTTCTGCAGAAAGAGGCGTGACATAGCAACTCTGGGTTTCAAGATTGTGCGGAGCAGTGCCCAAACTCGGAAGAAACTGTAGTTTCTCTTTTCAAGAGACAATCTGAAACTCTCTCGTAATTTGGAAGGAGGGGTTCAGGGAAAACGGGGGCAGAGAAAAAGAAATCTGATACAGAGGTGGATCCATAAGCACAGAGCTGGGCAAAATTAACATGGGGCACAGAGGGAGATCTCTGCCCAGGAAATTAGCACACTTAATAGAATGTACTAGCCACTGCTCTGCTGGCCTTCAGATGAAGGTAACGCACAGCCTCAGTGCAGGATGCTGTTTTGCCTTCCTCACAAGGAGAAACATTACGGTCAACCTACCCTGCAGTGCCTTCTGGAAGTAATCAGAAAGCGCACTTTGTAAGAATAGCATTACCCAGAGGGCTCAGATTTCCGAAGCAGGAGAGAACAGGCTCCTGGGGCCTTATTTTAGCCCGTGTTCCTTGCAGAGCTATTCCTGCAGGCACATTGAGTGAAGGGACCAGGTGGACATGAGCAAGTCACTACTGGAATGAAGCTATTCCAGGCTCTGCTAGACCTACTTTATTAAAACAAAGTTTTGAAAAAGAAGATCATGCTATGTGAACCTTTTTAGAGCAAAAACATGAATGTTCTTTTTTTTTTCTTCAGAGATATAGGACTGACAGAGATATAGGACGGTTGTGTTAGATACAGAGATATAAAGGGTAGTTAGAAGACAGGTGACAGGGACAAAGACACAAAGTGTGAAGTGGAGAGAGAGAGAGAGAGAGAGAGAGAGAGAGAGAGAGAGAGAGAGAGAATGAATAGAAATTAGATTAGAAGATAGATAGAGATCACAGAGAGAAGTGATACATTGGTCTAGAAAGACATAGAGAGATAATCATCAGACAGACAGGAAGGAGGGAAGAGAGATAATAAATAGATTGGTAGCTACTCAGAGACAGAGATTTGAAGAGAGATGTTAAGTAAATGGTAGAAAAGATAGATGATAGATATATAGAAGGAATAGTTAAGGAGATACATAGTTAGAATTGATAGCTAACTGGTGACAGATTTAATGATGGACAGGTAGGTGATGGATGGCAGACAAATAGTTGATAGATTTATTATACAAATTATCTAATAACACTACAAAAGCCAAGAACTGCCATGACATTAGTCAATCTGCTGTTGGAGCCCCAGAAAATGGGGTTTTATCACTCAAAGGGGGAGTCCATAGGCAAGTATAACTCACAGACTGAGACCTAGAGATTTTTTGAAACAGAAGAAGGAGTTCCAATGGGATCTTTACTAATCTAAGCTTGAGAATCCAAGGGCCCACATCCAGGGAATTACATGTTTGCCAACAGAAGTCATTCCTAAGAAATGTTGGCAACTGGAAAGGAATGGCTTTGGAATACTCTCTTCTAGTGGAGCCTAGATGCAGTATTTTATTCTATATGTTGGGATTTTCCAGGAAATTTCATTGGAAAAGAAAGTTTGAGCACTGTGTCAGTGAAGGCTTCATCAGTCTTCAAACCCTGCTTGTCGTAATCTAAGCCTTAAAGGGATTGTTTTCATATAAACTGTTGTGGATCAGACTTATGAACCAGGGAGCACTTGAGCAAGGAGCACTGCTTCCCCTGCTTCCACTTTATATCCTCTTTTTATCTCTATGTGTGGTCCACAAGCCAGAAAAGCAGTAACAGAAGATGAAGGGAAATTATTTGACCTCCAGACTCCTTTAATCAGGAAGGAATAACCTCATTATAGTCTTACTATAATGCCTCTGGTGCCTCAAAGCATATTGACAGAACTGCATTGAAAGCTCACTGATCAGGCGCTGGCCCCATGGAGTAACGCTGCAAGGACTATCTTTGGCCAGTCTTTCATGCCCCAAGACTGCACTAGAAAGAATAAGCCAAGGTAAAGGGTTTTTGACTAGTGATATGAATTGGAGTATTGTTATCGCCTGAAAATGGGGAGAGAGTCTGTGATGTGGGTCATAGATAGTACTGACCAGAGTTCTTGACATTAAAAAAAAGAAGAACCAAGTACATTTGAAGTAATTATTTCTTTTGTTAAAAAAGACATAAGTTCTAAGACCAGAGAGGGAATCGCTTGCTTAAGAAGCATAGGCGATCTAGCACAGAGGCAGTGTTTCTGGGTTACTGACACCAACTCTGGGTTTTGAGTGTGATTTAAGTGTTCTTGATGAGCTACACTTTGGAAGCCATATGAGACAGAAAAAAAAAAAACCGAACATTATACTGGGGTCTAAGTAAGAGAAGACACCAATGCCCATATGTCTCAAAACCTACCAAATCTGAAGTGAAAGTTGGGGAATTCTCAGTTCTAAAAATGTCTCACCCTCAGGTTTTGTCCAATCCAAGTCAAACTACAGGTCAAGATTGTGGCTTGTGAAATACCATTTTGACTTTTGCCTACTGCAGAAACCTAGTATAGCACTGATGGCAAATGCCAGAAAGATGTGACACAACATCTTGAGTGACAGCTTCACTTGCTCTACCATGAGGCAGGTTGGGGGCTGTTCTTTTTTCTCTCACGCATGATCAAAGCGAGCCCAATATGATTCAGGGCACTGTGGAGCTTGTTGTCTTCCTCATGGCCACTGAAGCCACATATGACGGTGATGGTGGTTGACATAGATGTGGGCTTTGAAATCAGAATAAACATTGCTGGTAGAAATCTCTAGAAGGTCTAGGCTCCACACTTTTCGGGGTCTCAGGATTAAAGGGCCTCTCTCTCAAGAGAGAAGGCTTTAAAGGTTCTTTGCAGCTTCTCAAAACCTATCATTTCTACAATCTCAAGGGGACACTCCCCTTTCAAAAGTATCTCTTCATCCTCTTTTCTGAGTCTGAACCTCTTGAAATATTTTATCCATCTCTCCATCATTCTTACTCATGCTGTTGTCTTTATCTTCCTCCTGTAATACACGAATTAACCTCTATTTGACAAAAGAAAAAAAATATCTTTGTGAGCTTTATTTGTCATCTAAGCAAGAAAGAGAGTGGATGCCAGGGAGAAGGGAGTATGGCAAATAAATAAAAGAGGATGAAATAATCACGCTATAGCAAAAGAGGAGTAAAGCTGAGAAGTGGGATTCAGGCTCCATTAGGATCCCAACTCGGCAACCTTAGCCAGCTTTCACTATCAGCTCTGGCCCCAAGTCCTCGTCTTTAAATGGACTAAGATGATGTCTGCTGTGTGATGTGTTGTGAATACACATGAGGTGAAGCCCTCTGCAGAGTGGACATTTACAGACTTAGGCATATGTGTGCCTAGCATTAACTATTGTGGCTTCAAGTAAACGGAAAAGGAACTAAGTAACCAGGTCATGGTAAAGATGATCAGGCCGAGAAAGAAGGCTGTGCACTGACTTGCTTAGCTTCCCTGCTGTGTGCATTTCCACTGTGTCGCTCTGTCCCTGTTACTTCTTCACCTTTGCTGCCACTTGGAAAGGTGACTGTCTTCATTATTGCTTCAGATTCCTGTTGCCAAATGTGAGCCACCTCGTCTGAAGGAAAACTTGTAAGCTCTGGCCCCTGACCTGACTCTCAGCTGGGCCTGCAGCACTCACAGAGGACCGTGTCACCACGGTTCACTTCGTGCATAAATCCTGTGAGATTGCTTTGGTAGCGGCTCTTTGCTGATGTCTGTGGTGCGGGGGTGTGTGTAGGTGGCTGTGGACACAGATGCTTTATTCATCTCACTTTAACCACTAAAGCAATGGTGTCTATTAAAGCAAGCACAATTCCCTGGTAAAGACAATACTGCCAGGGATGAGAGAGAGAGAGAGAGAGAGAGAGAGAGAGAGAGAGACCGAGAGACCGAGACCCTCTCTACAAAACACATTTCCAATTCCTCCGATAGGCTCAGACTCACTTGTGAATGTCCTGTCTTCCACAGGATGTGTTTTGAACGCCTGGAGGCCCAGCCACTACTTGCCAAGGTTGAAGTGGTCAGCCAATAATTCTGGCTTTCACTGAGCTCCAAGTTAATAAGTAGCAGGGTGAGCTATGTTCTTCAAGCAGATACTTAGTGTTCTGCTGTAGTAACTCTGACTGGGGTTGTGGCCTGGGCATGTTATAGTTCATGAAAGAAGACTGCTTAAAGACACTTATCTGGGAGCTGAGCTGCACTGTTCTTCTATTCCAGTGTGGCCATGTGGCTGTCTTCTCCCTTCTCTTTTGTTAAGATCTTTCTGGCTCTTTCCCTTTATTGTTTTATTCAGTGCCACCATTACACTTCCTCTGTGTTTCCTTTCTTGTCGAGTACCTGTTCATCTCAGTCAACATTTGCTTTGCTCTAGCAGGGAGGGTGCAGGGAAGGGGTGAGTCTGGACAGTGTAACTTTGACTGTGCCATGACAAACATTGGTTCCAACACAGACTATGTACTTTAGAAAGGATGGTGGCTTCACCATCCTTTGCTGCCCACGATATATTACACACTGAGGATCCAAATAGAAGCCCTCAAACAAACAATGGATTTCATGTTATCCATGTGCTCTCCTATGAATTCATTTTCACAAAGTGATTTTGCTTTGATTTGCTTTGTTGCGACTGGGTTGTCACTCTGTAAACCAGGTTAGCCTTAAACTCCTGATGCCTGCATAGGCTCCCAAGTGCTCCCAAGTGGTCATGGTTGTTTGTGTATAGCTGTGCTCAGATTATTTATTTTTTATTTTTTTTCCCAATTCATCACTTAGCCACATCCTAATATAACACGTGACAATATGAGTGTCTACGTGACCCATTAAAACCAAAGATGTATATCTGTGGTCTCTCTTGCCATGGCACCATGGTAGATGGGTTCTGGACAGCTCTTCTTCCTGTGAGAGGCACACTGCTCCGTCACCCATCTGTGCTACCAATGAGTAAGCATTTATATGGCTCAATTGGGTTTGTCTCAGGAGAGTTTCTCAATAGAACTCTAGAATATAGTGACTCAAAGGATCCTTTCTCAGTTCTCTTGAAGTGGGATTTATTGGATGGAATCATGAAATTGTGGCTTAATTCTTCACAAGAACACCATTGAGATAGGTGGAGTATCTTATTGAAGAGAAATACACAAGCTACTGTGGTGGCTAGGAACAGAGGGCTCACAGTGAGATGTTCAAACAATCATATGAATGGCAGCTGGAATTAAAAAGTTATAAATATGGGAGAGACCAGATGAGGTCTCTCATATAGGGGGTAGGGATTGTTTAACAAAGGGCATGAAGGGCTGGAGAGATAGCTCAGTAGTTGAGAATATGTAGTGTTTTATTGCAGAGGACCGAACATTGGTTGCCAACACTCATGTTGAGTGGCTCATAAACACTTGAAACTCCAGCTCCAAATGATCCAGCACTCTCTTCTGGCTTCTGTGGGTATCTGTACTGACATCTACCTAGCCCAACATAGATATACATGGAAAATACACATAATTTTAGGAAAATCAACCTAGAAAAAAAGTACATGAGAGGAATCTTGAGAGTGATAAATATGGCCTGTCTTATTTACAAATAAATAAGCACAGATGTCTAAAATTCATCGAGTTCTCTAGTTACTATCTGCATATACTCACTGTGTGCCAATTGTATCTTGATAGACATAAATGCATTTGTATATATATACTCCTCCAACTTATAGCATGAACAGAGAGTGCTTAACAAAAGGCATAATGTTTTTTAAAGTTTTTATTTTATGTGTATATGAATGTCTGTATACCACCTTCAATGCAGGTATACACAAAGACCAGAAGAAGATATCAGATCCGCCGGAAGTGGAGTTATAGGCAACCGTGAGTTCCTGGTGTGGGATTGTGCTAGGAATAGAGCCTGGGTCGACTGTTAGAGCGGCAAGCAGCAGGTGCTCTTGGCCACTGAGACGTCTCTCCTGCTCTGTCTTATAACTTTATTGTCATGCTTGTACCTGTAAAGTTCAAATTTTTATATAAAATAAAACGATAGAAAATGAGATAAACATCTCCTTTTAGATTACAGATTTCATTTCCAGCGTCCAGGATCACAGGTAATAGCTGAAGATCTTTGCCAACCAATTGTCAAGGGAGAGTCCACTGAATCAATGGTAATTTTATGGAACCACCAAATCACTATAGAAGGATGCATCCATTTGCTGGAGCTGTTTTTCATGACGCCAAAAAAAATTTATGGCTTTGAGAGGCTTTGCTTCCCGGGAGAAAAATACCTATTCTTAGAGTAACACATACCCTGACTGAACTAGATATGGCACCTAATCAAATATTATTTTTGACAAACTTAATAATATTTATGTTTAAAAATTCTGACAAAGATGATTTTAAATTAAATTCTTAATTAGCAATCATATTGATCTATATGAGTATTTGCCTATATCTGAGAACATTTTAACAACAAAATGAGAATGGGATTTTAGCCATGGTTTGCAGACTGAGTGACTTGGGGAAAATTACTAAATCTCCCAGTTTTTCAGTTGCCTTTCATGTCTAACTCAGATACTAACAATCATATGCTATTATAGTTAAGTTCAGCAAAACATTTAAAGCCAGGTGTAGTGATGTAAGACAAGAGGATTGCCATGAATTTGAATTTAGTCTGGGCTACCATCATTGATACCAAGAGACACCAAGAGACATGGCCCTCTAAGTCAACTAAGCAGGGCTTATGAGAGCACGTACAAACTGAAATGGCAATCACAGAGCCTGTGTGGGTCTGTTTTAGGTCCTCAGCATATATGTAATGGTTGATGGCTTGGTGTTTAATGGGGAGGCTTGGTGTTTCAGGGGAACTGTGACAGTAAAAGACACAGAGAGAGGTCTCTCTATCTCTTTTGCCTGTTCTTGGGACTCCTTTCCTCCTACTGCCTCATGTAAACTTGATGTGAGGGTTTGTAACTAGTCTTACTGTATCTTGTGTTGTGTTTGATTGCTATCCCTGAGAGGTAGGTATGCTCTTTTCTAGAGTAGAGGGGAGCCTTGGAGTGAGGAGAAGAAGGGAGTCTTGGAGGAGTAGAGGGAAGGGAAGCTGCAGTTGAATTATATAAGAGAAAAATGAATTAAAAATTTTCAACTCAAACCAAGTAAATGAAAAGTTTAGAAGGACTTATACTATATGATAGTAATTTATTCATGTTTTATATAAAAAAGCTGGAGGTTCCTAATGGTGCATCCTGAGTATCAGAAAGTGTGTATGCCATGCTTAAGGGCAGGGAAATGAATGAAACAAGAGTTCACATGGGAAGGACTAAGGCCGGGAATTTCTGGGAAACTTACATTTTCTCTAATTAGCAGACTTTAATTAGGAAATAACCTGTGACCTTAAATACCTGCAACTCCTGAAACCTACTTTTCTCATCTGTTAGGGAAGGGGTTTTATGTTGTCTACAAACTTTTCAAGCTTTGGGTCTCAAGCATCATATTACACTGTAGCCTTGCCCCTAAGCTGCAGAAAAGCTGTGGGAGCTTAGCCATGAGTGTCCTCATCTGGCTTTTGTCAGAAGCATCCACGGGGGATTTAGGAAGCTCTGGCCCTGTGCAGTGAAGGGTGCCTGGTAAGCTGAATGGATCCCCAGACAGTAGCCATGATAGATGGACATACCTTCCTTTGCTTATACAGATGACCAAATTAAGCCTTCAGGCAGGATTTTGATGACTTCTATTCAAGACTGTCCTTAACTCATTCATCTCTGGTCCTCAACTTGAAACATCAAGTACCAGATTTAGGTGAAGTCTGGTTTCTTTATAAAACCAAATCTCCATCAGTTCTTGAGAGTCTTTAAACTCCTTGTTCAAATACAGCATTCACGAGGCTACCCGGTCCATTGATCTTTCCTCCAAGGCATTCATCTCCTATCATAAA
>NC_034603.1:15792486-15806349 GCF_900095145.1 Mus pahari | reverse complement strand
CCAGCTGCGGGTCCCCTCACCAGTCCGCTCTTTCCCCGCATACTTGTATTTTATATTGGTTATCAGTCTCCTATATCACTACTTCTTACCTGCCATGAGACCGGGGAGGGAGTCTTTTGGCTTGTTCATTGATGTAGTGTGACAGGAGGACCTGAAGAAAAATTTGAACTTGGAAGGGCGTGGCAGTGATTAGGGACATGCAAATCCACACCGCAGACCTCCGTGGTGATTCTAAGTGCCTTGTTCTGCATTAAGAGGCAGCAGAGTCTTTGCCTCACTCCCCATGTAATACAAAGAAAAGATGGTCTGAGACCCAAACTTAAATAAATCCTACATAGGAGTTCTTGATAATTTCCCTGCATCCCCTGGGTCCTTTATTTCAATCATGACAAAATGGCAATAAGACTATTAACCTTCCAGCGATTGTCAAGAACAGACACATTCATATGTCTATACTGATTAGTATGAATGTGCACATAGTGCATCACAGATACCTTTCTGTCTAAAGCAACTTCAGTGGCATCTCACACTTCTGCTCTCTAGAATGGTGAGCATTAATGTTCATAATGATACTGAATTATCTTCTGGTTCATTAGAAGAAAGCATTTAATACTTGCATGCAAATTATCTGTTCTTACTGCTTAATATTTATGTGGTAGAAACTTACCTACTTGTATGTATGCACTTAGCTCCTACATTCCAGAGCTTTTTCCAAGTGCTTCTGTAACTAGCATTTTAGAGTCTATGCTCATTTTAACATTTATGTAACTACTTGCTCCATCCTCTGTCCCTGTATAAGACATGTATCTCCTGCCCTTGAGCCTCTGGTTCCTCACTCTTGTCCAACAGTAAATGGCTTTCTCATTTCCCTTGATGCTTTGCTAGAACCTTTAACTGCTCTTGGACACCTGAGCTCTCCCATGCCCTGCCCCTGGCATCAGAGGGGTCTGTTACCTGTACTTGCCCAATAGTCTCCACACTGGGAGAGTGCCCTGTCCCTCCCCTCTATATCTTTATAGGTCTAGCCATGATTGCATCTCCCCAGAAGATATCAGTAGTCACAGGCTTGACTCCAAGCCTCCATTCTCATCTGTGACAGCCACTTGCCTAGCTAGAGCAATGCGGTGTCATCTCATCCTGACATTTTGCATCTGCAGTGGTGGTTTACAGCTGCAATCATATCATAGCTGAGATCTGACTACAGCTCGTGCGAGCTCTTAGCAACCTGAATCCATACTTGTTTTCAATTTCTCATTGGCCTTCAACGATGCAGAAAACACCCTTCACACATGTCAAGCGAACTCCCTCCCCAAGGCCTCACTCTACACCTGCTGGGTCTCTTTCCTCCACAGGTGCTCCCCCTTATGCTTATTCACTTCTCTGTTTCCTTCTCCCATCTTTTGGAGGAGCCCCAGCAACACAAGCAGAGCCGCAGACATCCTTCTGCCTCTGCTTCACTGTTTTCATCGTAACATTGATTGCAAAGGATATGGGCATGACGTTACATGTTTATTTGCATATTAGACTTTCTGTTGCAGAGAGGGAATTCCTGGACTAAGGTAGAAGCAGCAAAGATTGACTTGAGCTCAGGATTTCAGAGGTTTCTGCCATGATGGCAGGAGGATATGACAAAGAAGAACAGCATGAAAACTGGGAAACAGAGAGAATGGGATCTCCCCAGTCTCCCGTGGCTAGGGTGGTACTGCCCACATTGAGGGTGGGGCTGCATCCCTAACTGAGCCCTTTCCAGGAAAGAGCTTCCACAGATACAACCCAGCTGTCTTGCACTCATCTGCTAAGTGTTTTTCAATGGGATTTTAAGTTGATGATCAGTATTAATGATCAGTATTTCCTTTTGTTTCTTGGCAAATACACGAGTTCTATGAGAGTTACAGAGTCAGTTTTGTTGCCTGGTGTCGGCATAGCGTAGAAACTCTTAAGTACTGGTTGAAAGGAAATGCGGGCGAGAGTAAAAAAAAAAATTAAAAATAACCTCAGCTTTCACACACACACACTCTCTCTCTCTCACACACACACACACACACACACACACACATATATATATATATATATATATATATATATATATATATATGAAAGCTGAGGCTATATATTTATGTAAATAAATATATATAATATACATATATAATGTGGCCATACAATTTTAAATTGTATAGCTTTTGTAAAAAGAAAAAAAATCAGTGTTGCGATTGTATTTGTAACTGCAGCTCTCAGGAGGTAGAGACAGGAGGATTGGGGTATCAAAGAGAAGCCTTGTATACAGGATTGCTTAAGCTAACCTGGAACTCTGTCTCAAATTTTAAATTTTAATGAAGTAAATAAATAAATAAACAAATTACTGTGTGTTTTCTGTTGCTTAGTTAAAGAAGGCAACTTAAATTTAGAATAGTCTGTGAAATTACCTCTTCCTGGCACAAAAAGGAAAATTCAAATGTGTGTATGCTTTGAACATATATATTGAACATGGGCTCTATATGTATTGGTCATGTCTGGAATTATCTTCTTAAGTCTAGAAAAGTAGTTGCCCCAAGGGAGAAAGGCTAAGAGTGAGATGGGGTTTTCTTAAATGTCTGCCCCTTTAAACACACGGATCTAATTTTCAATTAAAGTTGTTTAAGATTTATATATCTCAAATCTCTGGGCTAAACTGTAGGATTCCTCACTTTAAAATCAATCCAACTATTCATTTTAAAAGAAAATGCTCTTAGGCTGTAAACAGTCATTGACTTTCCTGGATGAATTTTGTGAGGGGGAAAAACAAAGTTGATTATTATATCAAATCTCGAAGTGACAAGTTTGTTAATATTTTCTAAAGTTGTTCCAGATACTCATAATCCAGGACTAATGTTAATATGGCTGAATGAAAAACAACCCTTCACAGAAAATAGTTTAAAATCAGGAAGCTCAAAATTGTCATGGCTAATAGAAGGTTGTGCATGTGCCAAGATAATCCAGAATGGTTTGCATGCCACAATCAGCTCTGAAAACTCTAATGAGCCTATACAGGAACTTCTGCCTGCTATTTATAAAAACTCATTAGGAGTTGTGCAATTATGTAATTTGGGTTTACTTTTTCATATTACCAGCAATGTTGACATGAGGCATCACCCAAACATTACATCCCACTCTCTTGATTTGCAGCATGCTCATTTCCAAATAGGAAAATACAGGGGCTTGTTGTTCTGCAATTGACCCTAGCTCTGTCAAAGATTTGTGAACCATGTGCTGGCATCTCTCCATCCTCTACAAACTCAGTGCTTTCTCTTTTCTGGGCTTACTCAAGTCGTGGACGTGAGCATGGTGTTCAGCAACCTGAAGATTTCTGTGACTCCTTTGGAAACTTGTTCCTTTCCTGTTCTCACCGTGTCAAGACTGGCTTTCTGGGACCAGAGTGGGTTGATGGTCTCTGCTTTCTGTAATGGGATCCCCATGCTTTTTTCCTGGCATCTGACTAAATTCTAAAGTTTCAACTGATAAGAGTGTTGGCTGTTGGCCTCTCTCATTGACTTAGGAGGTTGATGAAAGTGCAGGTGGAACCACTTTCATCCTTGTGAAGACCAATGAATTCCATCAATAGTGTCATCAATATTCATCCCCTGGAAAATAGAATCCAATTACACTTTATACATGAGAAATAGATTATATTTAAGTCAGCTGGACTTGTTTATAAACAGGTGAACACTAAAAATAGCCTCGTGGAAGTGTGGAGTGATGCTTTGGATGGAAGCCTTCTTGGAACTAGTATGATGAAAGCCCAAGGCTGTGTATGCTTCATCCCCTGTCCTCTGAAGGCCGCTTTCTGGCTTATAGTTAGAGGGTATGTTTGCTCTACTGAACATTGCTATGACTTCTCTGCTTTCATTTATTGGAAAGACCTACCATATGACACATTTGTGATGCTATTGGAAATCAAGAGGGTTTTAAATACCAAGAAGAGATGAGTCTATGTTCAGAAAAAAAAATGCATAATGTTAAAACATTCTACAAAACAGCATAAATAAAAATTTGAATACTAGTGTAAATTAGTACTGACTGATGATTTTTTTTAAAAATATCATACATACAATGTATTCTGGTCATATTCAACCCATACTTCCCTCCTTACTCATCCAAGATTCATCTTCAAACACCACTTTCCAACTTCACCCTCCTATTTTTAATAACACACTGAGCCCAGCATATTGCTGCCCATTTACGTGTGTATGTAGGGCTATCCACTGGAGTGTGGTTGAGCTAAAAGTTGCACCTTAAAGAAAAATGAATCTTTGAGCCAGTCAGAGGTAGTGAACACCTTTAATCCCAACACTTGGGAGGCAACCAGATATCTATGAGTTCAAGACCAGCCTAGCCTTGTCTACGTAGTAAGTTCTTTTGTTTGTTTGTTTGTTTGTTTGTTTTGAGACAGGGTTTCTCTGTGCAGTCTTGGCTGTCCTGGAACTCACTCTGTAGACCAGGCTGGCCTCGAACTCAGAAATCTGCCTGCCTCTGCCTCCCAAGTGCTGGGATTAAAGGCGTGTGCCACCATAGTGAGTTCTAAGACAGCCAAGGCTCTATAGAAAAACCTTATCTTGAAAAAAAAACCAACCAAACAAACAAACAAAAATGTGACTACCTCTCCTAGCCATGAACTGTCCATATCTCCTCAGCTAGGAATAGGGGCTCATGAGCCCCTCTATTTCCATGCTGGAGTGTTGGCTGTGCAGGTTTTATAAATTCTTGTGAAGACAGCTACAGCTACTGCAAGAACAATGATCCTACCATGTCTAGAAGACAGTGATTTTTGAAGGAACTTAATCCTCTCCTCCTCTATGAGAGAAAAATGTACATTTTTAAGCTGGATATGATTTGTTTCCCTGAACTATTCACATCTGTGCAGTTACTGAATGTGTGATAGCTATTGAAGACTGAGAAAAAGTTGTTAGTCACTATCATGCAACAAATATATTTAACCACTATCAAGATGTGGATACTGCTATACACTTTGCAAGTTTATGGGTTGACTTTGATCTCATACTGCTGTGTTGTTTTATTGCCTTTCAAATAGACCAAAACTTCTCACTGGGGTCTCCAGGGCCCAGCCTCCTGTCTTTAGCCACTCTTTTAACCATATCTCAGCCCATTTCTCCTTTCACTGTCTCAAGCCAGACCTATGGCTGCCTGTACATCAGAGTACTAATTGTTCTCTGGCCTCCACTCCCTGCACCCCTTCCCCCCCGACCCCCCGCCTAGAATGCTTTAGTCCTACTATATTTCCTTCTTGTTATCCTTTGAGATATTGCATCAGACATCGCATCCTGATGAAGTTCTTTCATGACCAGTCATTATAAAATGATCTTCTTAATCCTAAACTGGAGTTAGCAGATAGAGCTGGATTTTTTTTTTTTCCTCATAGAGGTACAAGAAGAATGGACGACATCCAGTACTCATCTCTAAGGGGAAACAGAGCTTTGAGTCATAACATGATATTGGAAAAAAATGAAGCAGAGATCTAGAAAATTATCAGAGACAAAGAGAGTAAACGCTGAGGTCACAGTCTCACGAATACAAAGCAAAACAAGATGAAAAAAAAAAAAAAAAAAAAGGCATGAATACCAGGCAGGAAGGACAATCGCAACCCACAAAACTTAAGAAGGTCCAAGGAAAATGAGCAATAAGAAAAGTCTAGTGCAGTTTGAAGATGGATGTTCCTAATAGACCATTTCAGTAGATGAAATTGTCACAGCTAACCAATGATATGAAAATCCTGAGCATTAATGAGAATAGGAAAACAAATAAAAACCCCCAAAGACTATGAAGAACGTACAATTAAATTTACTGCTGCTCAGATTCTATCTCTTGGTTCTATTAACTCTATTGCTTGTTTCTGTTCTATCTGTTAAATAAAAACCCCTAATAATAATAATCCAATAACAGTGGCTACATTGCTAGGTCTTTATTTTTATATAAAAAAAAATGTATAGGAGATGATCTAGTGAGTAGTTAGGCCCCAGTAAAGCTGTTATAATGTTAATTGTTGCTTTAACAATTAATTCCACATGGCAATAAAATCGCCACATTCCTTTAAAAATACATTTTAAAACTAAATAAAATTTTGGAATATGGTGCTGGAAAGAAAGGCTCCATGGAAGGAGTGCCTCAAAGTCGTGCAGCACTATGAAAGTGAGGAGAAGAAAATGGTGACCTAGAGAGAAGCAGTGGCGACAGCACGGGCCTGGGTCACATTTCTGTGTCTAGCCTTGCTTTATGTTTTAGAGAATGCTAAAACAACTACCATTGACTGGCTCAAAGACTCAGTTTTCTTAAAGGTGTCAATTTTAGCTCAACCACACTCCAGTGGATAGGGGTTCATATGTCACATCCAGTTTGAGGCTTTCTAAAAATACAAATTCATGAGACACCCTGGCATGCCTAAATTAGAATAT
This sequence comes from Mus pahari, assembly GCF_900095145.1. Taxonomy (NCBI): domain Eukaryota; kingdom Metazoa; phylum Chordata; class Mammalia; order Rodentia; family Muridae; genus Mus; species Mus pahari. The sequence goes on along the minus strand of NC_034603.1, from coordinate 15,799,906 downwards.
CTTGGTGTGGAGCCAAATAATCTGACTTTAACCCATCTCCCAGGGGGATTCTTAGACTTCCTCAAGCATCATCCAGTGAGACCTTTATCCTGTCTCTTCCCTGGGCCCATGGAACAGCATTGCCCCAGCCCCTGCTATGTGCGGGGTTCTTTAGGAATGGGGCTGTGGAAGGACTTTAGATTTGTGAGTGTAGAGGCTCAAAGAAACATGTTAGATGGTCATTGAAAACAAACTAACAAGCAAACAAAAAAACCTTAAAACAAACTTAGGTTAAAACATTAAAATGTATTTGGAATGAGAAAGGAAATTAAATCATTAATGTTTAAAAGGTGATATTCTAAAAGCTAGAATAATATTAAAATTCAACTACCTTACATCAATACTTTGGGCGGGTCATACTGCCTTCAGTTATCTTTTTATTTGGCATCTGTTTATCACTGTAATTTTGTGTATAGACAGTATAAAAGATAATTGTCTCCCATGACAATTTTGGCAGAAAATTTTAATGATGGTTATCATATATAAACTTATAATTCTGCTTAACAATACATCCATCGTACATAACATATAGACACAACTATTCTAATTAGTACTACATTTCCCATATCAAACAAAAGGTAGAGTGTAATTATGTATGATGAACTGAGTCTTTTCCTGAGAGTAGATTATTTCTGTTTTGGCTAGGTGACCATGAAAACTGAACTGTAAGTTTACGTTTTTACACATGTGAAAATACCCTTCCCTTCTGGTACACCTCTTCTTTACTCTCCATGTATTTATGGTGCTGCCCACTATGGGTCCCGCTTATCCACAGTGTGCCCACTTGGTTCAATACTGTCATGTCCTCATGTTTAGTGAGTAGGTGCCATGGATTAAAAGTAAAATTCCAATGACACATTCCAAAAGCAGGAGAGCCATCAAGGATGTATCTGTATGGATACTGTAGGGCATGCAAATATATTCCACACCATCCCACCTATATGAACGCTTGGTTCAGTTTCCTCTTAATTGACTCTCCAAGGTCCCTGCAAGTCCTCCAAAGTCCCAATGTGAAGGGAAACTGCAGTAGAGAAAGACGGTGTCTAATAAACTCCACTGAGAGCATCCTTAACATTCAGCGCCATAGAAATATTTGACTGTGTTCTCACATTCCTGGACCTTCTTCCATGTTCAAAAGAAGCCTGTCCTAATGAAGACCTGAAATTTTTCTAAGAAGGATTCAGAATACAGATTTGAGATTGTCTCCCCTATTTGATTTCAGCAATTCAACGTATTTAGATTGTTAATGAGAGAACACAACACCCTCAGCCCATGTGGATTTCCCCCTGGTATGAGGTTATTGATCTGAGTTGCAGTACCTTACATTTGCCTGGTAAGGCCTTCCACTATAACATTCCCAGGATTTTCCTCCCCGCCTTCCTTCCCTGCTTCTGGTTCATTTTACAAACTTGGAGAGTGAAGAGATGGGAATATGGTGGGAAAGCTAGGCCCAGTTCCACTGAGAGATAGCCATTAAGTTATGCAGCAAAGGATCTGAATTCAAACCCTATGATTTGAGCAGGCTTTGAAATCCCCACAAGTCAATAATGGTATTGGACAAAAACCCTGCTTCTTGGTACCCCAAGGGTTCTTTGGAGATGTTTCAAGGAACTCTGCTTTCTTGATATGTAACATGATAGTTACAAGATTTTTATCTGAAAATAGTTATACTATAAAAAGAAATGTTAACAGGGAAGTTATGTTTTCAGATGCTTTACAATATTTAGAACATGGTAGGCAGTTTTTTTCCAATAATCTCCCTGACCTCAGGTTCTATAGTTGGAGATTAGAAATAATGATTCTTGGGTTATTTTTAGATTTTGGTACTTAGGTGAGGTTGAGTGATGACATTACAGACCAATAGTATTCAGACTTGTCTACCTATGCTATTACTAGTTACTGGGTGCTAAATCTATGATTGTTACTTGATTAAACAGATTGTAGATGCCTTTAAAAATGACATCGCTGATTTTGATATAAACACCTATAACATTATTGCTCTTCAATGTAACCATTGTATTCTGCCAATTTATAACTATGTATTAAAAAAATTCTTGCTATCTGTCTCCACTCTCTTACATTTACTGAGCACATCTTTCCCGCAAATGATCATTTCATACCTAAATGAATAGTGACACTCTTAGTTGTGGTGACTCACAGGGAAGCAGCTGAAGCAAGATGGTAGGTAATACAATGAGTTTCTCTCCATTTGCCCCAGAGCAGTCTACCAATCAGACCTGCAGTGTCCATATGCCAAGATTCTTATGTGACTCATCTTCCTGCTGTGCCAATAGGCTTATGGTCATGTACAGAGATTAATTTCTTTAAGCCTCATTCAGATCTTTCAGAAAACTAGCAGTTGGAAATTGAAGGGCCTTACAGATATGACTCTAAGACTGCATGATCATTGTCTAATTTCACAGAATGAATACTTAGAAAATAAATATCTCCTTCAGGTTTCCAGGAGAGTTTTTTCTCTTTCTGATTGATCTTCATGCATAAAAGGGCCAGTGAGAGTGACTATGTTGTGTCTCTATCCTCTACAATACATCTGTAATATATAAGAGAGTTATTGGGAGCTTTGTGATAAAATTGAGATCACCTAATAGTGCTGAATTAGTCCTTGGCTGGAGATTCCCAGTGCAGTGGAAATTAGCACACAGTAAACAAGGGTGTGTGTCATCACTGTTCTTGGTGAAGGTTCAGCCATCAGCTGAAGTTGTGTTCACAAAACTATTTTTAACTCCATAAAGAGGAGACCAAATTGTTTTATTTGAGACTTTTCCTTTTTAACTCTCAAAGTAAATTGGCTGGTTAGTTATTGTTATGCTACCCTCATGCATTATCAAAGTAGATTTGTTTGCTCAGACTAATGCCACATTACATGCTAGGATTTTGGGGGCCCTCTGGATATCACCTTTAAAACACAGATGGGAGTCTAAGGATTCCTTTAGAAAATGGCTTTCAGGGCATGCTTTCCTTCAAAGATGTACACGAGTGTCTTTATGCTCATCAAGAAATAAGGTTGCATCAAATAAAGGGACTGAAGGGAGCACCCAGGAGAGCAGATTTTGTCTAGAGGAAGCAGACTTAGCATTGTCAGAAGGTGGGGATGTACAGCCAGCAGTCAGTCACCGCCCTTCATCAGTTGATCCTCCCTGCTTTTTTCTTCCTCTTTCAGAGGTTTTAATGTGAGTGGTTCTCTGTACCTGCTTCCTTTCAGATGCCTCAGGAACAGTATTCCCATCACAGGAGCACCATGCCCAGCTCTGAAGGGCCACACATATACAAAGTGGGGATTTACGGCTGGAGGAAAAGATGCCTGTATTTCTTTGTCCTGCTCCTCATGATTTTAATACTGGTGAACTTGGCCATGACCATCTGGATTCTCAAGGTCATGAACTTCACAATTGTAAGTAAAACTGTATAAATGTGTTAGGTCTCACTGGAGGAAAAGGAAGCATGGAGCAAGACAGCAAAGGAATGTGGGAAAGCACTGTCCTGTGGCCTGGCATTTGAGTTCAAGTTTATTATGAATACCAGCTTCTGTCTAATATCAGTTATTCTGAGACTGAGACTCCAAATGTAGAGTCATTCCTGTCACTTAAGGTGTCTTATAGGTCATTGCTCCATCAGCATCATGTTCCTGCATCCTATAGTCTTTAACCACCTTGAGCAAGTAAATCAGAGAAAAATAAAGGATAAGGTGAAATTTGTTTTCAGGAATTTTAGTAGCAATCATGAATCATTTCACCAGGCAAGAGTTGAAATGGAGGAGCACAGCTGAGCTTTGAGAGTCATCTAAGAATGGTAGTAGTCAAAATCCACCTGCTTGTAATTCGTCAGTGAACTGTACTATGGTATTGCTATTGCATGGGTAAGGTAGAAATGACAGGAAACCAGCTGTATCTTGTTTTGTTAGTTTTTCAGGGATGTGATTTTTCACAAAATTCTTGCTTCTGGTACTCAGGGTGTTTTTCAGGGATGTGATTTTTCACAAAATTCTTGCTTCTGGTACTCAGGGTGTTATTTAGGTCAGTCATTGATGTGTTGGAATTCAAGTGAAGAGGATACTGTTGCAAATATAACACGTGTGCGCTCTGAACTCTTTTTAATTTAGTGATTTGCGTCTGTAGAATCAATATAATTAACTTAACTAATGAGAAGGTCACAGATGCTAATCTGCTGCCCAGGGAATACATTTTCTCATTCTGATGTCAAAAGTTAATGGACAGGCAATAAAACAACTCCCTATTGATAAAGAAATAGTGATATAACAAAGTGAACAGTGATGTTTTCCTGTGAAAACGCCCAATGGGAACATGGATATTTGGGTTGTTTTGAATCACAAAAATGCATTTTTTGTTCTTGGCTTGCTTGGGCTGTATCTGCTGGTTAGTATGGTTTTTCCCTCCGTCATTCCAACCTGAAGGTAATAGATCCTGATGCTTCCCACTGCCTTTATGCATCTCATGTTATATTTACCTCTCCAGAGGATAAGTGCTTGCATGTGCTTCCCAAACAAGCTGAGAATTTTATGCATAATTTCTCTGTGTGTCTTTGTCCATTACTCATGGGGGAACTCACCGGTACTTGGGTTAAATGTGGTATCTATACACCAAGTTTGAAATATGGCTTCAGGTTTAAGAAGGGATCATTCTTTAATACCCAGAGTTAAAGTTCAGAAACATACAACTGAAAGTAGCCCTGATGTTTCATAACTCTGTTTTGAAAATGTTTCAGTTACTTTTTAGAATATAAAATAGCTTTCTGTATTCCACCGTCAGCTTTGGAAGAGAGTACCGGTCAATTTCCATATGGCTGCTTTGAGTCCCAGGTCATCATTATAGTGTGTTGGAACACATCATGATGTATTTGTAGATGGCACTCAATACATAAAATTTGGACCTTGGTGTTCCTTATGAACACACAAGGTTCAGAGAAATATTTCAGTAAAGAAAAGGGTAGAACCAAATCTTATCTAGTGCTGGCAAGTGAGGGTGGGACAAAATGGACAAAGTTACTAGCAATTTCTGTGGGAGATGCTGTCTTCATTCCATGAGGTTTTTAAATCCAGATGACTGCAACTGATGTTTATTGATATGACTATTCCATAGTGTTCTTAAATTTAATATTTAAAATATATAAACTGAAACAGCTCCTACACTATTAAATACTAATAGTTATACTAGTACTACAATATTAAACATGAGAAAGCAAGCACTTAGGTTTAGCATAGACTTTATAAAACTTGGCTATTGGTTGATATGTCAGGGTTGGGGTAAAAAGACATTTTGGAAGAATTTCTGTTTATGGCCAAAGGGAGAATGAGATGGTCTGAAAGCATAATAGACTTTGTGACTTCTCCAGTGGAACCTCCAGCTGCTCTGCTGATGGAGGTGAACGTCTCAATTCCTCTACTTTTGTGATTTTTTTTTAAAAAATATATCCTGGTGCCCAGCTCTAAAATAGGAGAGATTTAGGGACTGGGGTCAAAAGTAAGAACTCAAACTTTAGGGATTTTTTTTTTTGGCAAATATAAATGTATTTGCCTAAAAATTAAAAAAAAACTTCAATATTAAGTAAACATGACTTGTGGAGTCAGCTTCGTCTGACAAGATTCAAAGAAGTAGATGCAAATATAGAACATCACTTACTGTGGGCAGATGTGAGCTTGGAGAGCAGTATGACATTAAGGTAATAATCTCTATGAAATCACCTATTTCCTGTAGTTAACTAAATTGAATGCCAAACTTCAGAGTCCTTAAAGCTTTGCTATACCAAGTACTTATTGTAGTGAGAATAATGCCATTATTAGTCATAATTGGTACTTTACAGTAGTAATGCATTTGAGCAAATAGAACTCAAGTATTAGAAAATTGGTCTTGACCTGCAAGTTAAAGGCATATTATATCCGTAGTGACAGCATAAAACATAGTCTCTTAGAATTATAATTCTATGGCACAAATAATAACTTAGTTACAATGAAGATCTTGCAAAATTGGAACGAGGTGTTAATCAATAATCTACTGGAGAGTACGAGTTGGGAGAGCAAAGAGAATCAATGAGCTGACAGAGAATCATTTTATGCAGGGCTTTTAAACATATTATCAATCAAAAAGAGTGGTTGTTTTATGTGCTTGAATTGTTCAAAAATTGGGGGTTTGAAAAAGTTTATATTATAATCAGCTCCCCAGAATACAACAAACTGAGCTGTTGATGTCATTTTTGAGGACTTGGAAAGTTATGCAATATTGCATACTATGGATGTTTGCTTTGGTGTCAGGGTTGCTCCATCCCTAAGGATGCAAAGTCTGTGGAAGGGCTGTTGCTATAACAACATGGATTTTACAAATGAGCTTTCTTCATTTTGAAGTAAATCTATAGATAAATAATTTTGCTTTCCTCTACTTGTGGCAAAATACCACAGTGCTCATGACTGGTCAAAAGAGTCCAACTACAATTCCCAGTTTCTTCTACATTGGAAAGTATATGATTTTCCAATATTAATATACCCAGAAATCAGCCTTTCCTCATTGAGCACACTGTGCTTTATAAGAAAACTAGTATTTCTAGTGTCTACTCTCTGCTAGGCACTGTTCATAACACTTAAAACTTTTTGGTAAATTTCCAAAAGAATTGTATAAATAAAATAGTTTTAATCATTTATAATAAAAGAGAAGTTAATTGACTCAGTGTAAGATTATAGCTATTGAGCACAAAAGAAGTGTTCAGCCTTAATGTTCACCATCAGATGCTGACACAAGGGAAGGCTCAATGCTGACAGCAGAATGTTACAAGCAGCACCACACAATAGTGTAGTTGTTGAAATCTCAGGCTCCAGAGGCTTTCTAATTATAGTTCATGTGTCCACCAGTGACCATGTGCCCTTTCAGAAATTCCACAACATCTCTGCACTGCCATTTCCCAGAAGTCACAGCAGGACACATCTCACTGAATTGCTGTGATGATTTGAGGAGATGGTGAGGGTGATGTTTAGGATATAGCCTGACAGAGACACACTTTATATATGTGTTTGATTTCATCATCACGGGCTAGTTGCAATCTCTGTTAATATTGCTACTACTGCTATTGGCAAATAGAACCTCACTTATAACCTATAGCTAATCCATGTTTGACTTGTCTTAGTTGTTGTTGTTTGTTTGTTTGTTTTTTAACTTATTTTATTAGACACTTTCTTCATTTACATTTCAAATGCTATCCCGAATGTCCCCTATACCCTCCCCCAACCCTGCTCCCCTGCCCACCCACTCCCACTTCTTGGCCCTGGCATTCCCCTGTATGGGGCATATAAAGTTTGCAAGACCAAGGGGCCTCTCTTCCCAACGATGGCTGACTAGGCCATCTTCTGCTATATATG
>NC_034603.1:15772881-15792195 GCF_900095145.1 Mus pahari | reverse complement strand
AATGAAGTATCCATGTGTTGGTCTTCCTTATTCTTGATTTTCTTNTGTTTTGGAGANTGTATCTTGGATATTCTAGGTTTCTGGGCTAATATCCACTTATCAGTGAGTGCATATCAAGTGAGTTCTTTTGTGATTGGGTTTGGGGTACTAAAGAGCAGTGCAGAAAGCCCTAGTGTGAATGTCAGGGATTGATGACTAGTTAGGACTTGATGTGATCTTTCTTTTCAGAACTCAGGGTGGAGCTAAGTGGTTTCATTCCTGTGTCTTCCAAGGTAGATGTCTGTCTGGACTTTTGAATTCCATATTTTGTTCTTTGCCTTGGTATGTGAGGTATCACTCTATAGAAAACTCTTGCTTCAGCCAACATGTTTTATAAGCCAATTCCTAAGATAATAGCCTTGAAGATCTTCAAAGTAGTATAGTATTGATCATCTATTCTACACTGTCACTGAGCACAGTACCTATTAAGTACCATAACTGAAAAGGCAGAAGGGTCATTGATAGACAGCATGATCTCTTGGCCCAGTAATTGCAAAGCTAGATGAAAAGGAGACTATGGGAATCTCTTGGTCAGACACCCTCATTTACAGATGGTAGAATCAAGGTGGGTCATGAAGCCTTCCAACCTGATTCAAGCCTTTCGTTTACCCTGGGAACTTCTCTGGCACAAAGATTATATTCTGTTCACCTTTTAGCTTCATCCCAGTGGCTTATATAGAGTCAGCTTTCAGGGTGTGTTCAGTAATTACAAATTTCTCTCTTATTCATACATAGAAAGAGCACCAAAGCTAAATACCTGGTCATGTGACATGATTTTAGTATACGGCTCCCCTGAGTATCTCTTCATTGACCATAAATAAACTGAGGATCATAGGTTTTGATTATCATGTAATACATGGATATCTATTTAATAAAAATGTATATAGAATTTACTTCATATTTTTCCGATAATATTCATAAAAATACTAAGATGCGGGCACCTATATTATCCATGTATAATAGATGAAAACATGGAGTTTTGAAGTGCAATCACTAGGCCAAGGTCACACAGTCTGGTGAATGACGAAGCTAGGATGGGAGTGCAAAGAGTTTGGCTCAGAGGACGGTCTTAATCAGTACACAACGCTGACTGTTTTTCCAGGGCTATTTTTCATGAAGACAAATTGAATTTGTTCAGTGTGATGTCTCAAACATGATTTATTTACCCTAAAGTAAGATCAAGATCCACTGAGGGTCAGAGGAAGGCATTCTAATACTTGTAAATTAGATACATTGTAAAACAGAGAGCGTCAGGGAGAATGGCCAGTGTCTTCCAAAACTCAGGCTAGTGGCAACTCATCTGTTTCGGGAAGGCTCAGAGAACTGTGACCCTAGTCAAACTAACTCAAGTAGAGGGGAAGGAGGATCCACATCAGCAAGGAGGAGAGAGGGACCCAGCTCCTGGGGACGCAGGATCCCAGTAAGAACTTGGGAAAGCCTTCTGTCTGGGGGACCTTGTCTTCTTCAGATATGCCCCTTGTTGCTTTCCGGAGCTAAAGCCATCAGACTTGCCTTGGAAACTAATGTAAGGCATGTTTTTCTCCACTTTTTTAATATGGATAATGAGTTATGTGTCTGCCCACATTTTCTGTAGGCTTGTGACTTCAGTTTGCATCTACTTTAAAATCCCCCTATGAGATTTAGTCTTCATGTCTTCCTACCAAAGTCACTCATACATACGTACATACATACATACATACATACGTTTGTGTGTGTGTGTGTGTGTGTGTGTGTACACTGTTCAGATAAGCCTTGCATGTCCAACTGAGTTTGGCACTTGCATGCTCATAGAAAGCAGCCTCGTGCTTTGGCTACTGTGACATAACAAGCCAGTCACCTATTTATAGAGACCTGAGCAGCAGAGTGTGGACACCCTTGCCCTTATCAATCTCATATATGAAAATCTTATCTATACTTGCTCTTCTATGCATGAGTGGGGTGTGTGCACATGTGCAATGCCAAGTTCTTTTTTGCTCATCCTTTCTCTGAAGTCTTCTCAGCTTGAAACTCTATTCCCTCATATCTGTTTGGCTGGCTGCACCTGGCATTGGACAGCAGAGGACCTACACCCTGTCTGTATTTATTTTCCTGACTGTTTTCCTATTAGGGGGTGAGCCCTCTTCATCCTTGACCCACAGCTCTGAGCATGCATTCTGCTTAGCACTAACAAGACAGAGTATACTTACAGGGAAAAAAATGAATGGAGTAACACTATGATTAGACAGTCACTTTAAATTGAAATGTATAAAGATGGGTTAATAGAGCTTTATATGGCCTTTAAAATGAAGTATTGGTTGATTTATTAAGGTAGACAGATCATAAATGGAATGAGTGCTTCGAATTGATTATGAAGAGGTATTTTTAATGTAGGTACTCCCTCCTCTGTATCAACTACCTGCTACATTTTAATTACACAAGGAAAGCAACATTGGAGTGTGAAATATATTTAAAGGGGGGAGACTGCATTCTACTTAATGGGAAGATTTGCTAAACAAGTTGGAGAAAGTGGTGTTTTATATTTCACTTAACATTGTTCATGTGTTGAGTGTGTGACTAGAATCTACCTGAGAGTGTTCTAGAATCACTTGAGGAAACAGTTAAGTCTTCCCAGGTTGAGGGCATCATCCACTCAACTCCGGTACCTTCACACTTTGCTCCCTTTTTACTTTTTATTTCAAACACATTTACCAGAAAAAAAAATTACCAAAAATACTAACATGTCAAGCAACATGGAAATTTCAATGCAGAAAAGCAGAAACAAACCTACCCCTCTTACTAAATTCTCCATTAGGTATACAGTATGACTCACTAATGTTGCTTTTAATTTGAATGTCATTGAAATATTTGCAAGCATGTAGGGAGTGCCTACATTAAAACTATTTCTGCATAGTAGGCTCTGCATCTTGACTGGGCAGCAGAGTGGAGCTGGGCCTGAAGGTTTGGGTGCCAAGGAGACAGCCTTGAGGGCAAGAGAGCAGGAGAGCTGACCCTGCCTTCTGTTAATGGCGGCATTGAGTGGCCTAGTTGGAGCAGTGCTAGAGAGGTTGCCCAATATCTCTCTACACTAGTTTTTTTGAGACAGTTTCTCACACTGAAGTTATACCTTAACAATTCAGCTAGACCAGCTGGCCACTGAGTCCCATGGCTCCTCATAGCTATACCTCCCAGTGCTAAAATTACAGGTGCGTGCTGCCATGACTCAACTTTGCACATGAACCCTAGACTTTTAGTGCCTGTGCTTGTTCCATAGCCATCTCCTCAGTACCCTAACATGGTCTTATACTTTAATAGTTAGCTCATTACTAGTGAAGAATATAACATATTTATAATACCTCCCCAAATGGCATCTATTATAATTAATTAATTAATTAGTTAGTTAATTAACTTTACATCCCTTCCCAGCCCTCTCACCTCCCACTCTACCCACATCCAATTCTCTGCAGAAAAGAGGAGGCCTCCTGTGGCAGGATATCAATCAGCCTTGGCATATCAAGTTGCAGTAAGACAAGGCACATTTCCTATTGAGGCTAAAAGAGGCAGCCCAGTAGGGGTAAAGGGTCTCAAGGGCGGGCAACAGAGTCAAGGACAGCCCCTACTCCTGCTGTTAGGAGTCTACATGCAGATCAAGTTGCACAATTGTCACATAAATGCAGAGGGCCTAGGTCAGTCCATGCAGGCTCTCTGGTTGGTAATTCAGTCTCTGTGAACCCCTCTGGGCCCAGGCTATTTGAATCTGTAGGTTTTCTTGTGTCCTTCTGGCTCCTACAATCCTTTTTCCCCTTCTTCTGTAGGATTCCTCAAGCTCAATCTAATTTTCAGTTGTGAATCTCGGCATGTTTTCATCAGTTGCTGGGTAAACTGTCTAGGCGTCTGTCTGCTAGTATAGCAGAATATTATTAACAGTGTCAGAGGTGAGCTCCTCTCATGACATGGGTCTCAAATTAGGTGACATATTTTAAAGAATCATGAGAAAAGACTCAGTTAAAGCTAGAAGGCATTTCGACAGCTTCTAGGGTAGATATTCAAACGGTTAGGGAGCCCTTGCCAGTAGAGGTCAAAGCAGAGGTATCAGCAGGATTGACATCCAGAGATGAATAAGTTAAAAGGGATTGGGAAGTCTCAGACAGGAAGTCCAAGTGTGGGGAGCTGAAGCAGGACAGAAAGCAGGAGGCTAGTCATCACTGTAAGTCAAACAGAATGCAAATTACACATGTGAAGTCAAGCTAAGAGGTTCCAGTTCCAAATTTGAACAAATAGTTTTCAACTTCACCCCATTTCAGAGATATTGCTTATGACATTTGACACTTCCTAGTTTCCATCGATAACAAACTGTATTTTTATCATCCTAGAATTAAGAAAAATAATGTTAGAAAATCCTCCTGGAAACAACCCCTCCCTTCTCTCTCACACATGGATTTTTAAGTTCTTAACCAGCGCCATTATTGTGACCTCCAAGTAACCCCAAACAGAAGTTTGGGCCCCATCTGAGAAATCTATCTCTTCTATTGAGGCATTTTGTGGTCGGATGGGAGAAGTTGAAGATATTAAGGGCATATTATAGAATGTACAAGGGCCAAGATGAGATTTCTAGACTGGAGTAACACTGTTTGTGCTAAGGAACCCAAATGATATTTTTAATATTTATTTTTATTTTATTTATATGAGTGCTCTACCTGCATGTACACCTACATGCTAGAAGAGGGTGGTAGATCCCTTTATAGATAGTTGTGAGTCACCAGGTGCTTGCTGGGAATTGAATTCAGGACTTCTGGAAGAGCAGTCAGTGCTCTTAACTGCTGAGCCATCTCCAGCCCTGAACACAAAGGTTATAACATTAGAAGTTCATTTTTTCAATCACGGCAGATATTCAAAAGGTACATGTAGTTTGTAGGTACCTTATAGAAAAAAAATATCACCCCAAAAGTCCTTCATTTCAGAACTGGTCTGTATTACCCTACATCTTAAGTTGGTCTTCGACCATATGTGACTAAAGATTTTTGCCTTTCTTCTCTGTGTTCTGCATGGTTTCTGGGACCTGAGAACTATAGGGTTAAATTAGGAAAAGAAAGAAACCAAAACAATTTAATGGAAGAGAAGAAAGTTTCTCATACTTTGGCTATGGGAGGATCAGAAATGATGGTTGTAATAATAGTAGGCCACATCTTTGCCTTCATACATCCTCAGTCTCTTCATTTCAGTATTCCAAACTGAGGGAGTTCTAAGATTGTGTTCACTTTTCTTACCCATGAGAACTGGATGGACCTTAAGGAGGTGAAGAGCTATATTGCAAAGGGAGGGTCTGGACTATATCTAGGTTTTCTTCTGCTATTCTGTACAATCTGCAGTTTGGGCCACATAACATCTAAGGTCCTCTAACATCCCATAGTTTCTATTTTAACTATGCTTTCCCCATAGACCTATACACAGAATAGAAGAGATGCAAGTATTTTTATTTTCTGTGGAAGTTGTGTGTGCGTGTGTGTGTGCGTGTGTGTGTGTGTGTGAATTTAGTTCATGTCTCTGAGAGTCTCTCCTTGCTCCTTCTTTCTGCATTGGCAAAGATTCAAGATACTAAATTCTAGGGATTATAGCTCTGTGTCTTTTTATTCTGAATTTTAATTTACTCAGTTACTTAAATAATAGTTGATCTGATGCTTTGTTGCTATAGAGCAAAGTGCCCTAAATTTTTGTTGCTCCATACAGTCACAACTTATTTTCTATTGATCCCACAGTATGGGTAGAACTCACTATTTCCTGGTATCTAGCACTCAACCTGGAATTTTCGACTGTAGATTACACAGTGCTGAGCCTAGATTTATCATGTAGTACACTTGCTTATGTGTAAGTAGTTGCTAATAAGTATTGGCTGGAACTTCACTGGCCAAAAAACCTATGTATGACACATCACTAAGAATTAAGTTGGAATTATTTTCATTGTGGTTGCTGAGCTCCACAATAGAATGTTCTATGTTATGTTCTAACATAAGAGGACATAGCATCATAATGACCTAGACTCACAAGAGTAGCAGCATCATTTTTACTTTGTTGAAGACATAGACCAAATTATGTTTTAGTGCATGGACAGAGTACATACTTACCCATTGAGAATTGTGTTCCTAGAAAAATAGATTTTGTATGGGAAGCTATGATGGTTTAAATTGTGGCTCCCCAAATTCAAGTTGTGGGTTTACTTCCTAGAATCTGTGACTGTTACCTGATTTGATAACAGATGTTGATTTCCTAAATTATGAATCTTGAGACAAGGGTTGAGGAACATATTGATCTATGGGTATTTTGAAGAAGTCAACTCAGGAACTTTTGAAAATTCCACTGGACCCCTCCCCTCCTGGAAACAAAAGGTCATAAAGAACAGAGACACCCTTCCCCTCTGGAAGGGAGGAGCTAATTACCTTCCTCAGACCACAGAGAGGAGGTACTGACCACTGGTCACCTGCGGGTAGGGGTAGACACATTCTGCAACCATTAGCCACCTACCTCATTCTCTATAAACCAATCCGTTTAAAAGTCACACTGTTTTGCCAATCACATTGTGCCTAAGGACTGTTGCCTGGAGAAATGTATCAAGGCTTGACAGCCAGACTGCGCATGGTCGTTCTCTCTCCATGTGCAGGGCAACTCCGACATGTTGGAACAATAAATTCCTCTTGCTTTTTGCATTGATTCCTGGCTCTGCATCATTCACTCAGGGAGTCCCCAGAAAGCTAAGACTCACCAGAGTCTTACAATTTCAGTAGATGGGAATGGAGTAATGGATCCGGAAAGAGTGGAGGTTGACTATAATTAAAATACATTATATGAAACTGAAAGCTCACAAAGAACTAAATAAAATGGAAGGAGAAAGTAAGAGGAAGAAGAGGAAGAAGGAGGAGGAGGAGGAGGAGGAGGAAAGGAAGGAAGGAAGGAAGGAAGGAAGGAAGGAAGGAAGGAAGGAAGAAGAGATTTTCTCCCTGTCTATGATAATCTCATAGTTAAGAAATGCTGTAGTTAAAACATGCAGATAGGAAAACACAATCATTTGGGTCCATTGTTGACCATGTAAAAAGCTTGGTGCTGTTCATAGTTGATGACCATCTAGAAATAAATGCCTTGTTCACTTGAGCAATTTCAGATATTCTCTGTGGTTCTTGGCAAGCAGGATTCCAGAGAGGAGGGATAATTTGCATCTTGCTCATTCAATAGTGGAGTGCCTTATGCTTCTGTGTTGTTTTGGTTTTCTTTTGAAAATGAGTTCCCAGTCCCAATTAAATGAATGGTTCCTGGTAAAAAAAAACCTCACCTCTTCAAAGCCATCATCAGGATTGTTACAATCTGGTAACAATCTAGTGAATGAATAGCAGCCACTTACTCAACAAATGTTTGCTGGGTTCTTCCTGTGAGCTAATCACTAACAGTATGAAAGCTTGCCACTCCCTGGAGTGACAGGAGTGAGTTTGCCAACTACAGTTTTCACTAGGGTAACATTCCATCTGATATGCAAAATAATCACCTAATCACACAGACAAATGCAGGAGAGCAGCTACAATAAGTGGGTACTGTAGGAATTAATGGAGTTGTGATTTGGCATAATCAAGGAGACTTTCAAGACATGGCTGTATAGATGCAAAAAAATTGAACACAGAATGAAAGAATGCAGAGATGAGAGTGCTCGGTGACCCTGTAAGATTGCACATAAGTGCCTGAAGAATCGCAGGACAGGTTCCTCTGAGGCATTGAATGGTGGTGATGGTGGGGCAGCAGACAGGTAGAAGAGGCTGTGGTAGGTGACTTTCATCTGTATTTTGTTTTATGGAAGGAGACTGTACTCATATATTGCACGAGAGACTTAGGAAAAATCAAACAAAAGCAAATAGAAGGACAAAGAGAAAATGGTCAGTAGGCACTGTATTGTGTGTTGAACATAGGCTGGATTTTCTAATTTCTGCACTAACCCTAACACTTCGATTCTTGAGATAATCTTCTGTCCTGCATAAGGAAACCAAGACTCAGAGGGGAGGTCAGGTGACTATAATAAAATTATAGTAAGTAACTACAAAACCACAATCAAGGGAGATGCCTAAAAATCCCTGCTACATAGCTTCCCATGATGTCCTGTAACCTGATAGGCTATCATTTTCACTTTTCAGAATGCTTAGTCCTCAAGCTTGTGGCATTGTTAAGAAGTTCTACAGACAGCAGCAGGACACATGAGAAATGCTGATAGGCTTATAGCATCCCAAAAATATACTCAATTCTGGAACCTTCTTCCTGCCCATATATGAGTATGAATGCTTCATATTCCAAGTTGACACTGTGCCTCACTTGAAATGAATTAAGAAAAATGCCCTCTCTTGTGTTTTCTAATGGACATTATTGATTATTATCAATACTATTGGACAAATTGATTATTGAGCTAGTGGGGTGAAGATGACTGGGAACCAGCAGACTTAATTACTTTGGAGCAAATGCTTTCAGTCCAGACTGCCCAGAATCCTGGCTCCTTTTCTTCTAGTATCTCATTGTCCTCAGTTACATTGAAGTTGCCACTGATGCTTCAGAAAGCTGCAAGTGTGTGAAGATCACAGCCTTGGGAGCTCTGTGGATTCCTGGCTTTGAAGAAGACAGAGGTTTAAATGGCAACCCTGTGACTGGTCCTCCAAGGGCTGGCAGAAAGTAACAATATTGCAAGCATTTCTTACTCCTTTATAGGAATGAGACTTGTAATAACAGCACTGCAGGGTTGTGATGAGGATGAGAGATAACCAGAAAGTAAAGCAGTGCAGACATCTGATGTTAACTGGTATTACTGCCAACTTAAATGCTAGGGATTTGCCTTCCAAAGCAAATAGGTTCACTTGCGAAAATTCAGGCCAGAGACATAAGCTCACTTTTAAAGGAATGACTAATGGAGTCTTAAAAACATATTTAACTTGGAGATTGCCAAAAGTCATCTTTACTGCAAGAATTACAGTCAGTCAAATATTTTATAAGTATAGATTATTGCTGATTCAACTTAAAACAGAACGCTGGGAAACAGCAAAATCCAACTATGCAGTGGATGAGACGCCCTATAAAGAAGCAAACCACTAAATAAGCTAAGTAATTATTGGCAGTGAGCTGTCCTCTGGAGGAGGAAAGGGACATGTGACTATGTGAAGTAAGGCTATGCTTGGTAGGGACAAGACAGAATGTGCTCCTCTGGACAGTTAGAGGAACAAGATGAAGACAGTCATGTAAAGGTCTGGGAGAGAATCCAGGCAGAGAAAAGAAGAGGTTTTAGTTCAGGGAAATCCTGTGGCCCAGGTAAAGAAAAAGATCAGACCAGACAGCCTCTGTGTAGTGGAAAAAGAGTTACTATCCACTGTCCACTAGAGGAACACACACATTGGCTGAATGCAATGGACTAGCGACACTGAATCTTTGCATATGGTCACTCACAGGAGGCTGGCTGGCCTTTAATGGCTTATTTCCAGTTTTCATGTTCTGGTGATTTTACCACGTAGCCCAGGGGTCCTGATCCAGCACTACCCTGGTGGCTCAGTGGTAACAAACCTTTGGTACAACTCCAGAATATCCAAGTTCAGTTCCAAGCTCCTACTTGGAGCTGCAACTGTCCTCCTGGGGAACCTGACCTCTTCCTCTTGCCTCTGTTGCAACCCTCATCACATGTAAATAAAAATTGAGAAACATCTTTAAAGCATTTCTAATCCCTTGAAACCTCCATATCTGTAGCTGCTTTCTTCAAAGCCAGTGTCACTCCCTCCCAGTGAATAGTGGGAGCACATACATTCAAGCGATAATGGTGTGGGCATGGTGGCTACTGCCCTCATGGCTAGCCCCTGAGATGGCATTATCATAGACTGTTTGAAAAGGAGAACATGAAAGAACCATTTAGGAAAACACATCCCATTTGCTTGTTTGTGTTTGTGTTTGTTTTTGTTTTTGTAGCATTCAGAGCACCCCTAATGTATGGTAAATGGACTCTACTACCTAATCAGGGAATAATAGCCATCTATTAATTATACTTTCTGATTATTTGCATATATATATAATGGGCACTTGTGAGAAAATGAAGGACAGCATAACCTCAAAACATGGCTTTACATCTTAGATAATTGACTATCATCTTGCCTTTACAGCTTTCCTTAATTGATTATGTCTCCAGATGGTTCCTAAAATCTATAGTTTCTTTGCCTCTTTTCTTTTAATGGGTGAGCAGAGTGTTCTGATATAAGCTTATGGGGTTTAGTTTCCTCAACTAAATTAAAGCTTAATTCATCAAAAATCCAGATCTGCAGCGCATCTGTGAAGTTTGTACAAGCATAATTAATTTTACTTAATTACACAAGTAGCTTTTCCACGCAAATAGTAACCTTTCTCATTGTTGACCTCTGAATGTCAGAATCCAGGATATCTGTCTACATCTCTACCTTCCGTGTTGATGCGGAATCAAGCTTGCATAATTTTAAATATATGACGTCTCTTTGATTTATAAGTTTTGTCACAGGAGTTAGCAATTTTCTTCTGCAAATTCAGTTTTAGATTCCAAAGACGCCATGCATAAAAGGTTTACTAGACGAGCATGCTTTCATTTCTATGGGAGCCAAGGAAATTAGAAATATGATTCAAGTATGTTCTTTTAAGTTCAGCACTTCTCATAAAATTACCTAGACTTTTTTTCCCATCCTGTTTGAATGACAGTTCAAATTACATTGATCAGCTAAATGTCAAAAAGAATAGCTATTATTTTTAAAACCTCCTGATATTTCTAGGATTCCTGTTACCCAGAGAAAGATGTCTTTACCACAGACAGAACTACACTCTTGTGATGCGTTAACCTTTCCCATGCAGACGACTTTAGAAAACTATTTAATCCACAGGAATTAGTCCCCAAATGCCTGCCTCCCGGTTTGACTGGCAAATAAACTTCCTTATCATTTTCTGAATAAGGCTTTGCATAAAAATTCAAGCTCTTTGAGTTTCTCCTCATCTCCTCTGTGGCCATTTTACTGGGGAGAGGGCATAGACTCAGAACATATTTCAGAAGAATCAGACACCTCATTCCCAAGACATCCAGAAAATTCTAATTCTGTCACCACTCTGAGTGGATTCACCTGTGTGACAGTGTCTGAAATAGTAGCAATAGCCAGGAAATGTCTGTTGGCTTGAGCCTGACTCTCAAGTCCCCTGTCTGAAACCAGCAGGCTGTACAGGGAAGCACAGGAGAGACATTCTGAGAGAAAAAAGAGGTGGTGCTGTTGGGAAGGCAATTGTAGAGCCATCAGATAGAGCCAATGTACCGAGTTACACTGGGGTTGTGGCAGCAGAAGCCTCAGGAACCTTTTGACTTTTACAATGACTTCTGCCTCAAGATGGTCAATGTTGTGCACTGCAAATCCGCCAAGTGCTTTTCCTAGCTTTATTTCTCTAAGGTTCATTAACACCCAGTATTACAGAACCAATTCAAAAGGAACGGATTTTTTGGTGCCTATCTTATTATTAGCTTCGGGGCTCCATTCTTTATAATACATAATGAAATCCATGGGATATTTAGAAAGAATGTGGCGCTTTACAAAATTGGCTTTGGGGGCATTGAGTGGCTTAGAGTTGGAAAGAACAGTGCCTGGTGATTGCATGAATTGACAAAACTTTGGTTCATCTTCAGTTACCCATCAGCCATTGAAAAAGGAGAATGCAGTTTGCACAGGACTTTCAAAGGAGTCTGTGAAGGCTCAATACCACTTCAGTCTAGGGCACATATTACAGAGGAAGGTCATTTCTGACTGCGTGTTTAAAGTCATTGTGGAGTTTTTCCTTGCTTCTGAGGATAAGAAATGGGGCCTGGCTATTGTTGATGACAGGACAGAGCTTCAAGAATAATGAGAGTCACTCCTCCTATTCCCCAAAGATTGGTAGAAGTTCACACTGACTTGGTAGGATTTTTTTTTCTTTCTCTAAGTGCTATCCTTACTATTTTTCCTCCAGAATCACATAGACTTTATCACTGTGAAAGTCAGGACACTTCAGTTATGGTCTGATTCTGTAGAAAGGCCAATGTCCTGTGTATCCTTTGTCCTCTCTTTACCTCAGTGCTTATTGACAAAACGGACAAAGAATCCAGGGAAACCCTGGATAGCTTTTTCTGTAGTATTATACCTCTCTGCAGTAGGAAGATACAAAAAAGGAATTCCTGACTTAAAAATGGCATTCCCCCTCAGTCTTCCTTAGCCACCTACTAAAGAGTCTTGAGAACAGAGAACAAGAAAATACTGAGTTGCCCCGTATTCAAAGACTGGGAATGATCATAAATCTCTTGCTCATTTTTCTTGATCCTTCAGACTTATGCAACTAGATTTCAAGAAACAGTTAAGGACAGTGCATAGTGGGCAGACAAGATGGCCCAGTAGGTAAAGATGCCTGCCACCAATCCTGATCACTTGAGTTTGATTCCTGAGACCCATGATGGATAAAGAGGACCAATTTCTGCAGTTTTCCTCTAACCTG
The DNA here is from genome assembly GCF_900095145.1 of Mus pahari. Lineage (NCBI taxonomy): Eukaryota > Metazoa > Chordata > Mammalia > Rodentia > Muridae > Mus > Mus pahari. The sequence continues at coordinate 15,779,655 of NC_034603.1, read as the reverse complement.
CCTTTCCACACTGTTATGAGTGTGTATGTATGTGAATATGCATGTGCAAATGTGTGTGTGTGCATGTATTTGTACTCATGTATACATGTATGTGTGTTTGTGCACAGTGTAAAGTACATTGAAAAATAGTACTGACTCATCTGATAAGATTAGAAGTATTTTGCCTTAAATGAGAATTCTGCAGGGCATGATTTGTGTTTTGAGGTCTGAATTGCAGTCTGGTCACAAAACTGACTTTTGGTAGCAATTGGAAAAAGAAATATTTCTTCCTTTGTCTTGGTTTGGCAGCCTTCTCCTCAATTCTTTTCCCAGTCAAGGACTCTCACATATGCACATATTTATTAAAACACATAAGTATGTCTGTACATATATAGGCACAAATATCCTTATATATGTATCTGTGTGTGTGCATACATATGTAATTATATGTATATGTATGTGGAAACATTTTCACACACTTGTGAGAAGCAAAACAACTGAATTAAAAGTAAGAGACAGCCAAGATATTTTGTTTATTAAGAGATGAGATTCCTATATACAAATCTCTACAAGCAAGAGAAGGTAAAAGATTCAAAGTACCATATAAACTAAAAAATACCTTAGCCAAGGTTCTATGTAGTAATATGTTCTATAGTAAAGACACTATGACCAAGGCAACTCTTAAAAAGAAAGCATTTTATTAGGGGCTTGCTTATAGTTCCAAAACATCCGTCCATAATCGTCATGTTAATAATCATGGTAGCATGCAGGCAGGCACTGGAGCAGTAGCTGAGCCCTACATGATGATCCCGTGATCTGTAGGCAGAGGGAAGAAAGGAGGGAGAGAGGAGAGAGGAAAGATTGGACCTGGTTTCAGCTTTTGCAACCTCAAAACCAAGCTACAGTGATACACCTCCTTCAACAAGGATATACAGCCCAGTCCTTCCCAAACAGTTCCACCAACTAAGGACCATGGGCCAAGTAGTGGGAGTGGGTGGGTAGGGGAGCAGGGGCGGGGGGGTATAGGGAACTTTCGGGATAGCATTTGTAATGTAAATAAAGAAAATAATAAAAAAAAAAAAGAAAAAAAGGAAAAAAAAAAAAAACCGACCAAATACTCAAACACATGTGTCTATGGGAGTTGTTTTATCTAAACCATCAAACACTATTTTTTATGAATTTCACATTTTAGATTATAAAAGATAAAAATCATCTTGCCAACCTGAAAGATCTTTCATTGAATAAATGCCTGCATCACTGGGTCATATATGCTGCATTCTGTCTAGAAAGTGGTAGTGTATTAGAGAAAGATACTTCTACTTACACATGGTTGAGGACTGTCCAAAAGCCAGGTCCATCAGAAGCAGAAGTTTATCTAGTTAAGGGAGGTCACCAGGAAATATTAGAAGAGAAGAAAAACTTTAATAACAACACAAAATTCTGCCTTGTAATCAGCAAGGAATTTAGACAGGGAGAAGCGTAAAACAACTAAACATGAGAATGAGTGACTATATCTGAATGAGTAAGGAAGAAGAGTTATCAAATGAAAGGGAAAAAGAAGATTACTGAGGAAGAAAGTGTATGAGAATTCTTACCAAGTATAGGAATTCCATGGAAAGGATGGATTGATGATCACAGAGTGATGTATCTTCTGAGCTCTGTATATGGGAAGTACTCATTGAGAGCCTGAAGACATACAAGTGTCAAGCCCAGATATATCCTGGTGGAGCATCATACTATTGTGTTGTCAGTACCACCTCCACTGTGTGGATGTTTGTGTAGAAATACATTCATGTGTGTAATGATGGTGGATGTTATTTGTGAGATAGAGCATACAGCTTAAATACCTTTTTTTTTTTTTCCAGTTGTTTAAGGTAGGGTCTCTTTTTGATTCTGCCTGGGTGTGCTCCAAGCTAACTGGCTTGTAATCTTCTAACAGTTCTGCTTAAATTTGCTCCCAATTCCCTTGTAGGAGTGCTGGCATTACAGATGTATACCACTACATCCACATAGATCTCAGAGACAAAGTTAACTCCTCACGTTTGTATGACAGATGCTGTTTCAACTGAGCCACATCCCCAAACCTCACAAACACCTTTCAATTCAAAATATTTATGTTGATCCAGTATTTTTCCTTTAGAACAAAGCAGAAAGCAAAAGACTACCTAGACAGGTTTTTAAAGAAAAATGAAATTCTAAAATATTTTCAACAAGTAGTTTATCTTGTTTACAGAAGAAAACTGAGACACTTTCTTATATAGCTTAAGCCTCACACCACATATCTTCCACTAGATTGTTCTAGCCAACAAAGAACTAAATGCAAAATAGAGCCACCAAATAAAAGGCTACATGATAAAAACCAAAACATTTTGAACCATCAATGTACAAGACATTTATAAACATTTTCTACAAGTTATAAAATGTGATTTACCATTTTAAATATTAGAACATTGTTTTATATACATAAAATGCCCCATATAATTGGCATCGGACAGAAAGGGGTAGAGTTATAGGGTACAGAGAAGAGTATGGATGTAGAGATGCAAGTTCACATGTTAGCACTTAGGCAGGAGCCACTCAGACATGACAGTTTCTGTCTTCTCTTGGTCAGTTGATATGTTATTTAAAGCATTAACAAGTAATAGATGTTTGATAGGCTTTGGAGAGAAAGGAGGGAGGTATAATTTGAATATAACTTAACATAATATACCAAGTGGATCCTCAAACAAACATGAAGGGTATCCAGATTAACTTAGAATGTCCCTCTCATGGTGAGTGGCTAATTCCATCATGGAAGCAATCATACAGTGTCATGGCACATTTAAACACGAAGAATAGAATTGAGTAGTAGATCTTTGTCAAGGAAGAACTCTTAGATAATCTGACAAGGTCCCATGTAGTATAGAACCCCACATACATAGATTGCATTAACCTAAAGACACTGAAGTGAGCTCAGTTGTTTGTAGTGGTGCCATAGGATATGTGCACTCAGCATGTACTTTGTGTCAGGAATGGTTTTCATGAATTCTGAACTATATTTGGCCTTCAGAAATGCTACCGAATCTGAAAACTTAATTATTTTGAGGCAGAGTCTTGCTATGTAGCCCAGGCTGGACGTCAACTCTCAGTACTTCTGCCTACATGCTGTGATTAAGACGTGTACCACTCTAAATTCTTGTGTTATAAATAAGAGTAGGCTCAGAAAGGACTAATATTCTTTGGGGCATTTATTGACCCATCTAGGATTTAGATTTATCTTCATTGTCTATAGTCTGTGCTGTGTACTTTAACACCTACTTCTGCCTTCTGCTCTGAAAGTCTCTTTGTAAGTTATAGTCTAACCCAGAAGGCAAAGTAGCATGGTTCCTTTTTGCTCATGCTGCATTTGTTATTCTTTCAAAGCCTCTGTTGCTTGGTTTTAAAGAGGCAGTAATAGTTCATTTGCCTGAAGGCAGTAAGGGTAGACCAGATGGTTTATTGAAAATCCTTGTTCTCAGATCATGTGTCTGGCTATATATATGAATTCCAGGATTTAATTTTCATAGATAACTTAACAGATTATTAACCTTTCAGAGAAACAGTCAGGAGTTAGTGTGTTTTCTACCACTGCCAGACTTAGAATTGATTTGTGAAACTTACCGATACTTCACTCAGATTTGTGTTGGTGTTGTATATTTCCACCTGCCACTCAAAGATGCTGAAATGAACACAAAAGAGATTTGAATTAGGACCTGAAACTCCACTAAAGTAACTGAATTTAAATGGCCTGCAATTCACTTAGTTTATTTGTAGAATGAAAAGTTTAGATTAGAGGTGATAGCAGTTGGCTAAAGTGCTTGGCAGACACATGCTCTGAGACCTATAAAGTGGTGACAATTTGACAGGGCAAAGTGTTTCATCTGAAAACAGTCATACTTCCTGATTTTACCACAACCCTTACCACTCCCCAGGGTAGGATCCCAATCTATGGTCCTACTCTATGCCTCTCATTAATGTTTTCCTTCTCAGCCTTTTTGGAAGTACATAGTGGGGACACTTAAAAGTGTGTGTGTGGGGGAATAAATGAACTTTTAAGCTTTAAAGTTTCTGTTACTAGTATTGAGTGTTCTCTTTAGTGGTAAATAGCAGACTCAAAGCCCTGGGTTCCATACTCAACACCAAAAAATAAACAGGAATAAAACCATGACCTTTTTGTTTTTCAAACTCTGGACGTCAGTATTCAGAGTGTATTTGTGTGTTTTGTGTGTGTGTGTGTGTGTGTGTGTGTGTGTGTGTGTGTGTACTTGTGTGTATCTGTGCCCATGTTCAGGTGTGTATGAGCAAGTATGTGCCTGTAATATGCAATGAAGGCTAAAAACTAGTTGACTAATTGATATGGATTTATGTGAAGACAAAAATCAAGCTACAAAGGCACACTGGGACATTTCTAAATGGGCTTTAAGATAGAAATAGAAATACTTGTCTCCAGGTACTCTCTCTTCACATTCATTATTTTGGTCTGAACTGAACCAAAATGGCCCTAATCGTCTCAGTCACAAGAGCTAATACAAGTTGTCTAACTTGGTTAAGTTCTTTTCTGCTCTAAATTGTTACTGATTCAGCATTTCACGGCTGTGTCAGGTGTTCTCAGAAGCACCTGCCTTAAAGGTCATTTACTCTCCAGAAGCATTCAGCATCCAGTATGAAAACTGCAGGGCCTGCTCTGTGACCTTGGGAGGATTATTAATTTGTCACACAGCTTAAAAGTCTAAGGTCTACACAGAGAGATCCCCTGGTGTGTAATGCCCAAAATAAGAGCCAACAGTGTATATGTGGAGGATGAGGACCATATAGGCTGCTACTAACAGAATTCCCTATATGCTTAAATAAATAACAATTACATATATTCTGACTTACAACACCTGAGGAGACAGAGGAATCAACCATTATCGTCAGTACATTGCAGATACAGAACCATGCTGAGAGAAATGAGGCAGTCACCTGTCTAGAGGCATTTTCAGAGACTGCACAATATTTCATGAGGGACACATAACTATTCTGTGCCACCCTGGTACCCAATGAATGATTTATGCATTTTACTCATTTATGATGATGTTATGATGCCTGACAATAAGTTCCCTGTAAATGGTGACACGAGAGCCCCTTTGTCACCTGCTTGGGTTGCTGGGATAACAGGTACAAGGCTGAAACACACATTCCACCAGGGAGTGAGGTAGATGTGTGACACTTTTCTTTCTATGATACTGTTTAAAAGAAATTGTTTTGTGACATTCACAGGCACAAGAAATAGAGCGATTTTTGTGAGCAAACCTAAGTTGAATAAGTTGGTAATAGGAATCTGTGTATTCAGCAAAGCAGTAAGCATTTGATACTAATTGGCCTCTAATTACTAAGATTCACGGGAGGGTGACAGCCTTTTTTCTTTTTTCTCCCACTACAAACTGGCAAGTAGATTATTCTTGTATTGAAAAAAGGAAAAGGAAAAAGCAAAGGCTATTTCCTCCTCATGACACATAGTTACCAGGTTCAGTGTCCATCTTCACTCCATTCCAGTCAAGGAGCATGCTTCTCCCTTATTTAGGAAACACATTACGCTCACTTTCTTACATTTATTCTGTATAGACAGAAGTGTGTCTGTGTTTCCATACCTCGGGACTATTTTTGAGCTGGACTGAAACTCCTCTGGAGTTTGTACTAATACCATATTCTGGTTCTGGTTATGATTTTCATCTCTAGCTGGTAATGGATATGTGATTTGAGGAATATTTTTATATGGTGGAGGTATGAGATAAATGATCTGCATCAGAAGAAAAAAATGATGTTAGGATTGTTGTAGAAGTTTTACTCACACAATACTTGGAAGGACAGAGAAATAAAGTCAACTACAAGCTTTGGCTGTGAGAGACCCTTATACCTAAGTTATGACAGACTGGCAGGAGAAAAAGACCCAGGTGGCTGGTGTCCCACGATTCTCAGTGTTTCCTTTAGTGTAGCTTCCTGTCAGATCTCTAACCAAGCACATTGGAGCCCACCTTAGCTTTGCTGAGTCAGCCAAAATTTATCTTGGAAAGCACTGGGGACACTCAGTTCTTTGTTCTTCCCCTGTCCCTCTGCTATTTGCACCATGACCACAGTAACCCTGGGCTTTCTTTCTCATATAATTAATTTACAGGGATGTCTACAAGCCATTCCTTATGTAACATCTCTCTCTCTTTCTTTTGTTAGATTTCTTTTCCATTCTTCTATCGTATATTACATCCTGACCAGTTTCCTCTCCTTCCCTCCCCTCCCCCCACCTCCCCTCTACCCTAGATCCAACCCCTTCCATCTCACCTCAGGAAAGAGCAGGGCTCTCTGGAATATCAACAACCATGGTATAACAAGCTACAAGAAGATCCGGCACATAAAATCTCATCAAGATGAGAGAAGGCAACCAAGTAGGAGGCAAAGAACCCCACAAGTAGGAAAAAGAGTCAGGGACAAAAAGTCCCCAACCCCAGCCCCACCTCAAACCCCTCCCCAGCTCCCACTGTTAGGATTCCCACAGGACATCAAGCTACTCTGCCATAACAGATTTGCAGAGGACCAAGGTCAGCCCCCTACAGGCGCTCTGATCCCTTTGAGTACTCATGAGTTCCAGTCAGTTGACTCTGTAGGCCATGTTCTCCTGGCACATCCTTCACCTCTCTGGTTCCTCTGACCCATCCTCCTCCAAAGGACTCCTGGAACTAACTTACTTACTTTCTCTCTCTCTCTCTCTCTCTCTCTCTCTCTCTCTCTCTCTCTCTCTCTCTC